>NC_066618.1:245008570-245315515 GCF_025201925.1 Gopherus flavomarginatus
ATATTAACACTGACAAGTAGCAAATATAGTATATAATATACTATAACTTTACAGGGAAAAGCATCAAAGAGTCCTGTGGCATCTTATAGACTAACAGATGTATTGGAGCATGAGCTTTCGTGGTTGAATACTGACTTCGTTGGATGAGTATTCACCCACGAAAGCTCATGCTCCGATACGTCTGTTAGTCTATAAGGTGCTACAGGACTCTTTGCTGCTTTTAAAGATCCAGACTAACACAGCTACCCCTCTGATACTTACAGGGAAAATTATTTTGAGCCCTCATACCCCTAGGTTGGAGCATGCACAGTCCTATCACATGTAGTATTGTGAGGGAATGGAGCATGCTCAAAGGGAAAGGAACTTTTAGAGATTTTTGCTGTTAAACTCTAGTAAGTCTCTAATGAGCACGTGTGAAATGCAATTTTTCAGTGGCTTATAACTTGGTTAAATTTGGGTGGATTTTCAGAGGAATGGCAAAATGCACATCCCTGACACCAAAGCCGCCTCTCTGCCAAGCTTTAGATCCCTGTTTCCAAGTGTAAGAGTGAGAGCATTTCAAAGATAAGTCTCACATTTTTAACATGGATTTTTTTTCCCCTAGCCTCATTCCCAGAAATGACTGAAACACTTTATTGGAAATGCAGAGACCCAGTATGGAAAATTTCAGCCTAAACTATTACAGTTTGGCAAAGTTATAAACAACTGAAACAGGATCTTATATTGGGAAATGTTGAGCAATCTTAACAATAGGATGTGCTACCACCCCCATGTAAGAATAAGGAGCTGAGCAAGCCAGCTACTGGTGAGCATCATTTGAACTGGTTTCTTTTTATATCCCTTTGATCCCACTAATACATATTATATTTGTTTTTATTTTTCTAATAATTTAGGCTAAGAATCTCTGACTCCAGCATGTAACCTCATGCATTGACTGTTCACAATTCAAAACTTTAGAGAGAATAGTGCATTTGAGGTTCCTAGAAAAGGTGAAACCATTTTGTTAAAAAGGCATGAGACTGAAAACATAAAATTAAGACTTTTTCTTTTTTAATGTGCTTCTTTGGAAGCATTGTGCCATTTTAAAAAATATGCCGTATATTATTTTATTTGATTAATTTAGATTTTTACAAGAGTACCCATCCAATGCCCCAAGACAATTTTTTAAAAAGGATGTATATAAATAAATAGAACTGTCATTTACCTCACAATCAAATCAAATATACCCACAGTTACATAGCTATCACATATTAATTAACTGCCCCACACAGCCCCCACTGCTGTTGAAGCCTACCTCTTACCCAGCTCCTCATAGTTTACATTTTGTTCATGTGGCAGCTTGAGTTTGAAAGACATTTTGGAAAGGGATACAGTGCTTTTGTTCCAAAGAGACAGTCATTAAATAAAAATACCCTAGGTATGACTGATAGTTGCAGTATTCTTTATATAGAATATTCACATAGAAACTTAGTGTACCATTACAACTGTACAAACAGTGAAAAATACAATTGAAGTTCAATTGCTGATACTACATTTTCACTGTACTGTCTTTTAAAATGTTATTTTTCAGGGTCAAATTCTGGTCCCTCTTCCACAGTCTCATAGAGTCTTGGACCAACAGAATCAATGGAACAGATTCTGGGTATCTTCTGTCATACAAGGGAAACTCCACAATATATAAGCTGTGCTCCACAGGGAGGCTTGAGGAAGCTGATGCCTGATCCAAAGCCCACTGAAGTCAGTGGAAAGACTTTGGGGATGAGGATGGTAGATCTGTAACTATTATAGAGGGAACCATTCCCTGACCCCATTCCCTGTGAGAGGGAAATGTAGCAGCTGTGGGGGCTACTATAGTTAATAGGAGCTGTAACTTCTGCGGAGTTCTTCTTTCCTCTCTTCTGTCCTGGGGCTGTGCAGTGGGAACCAACTTTTAGGCAATCAAATATCATCATCATCGTTGTTTTATAGTTCTTCTATGTTAGTCTATCTTCAGAAAGATAGATCCTGAAGGCAAATGAACAATGTTCTGTGTTTAAAATAGCAAAATAATATGCTGCTACGAAGCCATTACTTCTATTTTTTTTCTTTGCACCTGCTTATTCATAATCATCTTTAAGGAGATGTACCATTTGCTCTAGCTATGGTTTCCACTGGCCTTCACTTGCCAGTAGTAACCAACAGCAGAATCAGAATCAATCTTTGTCACACTTGTAATTGAGCACTTCTCTAATTTGTGAGACAGCTTTTCCAGTAACAACAAAATCTTCAGAATTAAATAAAAACAGACCTTCACAAGTGCTGCTGCATAGGTGAATAAGGTAAAAACATTGATAAATGTACGCCCCTTCTCCCAGACTGACTTTGAAAAATTCTATGTCACAGTTCCAGGTCACGTTCTGACAACAATTAGGAACACTGAAATAAATAGTTGGCAATTCTTCTTTGTTATGTCAGAGTATGCAAAGTCCTCTTTATCCTCGAATCGAGTATTTTGTGAATATGAATTATATGATAACAGTGCCTGCCATGGCTAATGATCTGATCTATCTCCACTGAAAATACCACTTTCAGGGGTGTGGGATGGCATGATAACATGGTTGTTTCAAATCTGATTCAGCTGAAACTGGACACAAGATTGCTAGTGTGGATAGAATCTATTTTTCAAAGATGGATTAGAGGTTGGTTCCATTGTTAAACCAAACATTTTTCAAACTTTTCCAAAAATTTCAGCCTGAATCTTTTTCCTTTTGTGGGTCTGAGGAAGTTGTGGATGCCTCATCGATTAAGACATTTAAAACTAGACAAGATAAATCACTGGATAAAGAACAGTGAGAGATAGATGGATGAGTTACCTAATAGGTATTTTCCACCTCTAAGGATCCAATCCTGCAAACCTTTGTTCATGTGAGTACACTGATTAGCATCAAGAGCATTGTTTTTATTAGGGTGCAGGATCAGGCCCTATCTTCTATGATTTTATTAAGTTTGAAAAACTTCTGTTAACTTTTTTGTTCATTTTTTCATTTTTGCATATTTATTCAATTCCAGCT
Organism: Gopherus flavomarginatus; assembly: GCF_025201925.1. Classification (NCBI taxonomy): domain Eukaryota; kingdom Metazoa; phylum Chordata; order Testudines; family Testudinidae; genus Gopherus; species Gopherus flavomarginatus. The sequence goes on from NC_066618.1 coordinate 245,011,621, forward strand.
TCTGACTAGGTCAAGAATTGGGAAACACTGGAAATCTCATTACAGATCATGTCTGTGTGAAATTTCCAATTTAACTTTGCAAACCAAAAGAGTATAGAAAGACATGCAAACTTTTGAGCATTTAACTGAATGAACCTCAAAAGGTTCAGAATTTGGGGTTAGTTTAGGTAAACACCCAAAGGTTAACTCATTATTCTTATGGATATTGCATATTATCTTACTTTTTTGCAGAGTACCGTTTCTGCAGTCTATACACTTGTACTGACAATATATAAGGGTTGAGGCAGACAGTCTCTGAATTAACTTTTGACTAGGCTTTTAAAGACCATAGATATGTAGCTAGGCATATATAACCACCTGTTGTAGTACCTAGGGGGATTACAGAAAATGGATTACGGATTTTAATCTGACTTCTCTATCCACTTTAAATTAAATCCTTAATATTATAGTGGATTTTTAAATGTGTTCACTTTGGTTTTTAACAGTCCTATAATTAAAAAGTAAAAGCAGAAATGTTATATATGTGTTGCTATATGCTTATGGTAGAGAAGGCAAAGCTAAAGAAATACCCTTTGCACTAAGAGTGGAAGGTGCTGAGTACTGTAATGGTCCTTAATTCCTGTGGGAGTTTATTACAGTCTCCATCCACACACACACACACACACTCTGTGTCTCCTGCACCGACAAGCTTTACTCAAACTGTGGAAAGTTGCATTGTACCATAGGAGCAAAACTGAGTGCTTTAAGAAATCTTTTTGCTACCTTGGGCCCAGGTCACTAAGTGCCTTTAAAATAAGGATTGAGACTTTAAACTTGATTTGCTATTCTCTGGAAAACCAATGTAGGGTGAAAGACAGGTCTGATGTGTTCGTGGTAGCCCCTATTGCTGAGGAAACATGCTGAAGTGCTCTGTACCAGCTGGAGTTTCCCAAGAGCTGAAGGCCTCATGTCCAGGTATGTTGTATTGCTCTAATACAGACAAGAAAGGATGAAGACATGAATAACTGAAGTCAGATCATTGTTCACCAGGATGGAATGAGGTCTCATGGCCAACCAGAAATGACAGAAAACTTCACTTGTGGATGCTGCTATGTGGTAGCTTAGTATCATCAAGGAATCCAAGTGTACTCATAAACTATTAACTGAATTGAGCAACTGTGGGTATGTGCCTTCAACCAAAAGAGACTGCACTATGGCTGCACATTCTTCAGAATGCTTTCCTCTGCCCACCAGCATCATCTGTCTAACTTGGGTTCAGCTTCAGACAGCTGTACTTCATGCAAGAGCTGATTTCATCAAAGCACTGTGCCATCTATGTGATGATGGACAAGCAGAGCTGTGCGCCATCTGCATACTGCAGGCACTTGAGTCCATGTTGTCTGACCAGTTCATCTAGTGGCTACATGTAGATGTTCAATAGGACCAAAAGAGATCGGATCCTTGTGGGAGTACGCAAATGAGGTGTCTAGTAGTGAGCTGCAGTTTCCTATCACTGCTTGTTGGGTGCATCCCTCTAGGAAGGAAGGATTCAGACCATTTTAACTTACTACGCTATACCCCTGCAACCTTTCTCAGGTGAGACAGTAATATTTTACAGTTCAAAGTGTCATGTGCTGCAGACAGATCCAAGAGGCTGAGAATGGATATGAGAGGAGGTGCATACCCCACACAAGCACAGAAAGGCTTAATTGATAATGAAGCCCAGCTTGGGAAAGGCTGGATGATGGTTATAAAGCCAGGAAGTTTGTAGCAAAAGAGGATTGCAGGGACAGAGTCTGAAATTGCTCTCTGGGAGATAGAAGAGATAGGAAGCAATTCAGGGAGGCATCAAAGATTCCTGCTTTGAATCGTGTGTTGCATATTTAAGTTAGGAGTGGCACCAGTTGTTCATGATTCTCTTTCACAAGCCAAGAAGTGCATGGGAACTATACTCCATTGATGGAGATGCTGTGGATCATCTATGTATTCTTTTCAATCTTTCACTTTTGCACTACTTCTACTTAACTATACTACTAGTTTCTATACTACTTAACATTTACCTTTGTTTTCAGTTTAGATGTTTCTTTTCTAGCAGTGACTGTCATATCAAATTTGAATGTTAATCTCTGTAAATGAAGTGTTTATCTTACACAATAATAGCTGCCATATCAATGAATTAAATGAATAGTGTTTCTTTTTGTTTGTTAACCACCATCAATGTACAAGGAGCTGTACAAACATGAAGGAAGGAGATGGTCCTTTTCCCCAGAAACTCTGTCTCTCTCTGGAGTCCAATCCTGCAAACACTTACACATGAGTAACTTTATGCACATGATTATTCCATTGACTTCAATTGATTCTCATGCTTAAGTGTTTGTGGAATCAGGGCCTAAATCAGGCAACAGAGTTCAGCATACATACAACTTCCACTCAGAAAGAGGTACAGATTTTCTAAAATTCATCTCATCTTTGGTGGATCAATGACTGGCTGTTCAGTGGTGTATATGAAATGAGTTGCTGGTCTCGTTTCTGTTAATAATGGGCTAGTATCCGTATTACAAAAACCAAGAGTAGAATTGGCATTGATGGGTCAACTAGTTGGCATTCTCATCAGAGAGGTGAAAGGTTGAATTAGAACAGAGACTTACCCCTAGATTTTATCCCTTCAGGTCAAGGTTAAGGCACTCTGCTTCTGCCTTGGCTGTACTTATTCTTGGGATAAATAGAGGGCTTAGGTTTCCAGGGCTGTTAATCTGGCACCTTTCACAGCATTAAATTGATTTAAAATTTTAAAAACAATTATTCTTACATTGTATGAGACAGTTTCATTGACATTGCATCAGAGCTGCTTGTCCTTTGGATATGATACTACGTCAAAAGAACCATTAATACTTTTATCATAATGTTTTATCAATGCCGTATGAAATGGAGATTTTTAAAAAAGCATTTGAAGCAGACATGTTATGAAAAGTAAATGTTTACATATATAACAAAATATTTCAAAAGCTACCAGTCTTACAAATTGTGAATTTTAAAAAGGGTCAAAAAGAAAGGACTGAAATCTCTTGCTCCTGATCTATTTATATAAAATTAAATATATATAATTGCATCAACAGCATTTTAAAAAGGGCTTTAAATGTCTTTAAATAATTTATAAATATATCGATAGATATATTTGAATCCAGGCTCACGAAGTCTATGCCAAGTTTTAGCCTGATACAAATTAAAACAGCTAAGGTATAAACTCCTGAAAAATGGGGTTTATAATGGAAATTGTAACTGACCCTTAGCTGTAGCGGTGCTACCGGATGCCGCTATAATAAGCTTCCCTAGATGCCATGGTGTAAATGTATTAGCTGTACTAAGAGACCCACTCCTGGTATAATTATGTTAGGAACCAATAAGACAGCTCAGAAATCAATATGCTAAGACAGATAGAGTAAAGGACCATGGCCGGCAAACTGGGAATAGATTAGTCTGGCAGGTCCCTAGCTGAGCCATGAAGAAGGGGATATCTCTGCTGTTGTAAGAAAGCCATTAATTGTAAATTTTCCTGAACAAGGAACTTGAAGGGAGAGCTTAGGCTGTTGTTCATACTACTCAGCATAGACTGCAACTGTTATTGATCAGCAGTTAAGCTTTTTTATTCTTATTTCGAAATCCAGCAATGAAAAAACGAAAAAAAAGCTCCGATTTTTTCTTTAAAGAAGCAATCCTAATGGTGCTGCTCCAACTTTTCCTTCCCCTTTTAATTTGGTTTAATAATTCTACAACTATGGGTCATGGTACAATCTCCCTGGGCATCCTTCCCCAAATCCAAGTACTACTGTAGTAATGCACTAATTGTCTAGTCAATAAAATTCTACAAGTGTGATATGATGTGCTGAAAATAGATAGCTACTCTTAACTGCACTTTTCTAAAGTGTTCAAGCAAATTAACCCAAATCATTAAATATTATCAGGTTTTCTGATAATTAAATCCATGACCGAGAGTTTCGTTGCTGCTAATATTAACGAGCTCTGGTTGAATTTTTCTCTTTTTTGCCTTAAAAGAGTAATTTGCTTAAATAAACAGAAACAGTGCAATTTAGTCACAATCCTAAGAAAAAATAAAAGAAATGGAAAGAAAACAAAGGCCAACCTTTTGTGCTTACAGTAAGGCACATCTGCTCATGTCCAATCAAGCTTTCAAAAGCATAGTAGTAAACAAAAGCAGCCATCAAGCAGGGACAAAGTCAGAGACATAAGTGGTTTGAATGAGTGTGCAATTTCTGCCCATATGACCATCCTGACACAATTGCTCTAATTTTCTTTCCAGAAATGACTGATAAAAGATTTAGGTAATTGCTATGGAGACAGACTTCCTTCCATCACGGGATATCTTGAATAATACAGCCTCAGGGTCATAAGATGGAGTGTCAGTTTCTGCAGAGTCCTAAATTAATACTTGTCCCTATTTCAGCTATACTTCCTGTACATCTAATGAAGTGAATGTAATTTATTTTGACAATGTATTGAAAATCACTTGATCAAATGACTATTCTGTAATGAACACAAAACACCATATAGCCTTGAACACTTTACCTAAAAAAAAAAACCCATAAATACACATCAGTTTTTCAAAGCACATATTCCTTTCCTCCAGCAAATGTTGCATGTGTTCAACATTAGATAGAATAAAATAGTTTAAAAAAGCACAATAATTCATGTGAATGTAAAAAAAAAATACCTTCCTGTGACACCTCAGTTCGACCTCTGTCCATTCAGCTTCTGACCTTGGCCCTTGTACTCAAACTTAATTTATCTAGGTGATTTCTGTATTCCCAAGTATTAAGTAGCACTCAGAAAGAAATTCAGAGAGCCACCAACAAGCTAATGATTAGGAGAGAGCTCTGAAAGCACTGTAGATCAGCCCTGACACAAATTAAAGTTTCGTACATGAACAGTCCATTTAGAGGCAAATCTTAAACACCAATCACTAAAACTTCATGGCTTCAGTCTGTAGTTTCACTGTCTCTTGAATGCTATGACATATTCAATAGTTAATGAACTCAGATGGGTGCAAATGAAAGATGCCTGTGCAGCTGTTATATATTGTTAAAGATTACAGAAGCTACCCAAAAAGCCATAATTTGTACCACTCTTCATGACACAATATTCCCTCTGCTGGGCTGTGTGTGCACTTTATATAATGTTACTTTAAAGCCTATGAATCTTTTAAATAAAGGGTAAATTTGAATATTTTCTAACATTGAACATGAACTGGGGATCTTGATAATTATTTCCTTTGTCCTTTTATTTTTACGGAAACATGGCTGTGTTCCAGAGAGGTCAAGAAAAACAATGCATTTGAAATGTACATTGAGTGACTGAAGATGTTTTGAAAACGGAGTAAACCTGTCATGAACTTGGCGAGGCTGCCAATGTAAAGGCAAACAGCTGTACAATGGCAGCAAGAAAGGCACTGTGTTGTGCTTAAATACAGTCAGGCAGAAGCCAGTGGATAATGCTCAGTAATGGGTTAATCAATACTTATTATGGTTTTATTGGTTCACTAAAGAGAGAACAGAACCTAGTGAGCACAGAGTCGAAAAATCACTGCATCTGATCTAGATAACATCTACTCTCCCTTAGGGATTTCCCTATTCAAGAATCCAATTTACCATGCCTGATTGACAAGGATTGGATCCTAGGGAATCACATAACTCTTTTTAGGACCCAATAAAATCCTAATGGGTTTGTCTGACTGGTCAGGAGACTTCAAGTTTTACTAAACTGAGGTGGTTTGTTGCAATTAGCCTGTATTGTACTTGCAGTTGGAAAACTGGGCTATTATGAGTCATTCCCCTCTGTAAATGCCGGAGTCATGCTGGGGTGTGAATGGCTGAGAGAGTTACCACACTTATAAAAGGAGATTCTTATAATAGATATAACATTCAAAAAGTTTAAAGCTAAATAACGATAAACTTATGACATAAATGATAAAAAACAGGGACATCCCAGTCAAGGGCAATACTTCTTCTTTTACATGTTGTGCTATTAAAAGATGTACTATAGACCAAATGCTTCTGTCATTTAAATACATATAAAGGGATGTAGCTGTCAGTTAAAGTAGTATTATAATACATTTAAAAAATAGTTATGTAATGGTCTGAAAATCCGTCACTCTGGAAAACATTGAAAAACATTCTGTCTATTCCGTTCTCTCTGTTTATTCTGCTGATATTTCATATTTTTGGTATTTATCTTCCCATTTTTATTACTATGGACATTTGTAATGAAAAAGAATCTTCATTGCTCAGGAGTTCCATTCCTGCTTCCCTTAGAATGCAATGATGCCCTTCTGTAGCCAACGGCATACAAGAGACTGATATTCACATACAAAAATAGCAGTAATGATAAAGATGTTGCGGTAGTTTGTCCCACCAAGCGTGCACACAAATGCAGCTGTTGGTTCCCAAATGTGTCTGGCCTAGCCTCTCTATGAAGAGACCATGCCAGGTAGCTTCCTCTTTGTTGTAAGCAGAGCCCCAATGACACAAACTAGTAATTTAATTATGCTATTTTCTATAAAACTTGCAAAGTTTTCAAGGGTAACAAGTGTTGGGGCAGCTGATTCTGCCACGAGGATATATATTAGCTTTTCCCCTACAGCCTGAAACATTGAAGATAGGTAGGGAATACTTCATTTGATGATCAGATCTGTTTTTACATATTACTGAGCCTCATCCACTGCAGGTCTATTTGTAGTACTTTCAGAAGTAAGTTGCAACTTTCTGTTCCCCTCCACAGTATATGGGCAATGGAAAAGTGTAGGTGTAGCCCTTAGGACATAATCCTCCGTTTGTTTGTTGCTGTTGATTGCTTTGGAGATGGTTATGAAGTCAGAAACAGGATTATAAATTGAAGTGAAAAATAAGCAGCAGAAACAGATGAACATTTAAGAAATAAAAATCTTGACTGAGACTATCCTCTCCTATGGGAAAGGATTCGAGGAGAGGAAATCTCAGCAAAACTCTTCACATAGAGCTCCTTCTCTATCATTCCTGTAGAGCTGGCCCCATGTGAATTAGGCCAGTGATACCAGCCAAATCTGACACACCTACAGAGATCTACTTCAAGCCAAGATCCTCCACACTGGGCCCTATGCCTCCATACCCACACTGTTCCCGAGCACTATCCTCAGTCTCTGAGAGCAGCCATTCACAGAATCCCTAGAATGTGCCCCCCCCCCAAAAAAATAGAGCCTGAGGCTATATTATCTCTCTTAGTGACTCTCATTTGGGCCAGGGAAAGCATGAGTTGTGTCCTCTACAGCTTCACCTTCTAACTGCACCTTCCTCCAGTCCTCCCAGTCTCTGCCTCATGTCTTTGTGTGGACAGTTTAGGCACAGAGTGTCCTCCAAAGGGTCTGGAGAATGGGGGATGATACTGCTTTGGCTGAAAATACCTCAGATAATGTTACAGCAACAGAATTTTCTATATTTTGATCTTAAGTAAATTCAGATGACGCAGTCTCTTCTGCACACATACATTTAGACACCTGGTAAAAATCCTTATGAAATGTATCTGGAAAAGCTTCTTCACATACTCAACAGCTATTTTAAAAATATGTTATTTTAAATAAATGTAGCGCTCAAGAAAAGTTTGCGTTTGATAGCACTAGAGACTGAAGTATTGTATTTCTCTAAGGAAAAAATGCAGTATGGGCAGTCAGGTCAGTTGTCCCAATTTGTTGCACCATTGTGCTTGTTATGTAGCAGGGATTCTCACATTTTTTCATTGCATGGACCACATTGTAATGCAGAGATTATTTAATAAACCGCCTCCTCATTGATGATTGCATAGGCTACCTCCCTTCCCTTTGATGACAGCATAACATTTCTTTGCCAACTACAGCACTTGCTTACACAAAAAGTAATAGTAAGAAAATATTTCAAACAAGCTTTTCAAAAGTGAGGATTGATTTTGGGTGCCTACCTTGAGACACATAAGCACCCTGATTTTCAGAGGTAGATGCTCATCATTTTCTGAAAATCACCCCATTTCAGGTTGCAGATTTTGCAATAGCAACAAAGAGTCCTGTGGCACCTTACAGACTAACAGACGTATAGGAGCATGAGCTTTCGTGGGTGAATACCCACTTTGTTAGATGCATGCTCCTATACGTCTGTTAGTCTATAAGGTGCCACAGGACTCTTTGCTGCTTTTACAGATCCAGACTAACACGGCTACCCCTCTCATACTTGAAGATTTTGTAATGTGGTTACAACCAACAGAGCTGGGTGAAAATGTTTTCTTTCAATTTCAAAATTGAAACAAAATTTCAAAATGAAACAAAACAAAATATTTTGTTTCAATTCAAATTAAAAAATAATTTAATTTTGGTTTTCAAAAACCAAACTGAAGTGAAATATGCAACTTGAAACTGAACACACATTTTCATTTTCTGTAGAAATTCGCTGTTGAAATATCTGTAACTTCTTGTCACTATACTTAACCTCTTCGGTCTGGTATTGTTACACAGCTGGATATAATGCTGCATCTTCATCTCAGATGCCTGCAACAGATAGAGTCCAAGAGGGAAAGTGACAACAAATTAAAGAATGAAGTCAAAATTTTCAAACCTAGGTGCCTAAAGTTAGGATCCAGAATCTTTGTTTTGGCATATAAATAAAAATGGCTGAATTGTTAAAGGATCTGACCACCTGCAACTTCCATTGACATTAACATAAATTGAGGATGCTCAGTGCTTCTAAAAATTAGTCCACTTTGATTTAGGTGCCTAAATGTGAATTTAAGAAACTAATGTACACACCCAGATTTATAAATTTTGCCCTGAGTTTCTACTTAACCTGCTGCTTTTGTCAATTTGTGGGATAGCCTTAATATTATTGAAATTTAGCTTTTTGTCTGTGACTGTGAATTAATTGTGTACCTTTCTCATTTTCTGACATTTAGATAGTGTGAACATAGGCCATGCATTATCAGCATATCTGCTTCTCATAATTAGGGTTTGGAAATTATTTCCAAAAGATCTAAAGCTTCAATCAAAAGTGAACTGTACATTTTTGTTCCCTATGTCCATTTTTTCCTGTGAAAAAGTAGATTTACTCAGGTATAGCGAACAAACAAAAACATTTTTATTTATCATCAGTTAAAAAGGAAAGAAAAGGTTAAAAAGTTAGTGGTTGAACAGAATTGTTTTTTAATATAATATTCTGGCATGTACTTAATAAATACAATGTATAGGTCCTACTGGCAAAAACTAAATAAATACAGAAGACATTATACATTATAAAGTAGCCTGCTGTTTTACTGTATTGACAATTCATTTATTTTTCTTTGGTTTCTTTAATGGCTGCTAGTTTAAAGAGACTATGGCCATTTTAAAGCTATTCCATACAGTTTATGGCCATATACTTGAAATCTCTCACTACTTTGCTATGTTAATAAATGAGATCACATAACAACAACAGAAAAAAAATTCTCCCACCTCCCCCTCACCTAAAATTTGAGTTGCCATGACTACTTCAAATACCTTTGCCTTCCAAGCAAATGGCATAAAGAAAAATACATATCAATGCTTCAGAAGGAAAGTTCAATTTTCGGCCTTTTTTCTCATGCCAAAGCACGGGTGCTTTAGATACACCTAATTATAGCAGTAATTAAAGTTATTACCTTACCTGTTTATTCAAGGGCACAAGGGCTTCTAATGGGAACAAATCAAGATATAAAGACTTGCTGTCAATTAACCCTGAAGGCTTGAGGAGATAATGAAAGAGGATTGGAGTTAGGTTACAGTTCTGTACAATAACAAAAATAGTAATTCAGCACCTCTTACTTTTCCTGGAACCAACCCAACAGTTCAGGAGAAGAAAGACAAGAAGATTACCTGAGTAACATGATCCTATGAGTACCAGAGAATAATGGTATTCTCCCTCAACCTAGTCTGTGGTAGAGCCTGCTGCCAACAAAAGATGGGACTGCTACAAATGTAAGCAACAAAACCAGTCAGCTTCCTGTCACAAATCCTGTCAATACAGTGCAGGCCAGAGGACAGTTGAAATGTGACTCTGCTGTGGCAAAGGACTGCTCTTCAGTACTTGTCTTAGGAAAATGGCATGAGATGATTAGCACTACTTTCAGAGAGATGTAATTTTGGACTGATAGTACGTTGAACATATCCTTTTGTTGGATGTTTTCTTAGACAGTGTGCCTTCATTAAGGTAAGAAAAGAAGAACTACAGCAACTGTGGAGCAAGATAAGTGATTTACAGAACATCTGAACCTGTTCTATCATTAATGTATTCCTGACAGGTTCAAAAAGGTATGTCATACAGACTTGGAATAGTCCTATTGTATTCCTTATTGATTTTCATACTATACAGCATCTGTACTTATGATCTGGGTTCTAAAAATGTATACACCATTTGTATATTACTATCCAGTTGCTAATATCAAATGTGCACCATTTAGTGAAAATGGTCATTTACACATTTATTTATATTTTTTTCTTTTTCTGTTTTCATGTAATATGTATAAGAAAGCAGTAAAGCACTACATGCCATCTAAATTGTGTTGATGGCTCTGTTTTGGTTATGATCACCATGTTTTATACTTTAATAGCACTACTTCCAAGTATTAATAAAAACACATCTTTTAAAAAATAACTGCACGTAACATAAACTAAAATATCAAAAAGTGACACTTTTGTTTCAATAATTAGTTATTTTTGGTGTTTCTACAGAGAGAAATAATTAAATAGAGTTACCTGGACTTTTTTAAATTCCATGTTCTTCAAATAGTACACAAGATCCTGTAAGTTATTCTGAGTTTCAGCAGTTTATGGCAGTGAAGGGATAGAATCTATGGTCACCTAGTACGAGAGAGACACTTGAGTCTGGAATAATAATGCTTACTTAGCACTTTGCATTTTCAAAATGGTGTGCAAATATTAACTTATCCTAACAATACTCCTGTGAGGTAGAAACTGAAACATTAGAGCTCCCATTATACAGACAGGAAAATGGGACACAGAGAAGTTATGTGTCTTGCCAGCGGTCACACAGCAAACCAGTGGTTAGAGGCACAATTAGAATTTAGGAGTTCTTTACTTCCAGTCTCATGCTCATTCTTCTAGACCAGGTTGTCACAAAAGAAAGTATGAGAAAGCCAGTAGGACATTGCAAACAGATCTATTCAAACAGACCACGTTGATTTAATTAATTTGCTGAGTACAGCCCTTACATGGGTACAGAATGTAGGCCAAAAGCTATCTAGGGACTTTGAGGAAATATAGAAACTAGAGCTGGCCAGGAATTTTTTGACAAAACATTTTTCCATCAGAAAATGCTGATTTGTCAAAACCAAAACTTTTAACAGAAATGTATTGGTTTCAACAAAATTTTCACTGGAAGGTTTCTCAAGTCTAAGATGGAATTTCTGGTCAGAAAGAAAGATGCTCACTCCATGACAGCCAATAGCTCAGTGGTTAGGATGCTCACCTGTTCTGTGGGAGTCACAGATTCAAGTCCCTACTCTATCTGATTTGGAGCAGCAACCTGAACCTGGATCTCCCATATGCCAAGTGAGTGCCCTAACCACTGGACTATTGTTTGTTTGGGGGCAGAAGGTTGGTCTCTCTGTTTTTTCACAAAAAAACATTTGCAAGGTCTGGTTTTTGTTGCAATACATAATGAAACCAAATGCTGTAACCTCAATTTTTTTTTTGTTTTTTTTCGCAAATGGATTTGTGTCTTCTGGCCAGCCCTAATAGAAATGTTTTCCAGACTAGGGTGGGTGTGAAATAGGTTTCTTTTTTCAAACTGCTGAAGCCCTTCTGATGTTCAGTGGGTCACACTAAAGAATGTTAGAACCTGAGGGAAAACTTTGAATAAGCATTTTATTTACAGATGATTCTCCTTGTCTTTCAATTATTTTCTTTTACTTTTCCTTCCGCTGAACCTCTGTTTTTTTTCCTACTAGGAGCATCAGCATGACAAAGGACCTTTGAAGTTTCCTGCTGATTACTCTGTTTACCAATGTCCTAATCCTCTGTTTATTACCTCACAAGGGGCTGCTGTAAAAATTACTGAGGCTATAAGCAGGGTTATGACTTTCGTTGTAGAATAAGAAGTAGGAGCATGTGGGCTCTAAGTACATATATGTAACCCTTGTGGGATTTATTATTTCTTTGTGAGCCAGCAAATTTTCCCTGTAGAACCAGGCAGGTTCATGTAAATACAGTCAATTTTGCAACAGTGACTCCAGGACGAAAACTACCTCAAAGCCTTCTGATTCACTCACGGGTTTGGGCTCCAATTTCCATAACAATGGAGGCCCTCCTCTTCTAAAAGTAGCTAGTGGAGTCTGAGAAATGTCACTTGGGATTTTTTGAATGAATCAAAATCAAGAGAGTTTTCCCCAAGGAGTGAGGTAGTAAAAGGCTGAGCAGAGGCAACACTGAAATTTGGGAAAATCATCTAGATTCTAGAAAATTTTGATATTAATGGAAGGCTCAGTCCAAGTTCAGCTCCAGTCTTTGCTGCTGACACAAAGAAATCTAAGAGCTGGTATACTCTCTCTAAGAACTTACAGAAAATGCCTTGCCAGAAACTAAGGGTAAAATCCTGGCCCACTGAAGTCAATGGGAGTTTTGGCTTTTACTTCAATGGGGTCAGGATTTCACCCCAAGAGCAGACCATTAAAAAGGCAGAGGGACACCGTGTGTGATGGGGCAAGGCCAGATGGCTACAGTAAAATAGTGAGGAACAGGTATGTTAGCCCCAGGCTAAACAAATCCCTGGTATCATGGTAACCAAATGGCAGTTGCTCCAGGTTAATCAAGACACCTGGGACCAATTAAGATCTTTCTAGAAGGCAGTGGAGATAGTTACATTGATTGGGACACCTGAAGCCAATCAAGGGCTGGCTGGAACTAGTTAAGAGTCTCCCAGTTAGTCAGTGAAGTGTGCATGTGAGGAGCTGAGAGTGAGAGTGTGTGCTGCTGGAGAACTACGGAGTACAAGCATTATCAGACACCAGGAGGAAGGCCCTATGGTGAGGCTAAAGAAGGTGTTTGAAGGAGGCCATGGGGAAGTAGCCCAGGGAGTTGTAGCTGTCATGCAGCTGTTGCAGGAAACACTATAGACAGCTGTGATCCACAGGGCCCTGGGCTGGAACCCAGAGTAGAGGGTGGGCCCGGGTTCCCCTCAAACCTCACAAATGCTGATCAGACACAGGAAGAGTTGACCCAGACTGTGGATTTCACCAGAGGGGAAGATCACTAAGGTGTTCAAATCTGCCAATAAGCGCAGGACCCACCAAGGTAGAGGAGGAACTTTGTCACACCTGATTCTGCCATCTTCAGCAGCACCTGCCTCCAGTTAGGACAGAGTTACCTGTATGGATCTGAGTAATGTCCTGCCATGTTTAAAATAGGCTCCTCATTCTTTCCCGAATGCTGAGAGATTGTGTCCCCTCTCTGATTGTGCACCCCCCTCTCCTAGCCAGCATCAGAATCCCTTACTCCTGGCAATGAGCTGCACTGCCTACAAACCAGCCATCATATGAGCATTGATTACTTGGTAGTCCTAGCTAACATATAATACATGTTGGGAATTAGTCTTTGTGTAAGGAGATCCATTCAGTGGAGTCTGATAGGGGGAGAAGGTCAGATTGTGAGGTTTACACTATTAGTCCATTTCTTATAGAACCGTTTAACCAGCCTCTTAACAATTTCCTATTTGAAGTTTCTTACCCTTTGTTATTGTAAATAAAACCAGTCAGAGTGAACCTTCTGTGCCTTTAATGCCCACCTGTGTGTCACTGACTGCTTAAACTGGAAGCATTATGTCCTTTATTATAAATGGTTTGCTCTGGGTTTCCCTGTACAGTTTCCAGGAGGGATGATAGTCTGCACACATGGTGTCAAACTGTTTTCCCCATAATTACACTGCACATTCTTTAATCTGGCATTGTACTTCTCCTTCTGGAGAGTCCTTGCTCTTCATTTCCCATATATCCCACTCATTTTAATATGCAAGTTTAACCTTTAAAAAAAAAGAAAACCTAACAAATTAGTCACATAATATCTCATGATCCTGCATAATTGTCGTCCTCATCCTAACACAGCCCCTTCCCCTTTTTTTGTTTATTGTCATTTGTCTAGGTATTTATAATGTGGGATCTAGATATTTATTTATTTATTTTCGTACTATAGCTTATTTAGATTGTGAGGTCCTCAGGACAGAGATCTGTCATCGTTTATATATCAGTAAATTCTTATGTCCTATGGTGCTTTAACATCTCTAGAGCAAGGGTAGAAAGGAGAGTATATATGCGATACTAGGCAAAACTCTTTCCAACTAGAGGGTCTGATCCAGCAGTCCTTTTCTACTCAGGCTAAAAACTCCCTTTGAAGGCAAGAAGAGATTTTTGAGTGAGTAAAGCTCAAGACCTGAATATTTCTCTAAGGTGCCACAAGTACACCTGTTCTTTGTGCAGAATATACAGCTCATTAACTCTGTTATGTGAAAACAGACTCTCTTTCTGTCATCTCTTTTTAAGTTAAATATATCAAGATCACTCTGTTATGTGGATCTACTTCCCCCAATATATGCTGCATAAAGATCAACCGCTATTATTCAGAAACATTTAAGAGCTCCATTCCATTGCCTTGTGTCAGATATTGTGACAGAGAATGATGACATTATTCTTACTGATAAATAGTCAAGATGAAAAAAATACCCCCACTCTGTTTATTTTCACTTTACTTGAAATATGCTGTGTCCACTTAGAAGATAATTGTGCTCTTTCAGTGGTAGAGGGATCCCAGGCAAACCTGCCTAATTTGTTTATAAGCCTGCATAACAAGTGCCATTCCTTATGGAGGAAATCCCTTTTTTGTGAACATACTGAATTATTGGCATCATATGCCTCCTTGATGACACCTATTCCTACTTTGGTGCCAAAAAAGAGAATGGAGGATAGTAAGACATGAAGTCCAAGGGCACGTATAGCAGACATCATGACGAATTATGGAACAGCAAGCACTTGGGAAACCCACAGTGACTGTTTAGAATGTCAAAATTTCTATAGGCTCTAGCAGGAAAATGCTTCCTGCTCTCACTTCGTTTGCTTTAAATATTCCCTACACTCTTTGACGGCAGTCCCCTGACAGCAGACAACAAACCGAACTTCAAAGAAATAACAGAGACTGACATAGCTCAAGATACTTTCCTTGAGCAGTTTTCACTTTCCAGTTTTACGCTTTCTTGGAGCAGTAGGCCGTCTGCCAAAAGGGCACAACTTGAACTGGTCAACAACTGTCTGTGCTTTCCTTTCATGTTGAAGAACTGAAAGCAATAGATTTTATGGTCTTTTCGAGTTAGAAACACTCTTGATTGGCATATGCAAAGGTACAAAGAGCAAATGGAGAGTTTCTTTCTCCTAGACTCTCATAGTCAGTCAGCGGGTAGATGAGAATAGACCATTATAGTGACCATGTTGCTGAATAATCTTTTTTTTTAACCAAACATAAACAACCTTCTCTGCTTCATAAGAGTGAATGTTGGCATTTAAAAAAAAAGAGGAGAGAGAAGAAAACACGCTTTTCTGTTAGGGAAAATAGATTTCAACAGTGCTGTCAATCACCCCTGAAATGTCACACTTGTCCATATGTGAGCCCAATCCTGCGAGATGCTGAATGTTCTCAACTCCCATTAACGTCAGCATTTCACAGGATCAGACCCTTTCTGAGCAGAGAGATAGGTACTTCATTTTATTACACTGCAATAGGTCAAGGATTAAGGTGTACAGAATCAGTGTAAGCAGCTTTAGACTTCTCAATCATTTGCCTAAACACACATCATACACTAGATTTAGGCAAGAGTATGGCTTGCCCTGCACACTCACACAGGGGGAATAAGGGAGCCTACAGTGTCCTCTTACATTGTGTGAGCTACTTGCAGCACAGGTCACAACACAGGAGGCAAGTAGCCTCTGCAAGGCTGCTATTCCCACTCCTTGATGGATGCATGGGGAATATGCAAAGCCTTGACTCTGCCCCCTCACTGCAGTGTGCAGCACAGCTGAGCTGGTGCAGAGAGGGAAGTAACCTGTACTAGATAAAAGGCTGATGCAGCTTGTTTTCTTTCTGGAGCAAGGAGTAACCAGGGACCAGACTGTGACTCTCTGAGTCACAAATTAATCCCTAGTCTGCTAAGCAACTAAGCGCTGCCCCTTACTCAGGGCTAGAGATAACTCTACAGTCAAGCCCTTTGAAAAGATGTTAAAATACAAAATCCTCCTTGAATATGCTTATATATGTAATATTTGGTCCCAAAGAAATATATGAAAATACACGTACAAAATATTCCACTGTGCTTTATATCTTTGATTGATTTTGATCTTTTATTATCAGAATGCACTATGCAGTATCCCTGATTCCAGATTATTCCACATAACTATCTCTATAACAGTCAGACAGACTTTGATCTTGCATACAACTGTATTGATTGCACTAATTATTTTTCTAATGAGAGTTTTCCAATTTTTCCACAAATATCAAAGGATTGTCTCAGCTTTAACAATTTTAATCAGATTTCTTTTACCTCATTCCAAATAAACCGTAGAGTTCTTACACTGATGATATTTATCCAACATAATCTTTAGTAGCACCAAGGACTTTGTTAAAATGGCTCTCTGAGTAATTATTTTTTGTGGTTCTGGTGCACTTTAAATTTTTAAATAATGCACTTTGCCAGGTTCCGATCTCTCTAAGATCTTAGTTTATACATGATTCTATAAAGCGAACGTGGTGTTCTTATTTGTAGATGATGTAAATGTTGTTTTTCAGACATCATGTACAAATAAATTAACTGAAAAGACTTGCCTGTGTTTTGGGAAATGGTCCACATTTCACAAGGAGTAATCATAAAATCTCTTGACAGGAGACTATTTCTGACAACACTCACCTGTCTTGCTGTAGAAACTGAGGATTTCAACCCTGAGCGTGCAAGTAGTTCTCACTCACACAAGCAGTCCCGCTGCCTTTAATGGGATTACTTGCAGGAGTGAGGGCTACTTGCATTATTAAGGATTTTCAGGTTTGGGTCCTCATTTATGAAGTAATATCATGTCCAAACAAAGTTGAAATTGTTTGTGGGACAGTGTTGTATCTCTATCTTCACGTACAGTATTAATCACCCAAGTGTGCAGCTGTTTCAGCCACATGACAGAGTGCTGTAAGCCTTCCCTATTTAAACTAGAGCAGTTTCTACCAGAATCACTGTTTCTAGATGAACATAAACACAGGAAGATTCATCTAGCAGCTGCAAGATCATGTCTAATTTTCTTAATATGTATGTCAGTCAGAATCATTTTGTTGTTGATTAGGGATCAGACAATCAGAGTTTCCCTCTCTGACCTCACTTCATTCCAGGTTTCAAACATACATATCACACTTTGTCTGAACACCAACCATAATACTGTCACGATTCATTAAGCTCTAACAAACCCTCCTAAGGCAGCCATGAAAACTTCACCACTTAATATTCAAAACATGAAAATCTGGGCTTGAATTCTAATTTGCTACTGATGTAATATTAAAGCAATGAATGTATAAAATATTAAGGACATATTTGTTCTGAATTTACTTTATTTAATTTTTTACACAAGGCATAAAACCCTGGAGCCTTAAAACAACATGTCTCATTTTCAAGGATGTCCTGAGGGGCAGACAGATATGACGTCTACACATACATCTCGGTATCTTGAACAGTGGTGTGGTATAGGCGCCATATTGAAATATATACTCTTTCATGGGCAGTAAGGGTTTTGCTGATAAAAATTAAAATGTCACCTTATCTGTTGACCAGTAGATAGAATGTAATTTCTAATACTACCCCTTGAACCCATCCACAGAAAGAGAGAGGCTTGGAGAAAACTTGGAGATAAGGCCTCCTTCACTTATTCCTTCAATATCAGGAAAAACTCAGATTTAGTTGTCAGACGGAGGATCACCTTTCAGTGCTCAGCTTAAGTCATGCTTGAGAAGTTGTGTGTGTGCTAATTACCTTGGTAAGGGAAAAGGGTTTGTGATACCTCTGGCTTCTTCTGTAATGCCTTCAGGATTTGAAGGTTTAAGGCTAAGATAATTGAACTCTGAGAATCAGAATTAGGTTAATCAACAATGTCTGTTCAGTTCAGTGTGCTAAGATCCTATAAATGTTTTTAATTTTCCCCTTCACAAGTGCAAGAGGAGGATGCTCTGTGCCATGTTCAATGTTTGGACTCTGCTTAACATTCGGAATACCATGTCCCACTGAACACTGATGCTTCTGTAATGATCTGGGGATAAATAAAAAGGTAGTTTAGTCTGCCCAGTACATCGCAGATGTTTTGTATTTAACATTTAATTTGTAGAATTGTTCAAGTATCCTATAACTAGTTAGTATTACAAAAAGCCTTCTCTTCTTGACCAAGGTGACTATTACTCTTTTGTCATAATATGTGGATGGGGCATAGTTGTTAGTACAGTGACACAGATGTACAAAGCACTTTAGATAATGCTCAAAACAAAGGGGCCCTGCCCTGGAAGGCTTGCTTTCCAACTCAAATGAATATGATATAGCAGACAACACTCTGGGCAAACTGCTTTGATTATTATGGCTTCAATTCAACACAGAATTTATGTTTCCTGATAGTTAGCTGTTCTGCAGAGTAATAGGAAAGTAAGATGTGCTTCATAACATTTACTTTTTTTCATTTTCATTTCACGGTATTTATACCTTTTATTGTATCGATCTAACCAAAGAATCTGGCTTGTCTGTATTAAATCATCTCTGTATTTTTTTTTCTAACATATTGTTGAAGTAAGTGTTACTTTCTTGTCTGTCAGATACTGTTCATCATCACTTGGTAATTCAGTTTCACTTAGTACGAGAGCCATCTTACACATTGCTGTGTGCCTGTTCTAATGCCTCACGTATCCTAGATGTAATGATATAACTACATATATTGAGGCCAATGCTCCTCCAGTGCACAATGCAAATAAATGGGCACTGTACTGGGAGTTCCTTAGGGCATGGAGTGGACTGAATTAAAGCCTGTTTCCATTACCACAGAATGGGCAGCAAAGCTACTCCTGATTCACTGCAACCTCAGGTCACAGCTAATCTCTGCTACATTGTCACCTCTTCTCTGTAAGTGGGCACAGCCAATAGATTCACACACTGCTTCCATCTCTGTCCAAAATCTCCTTTGCCTCCACAATGCTGGGCTTTCCAGTGCACTGTGTTTATCCACCACTGTACAGGCTCTCTTTGGTTCCCTTCACAGAGAGGAACTGCACAAATGGCACTACAAGAACGCCTTCAGAGAGGAGAAGCAGAATTTACCCCTTTTTATCTATTACAGAAGCTATTCTGCCTGTGTGTTTTCTTCTGTGCTAAAATGTAGTGAAGTATTCATTATGGGAGCAAATATTATTGAAGAAATTTTACATTTTGATGCAGACCCTGGTTTTTAGAAAGGCCCTTGCAATTCACCTCATAGTCAACTTGAATTGACAGAAATAATAAGGAAGTTAAATAGCACACACAAGGTCACTAAGCCCTCGTCTACATTATGAGGTTAGGTTGAACTTAGCCACGTTTGGTTGATTTTATAATCAATGTGGGCCACACAACCAAGCCCATTCTGTCGACCTAAAGGGCTCTTAAAATTGACTGCCGTACTGCTCTCCAGCGAGGAGAGTAGCGCTAAAATCGACCTTCTTGGTTCAAATTTGGGGTAGTGCAGATGCAGCATTGTGCAATTTGGCAGTATTGGCCTCAGGGAGCTATCCCAGAGTGCTCCAATGTAACTGCTCTGGACAGCACTTTCAATTCCAATGCACTAGACAGGTACACAGGAAAAGCTCCAGGGAACTTTTGATTTACATTTCCTGTTTGGTCAGCATGGCGAGCTCAGCAGCACGGGTGACCATGCAGTCCCCCCAGAATCGCAAACGAGCTCCAGCATGGAGTGAACGGAAGACACTGGATCTGATTGCTGTATGGGGAGAAGAATCTGTGCAGGCAGAACTCCAATCAAAAAGAAGAAATGCTAATATATATGCCAAAATCTCACAGAGCATGGTGGAGAGAGGCTACACCAGGGACACACAACAGTGTTGCATGAAAGTTAAGGAGGTCAAGCAAGCCTACCACAAGACAAAGGAGGCAAAGAATTGCTCTGGATCAGAGCTCATTACATGCCGCTTCTATGATCAGCTGCATGCCATTCTAGGGGGCAACCCTAACAGTACGCCACCACTGTCCATGGACACCTGCAAGAGGGGAGTATCACGCAAAATGGAGTAGGATTTTGTGGATGAGGAAGAGGAGGAGGAGAATGCACTGCAGGCAAGCGGAGAATCTGTCTCCCCAGCAACCAGAACCTTTTCACCACCCTAGAGCCAATACCCTCCCAAGGCAGGTTCCCGGACCCTGGAGGAAGAGAAGGCACCTCTGATGAGTGCATATTTGTAACTACACTACAGGAGTTAAAAGCAATTGTGTTTAATGGTTGATTTGCCCTAAAGAATTGGGATGCATTCATGGCCAGTACAGCTACTGGAAAAGTCTGTTAACGTGTCTGGGGATGGAGCGGGAATCCTCCAAGGACATCTCCATGAAGGTCTCCTTGAGGTACTCTGAAAGCCTTTGCAGAAGGTTTCTGGGGAAGGCTGCCTTATTTCATCTTCCATGATAGGACACTTTACCATGCTGAGCCAGTAACAAGTAGCCTGAAATCATTGCAGAACAAAGCATGGCAGTGAATGGTCCTGGGTTTTGGTCGCAGTCATGCAACATTCAGTCTTTATCTTTCTGTGTCAGCCTCAGGAGAGTGATATCATTCATGGTCACCTGGTTGAAATAGGGGAGTTTTTGTTTGCACTTTGCTAAAAGCGATCATCCCAGAGAATAGCCACACAGTGTGGGGAGGGGTGTACTACACATCCAACCCAAAACCGCAGCCTCGTCCTTTGAAACAGCAAACCCAACCAGCATTGCTTGCTATGGGAAAGGAGGGCATTGCAATTTGAAACCATTTCCACATGTTATGAAGGCAGAAGAAGCCAACCCTGCATACCCTTTGGCTTAACATGGCTGCCTGGAAACCAAATTCTATTGCCCAGCCATGTGTGATGTATCCAGAAAAAAATCTGTGATATTAACTCTCTTATATAAGCATTCACTTACAGCTTTGATGGCAAAAGAGTTAATTAAAAAGTCCTGTCTTTACTTATTATTATTATTTCTGTGGTATCACAGTAGCATTTAGAGGCCCCAGGCGAGACATAGGGTTTATCTACACTGCAATTAGGACTGTAATTGCAGCTTGTGGTGGCATATCCCTGCTAGCTTGAATTTACTGAGATCAGAGGTTCTCAAACTTCATTGCACCACGACCTCCTTCTGACAACAAAGTTACTACATGACCCCTGGGGTAAAACAGACAGAGCCCGAGAGCTGCCGCCCCAGGTGGGGGGAAGAAGGGGCCACAGCCCTAGACTTGCCGCCCGGGGTGGGGGGAGAGGGCAGAGCCTGAGCTGCCGCCCTGGGTGGAGATCTAGCTCAGGCTTAGCTTCAGCTCCCAGTTCCAGAAAGTCTAATACTGGCCTTGGGTGACCCATTAAAACTGGGTCGAGACCTCACAGTGGGTCCCGACCCACAGTTTGAGAACCGCTGATTTAGATCAAAGCTACTTTGAGTAAAAATAGCAGTACAGAGGAGGCAGCATGGGCTGCAACACAGGCTAGCTGCTCGAATACATAACCAGGGTCCTGGTCAGGGTTGTACTAGAAGACTACCCTGTGCTGCCACCCAGGCTGCCATAGCTATGCTACTATTGTTACTCAAGCTCACTTTGATCTAGCTAAATTAAAGCTATCGCAGGTAGGCCTGCGGGAGCTGCAATCACACCTCCGGATAGACGTACCCTAAGTGAAGTGCCTGCCTTGAAGAGCTTATAATCAAAGTAAAAAAGATAGGAGAAAGGAAGGAGAAGAGGAAGGAGAAAGGAAGTATTATCCCTTTCTTCTTTGAGTGATCATCCCTATGCATAGTGAACTTCAGGACTGTGCATGTGCTCCATGCTCCCAGGACCGAAGGTTTTTCCCTAGTAGTGTTTGTGTGTTCTGTGCATATCCCGCACTCGCGTCGTACACCACACGGAGGGAATAAAGGGGACTATCCCCACCTTGATTCCTCCTTGCAGCTTATGGTTTAGGATGGAGCTTCAGTGTTCATGCTGACTTCTTCAGGTTCTCACTGTCAATAGTTTTTAAAAGTTTTAACATTCTCTTAATTTGATAAGAGTGAGGTATGGTTAGTTTGGTAGGTATGAGGGGTTTGTTCCCTATTTTGTAAACCCCCCTCTGGAGCAAGAATTGCTGGTACCCCCATCCCATGCTCTGGCCTTCTAAAGGTTGTGGGGAGTGTGCCAAGGATCCCTGGCTTCAAAAGGTGCAATACATGCCATAAGCCCTTCCCATCCACAGATTATCATGTCTGCTGTCTGTACTGCCTGGGGGAGGCACATGTCCCTTCACCATGCAGTATCTGGGCATCCAGGGAATTTCAGCTCCATGAGTTCCTCATGGTGTAGCCGTGAAGGTGGGAACAACTTCTAACTGGGAAGAACCTCCTGTACATTGGCCTGAAGAATGTAGGAGTGACACCTCTTCTTTTTTCAGTCCCAAGCAGTTTGCAGACCATTGCCTGTGGCCCCCCAACCTCCACTCAGAGAGACTTTGGAGAGCAGAGACAGATCAGAGAGGGGGAAAGAGAGACACATGACTTCCTATAAGGACAAGATGTAAGTTTCCCCCTACAAGCCCTCTAAAAAGAGGCATATGTCTCTATCTTGTACCAAGTCATTGGGAGCTTTGCATTATGGAATCGGACCATACAACGTTGAGAAGCACTGATTCAAAATATCCAGGTACCAGAACTGACTCTTCAGCATCAAAGCCCTCAACATTACTGCACCCAGATCTAGCACCCTCTTCTTCAGGAACTTGAGCTGTGGAGTTGTCCCCTTCAACTCCAGTTCAATTTTCAGTCCCAGAAGATCTGCTGCTCCTGGAATTGGAGTCACCACTCTTCTCTAGACCTCCAGGCCCAGTGTCAGGACTTCAGCCAGTACTGATATTTCTATTTCCCCTCTCCATCCCTGTATATAAGCAGGAGTTGAGCCAGACTATATCTGGTACAACAATGAACTGAGGTAGGTCATCACTGCCTCCTTCAGTACCACAGCCTTTGCCACTGGATCCAGAATCAGAATCTTTGGAGTTGAAAGACAACTACAACAGATACCAGGATGTATGCCGAGGGACCCCTTTAGAGGACTGAGCCCTGACAGAACATCAGATGTCTCCAAGGTATCTCAGAATTCTTGCACTAGAGAATAGCCTGCTTATACCTACTGGTACCCATCTCCTTGGGGTCTTGTACCAAGGAGTTATGAGATCCCACAGTGGAAGTATTGGGTCCCAGAAGTTCCTCAAGATTACTGTCAAATATATGCACCTCATGACACAGGAGATCTATGGCTCCTGGGGTAGAAAAGGAGCTTCTTTGGCCTCCTCACGAGCCTCCAGTAGCAGGAGAAATAAGAGCAACAGGAGAAGGCTAATTTTATGCTTGTGACATTGTCCACTCTTTCTCAGATGATGCTGTGATTCCAGATTCCCAACCATGCCTTGATGATCTGATGGGCTTCCGGATTTACTCAAGAGCATGGCTGATTCACTTTAGATTCTCCTGGAAGTGGTCGAGGAAGAACCACGCAAACCGCTGGACATTTTGTACAGTTCGAGTCCAAGAAGAGTGGCATTTCCTATTAATGAGGTCATCCTCATGCCTGCCAGGGCCATCTGTCAGACACCTACCATGAACCCACAAGTGTTCAAACAGGCACAAATGAGGTACTTTGTACCTGAAATAGGGTTGAAGTACTTATTTTCTCATGCAGTTCTCAACTCCTTGGTAGTGGCTGCAGCCACCAAGCATAATCAAAAGAGACAAGCCAGACAAGCCTCATGATAAAGAAGCAAAGAGATTTGATCCTTTTGGCAGAAAGGTGCATTCCTTGGCATTGCTGCAGTTCTAAGTATCAACCTTCCAAGCTCTGATGGCCAAATATGATTTTATCATCTAAGACAAGCTGGCCAACTTCACCGATAAAGTGCCTTAAGATATTAGAGACCAGATCAAGCTCTGGTGAAGAAAAATGGTAATAAGATCAGCACTTCAGACTTCCCTAGACATAGTGCACACAGCACAGCAGTGAGATCCATGGCCACTGCAGCAGTGATGAGACTTCTGTTGCGACTCTCCTCCTCGGAGTTCCAAAGGAAGTTCAAACAATGGTGCAGGACATTCCATTTGAATGCAATGAAATAGTTTGGTGCTATAGGGGAGTTCTTCCACTTTTTGAAAGAGCTTTGAGCCACACTTCAATTGCTGGGTATTTACACATCTGCAGTCAAAAGGAAACCCAGTAAGCCCCCGCTCAGATGAACAGCCTCACCTGCCTTTTATCACCAGTGGCAGTATGAACCCCCACACAGGTGTCACAGAACACTTAGAAAGGGTGTCCAAGGTCAACTACTTTTCATTTCCCAAGCACCACCACTCTTAAAGCCAGCATTTTGATGGGATCTTCAAGAACTGCACAACTACTATCCCTCAGGGGCAGTACAACCCCTTTGTTTTTCCCCTTCCTTTGGAGGCTGGTTTTCCCACTACCTGTCTTCCTGGAGAGAATTAATGACAAATAGATGGATACTGCAGGAAAACTATCCAGTTTTCTTCTCTCCCCACTTCCCAATCCCCTTCTCCATCCTCTGGCATGAACCTCTCTCATAAGAGTATTCTTCTGGCGGAGGTGGAGTTGTTTCTTTAACTGAGGGTGATAGAACTAGTGTCTTGAACAGCAAAGGGGAAGAGATTCTACTCAAAGTAGTTCCTCATCCTCAAGAAAATAGGGGGATGGAGATGCATTGTGAATCTCAGGGAACTGAACAAGTACATCTGTTGCCTAAAGGTCAGAAAGATGATCCTATTGTCCATTATCCCCCTCACTAGAGGCAGACACATTTGTTCATTGCTCTCTATCTTGAAGAAATCTGCTTTCATATAGACATTCATCCATCACATGGGAGATTCCTGAGATTTGTGGCCAATCAATAATAATGCCACTACAGGGTTCTCCCCTTTGGGCTTTTGAAAGCATATAGGTACTGTCACTTGTAGTAGCTCACTTTCCTTGGCAGGAGGTGATGGTCATCCCTACTTAAACAAGACATTCCCTTCAGGAGCCACTCATCAGGCAACACAAGGATCTTCTACATGTGTTTGAGAAGCTGGAACTGAGGGTGAACCTAGGGAAGTCCACCCTGGAGCCCTCACGGCTAATAGAATTTATCAGAGTGAGGCTGAATGTTAATATAGCCATAGTTGTATTACCTGACAATCTCTTCCTTTCCATCAGGCTCATATAGCAAATCCGTTTGGTATCAGAACGTTGATCCTGTCTGGCATTGTTGGGTAACATAGCCACAACTGTTATGTGACACTGTATGTAAGACTTCAGATGTCTATCAGCTTTGTGGTAGACTGGCTACACTCTGGGCAAGCGTAGTCTTTACGTACTTGTCAGAGTTCCCCAGAGGATCTTAGCCTCTCTTACTTGGTGGGAGGACAGGAAGAAAGTATGTTGGTGGGAAGTACCATTCAACTCTCCACTTCCAACAAAGACTATGATGACTGATGCATCCCTTTTACTCTCTGTCTACATGATGAGCTGGGCGTGATTCCCCTGTTTGTGTACAGATACACCAGCTCTCATTGAGCTAGCATGAATATAAATAGCAAGGTCACTGCAGTAGCACAGGTAGTGGCAGTAGAGACATGACTGAGCTATAATGAGTACAAACCTGCTTGAAACTTATGGTTATGTCCTGGACATGGTTCAGTCAAGCCTGCACTGCCACTACCCATGTTACTATGGCCACACTGTTGTTTGTACTCACACTAGCTCAATTAGAGTAACGCAAATATGGGTACACAAGCAAGGGAATGATGCCCCTAACTCATAGTGCAGATCACCTTAACCAAGAATGCTTGGTACACAGTTCTTGAATGGTTTGTCCTGGGCTTTGTGACCTACATTTTCCCTGAAGAATGCAACCATCTCTGTGGTTCACTTTAACTTTTAAGATAGTTGATGCCTGATCCATTAATTGCTTTGAAGATGCAGATCAGTGCCTTAAATGGGCTTCTGAAACTGACTGGGTGCCAGTGAATGGACTTGAGCACAATGACCTAGATATCCAGGGTGGAGGTGTCATAAACAGATAGCTAAGGGTTAATGTCTCTTTCACCTGAAGCACCTGACCAGAGGACCAATCAGGAAACCGGATTTTTTCAACTTTGGGTGGAGGGAATTGTGTGTCTGAGTCTTTTGTCTGCCTGCCTGCTTTCTCTGAGCTTTGGAGAAGTAGTTCTACTTTCTAATCTTCTGTTTCTAAGTGTAAGGACAAAGAGATCAGACAGTAAGTTATATGGTTTCTTTTCTTTGGTATTTGCATGAATATAAGTGCTGGAGTGCTTTGATTTGTCTTCTTTTTGAATAAGGCTGTTTATTCAATATTCTTTTAAGCAATTGACCCTGTGTTGTATCATCTTAATACAGAGAGCACATTTGTATGTATTTTTCTTTCTTTTTATATAAAGCTTTCTTTTAAGACCTGTGAAGTTTTCTTTACTTCAGGGAAATTGAGTCTGTACTCACCAGGGAATTGGTGGGAGGAAGAAATCGGGGAGATCTGTGTGTTGGATTGCTAGCCTGATTTTGCATTCCCTCTGGGGGAATAGGAAAGTACTTTTTGTTTCCAGGATTGGGAACAGAGAGGGGGAGTCTCTCTGTGTAGTTTCACAGAGCTTGTGTCTGTGTATCTCTCCAGGAGCACCTGGAGGGGGGAAGGGAAAAGGATTATTTCCCTTTGTTGTGAGACTCAAGGGATTTGGGTCTTGGGGTCCCCAGGGAAGGTTTTTCAGAGGGACCAGAGTGCCCCAAAACACTCTAATTTTTTGGGTGGTGGCAGCAGGTACCAGGTCCAAGCTGGTAACTAAGCTTGGAGGTTTTCATGCTAACCCCCATATTTTGGACGCTAAGGTCCAAATCTGGGACTAAGGTTATGATAGGAGGGAAGATGCATTTTGTCCCAGATTTATACTGTGCTGCATTGAGTTTACCTTCATGTAGTGTTTTTCATATTTAGAATCTGCGTGTTTGATAGTTATCAGATTACTGGAGACTGAAGTATTCTGTTATTTACAGAGCAGATGCAGTACAGGTTTCTCTGATGTAAGCTTCCTCAAACTGCCCTGACAATGTGCCTCTATCATGAACTGGAGGGACCGCTTCTAAGCATAAAGTGTTAGCCAGTTTTTCATGCCCATTTCATTCTAGTCTTCTGCTAAGATTAACAATAGGAGCTCATTTCTAATAAAAAATGGATGGAAACTAGCAATTCATTGCATATACAGTGGTTGCCCCCCAGATATCAATATTTACCATTCAATCATGTTGGGCTTCATCATGTTTGGTAGTTTGGTATTTCCTATATTTAGAATAGGAAATATAACAAAATATTGTGTAAAGTTAAATATTGTGTTGTGAAAAAAACTCTATATTTAATTTTTAAAATGAATTTAGGATTGCTATCTAATATTCAGATTCGTTCAGATGTATAGCAGAACCACCTAACTGCCTGTAAGCATGCACATGCTTTAACTTAAGAATTCTGTGACCACACTGCTGAAACCATTTTATTTCCTCACTTAATCCCTTCCTCACTGCTGGTCTCCCTAACTTGTTTCATATCTTCAGTAGACATTGTCAACTCATTGAGACAGAGACTGTATCTTTCTAAGCCTCTATGAAGCACAGAGCATACTTTGGGGCCTGATATAATAATAATAAACACTACAGGGCTAAACCAAAAAACTGTGAGTGAGAAGTTCCACAGTACATTTTTAATCCCCTGAAACATCTAGTGACATAAATGAAGAAAGAAATAATACTGAGCTAGCATTTAAAGTTGTGGCTTCTGAGCATGTCTGAGTTTGAGATAGGGAATGTAAAAAAAAATGTGTTTGATAGGGACATTCTATTTCCTCATTTAGTTATCACCACTTATTGTGATACGTATTGGTGGTCAGAAGACTTAAAAATAGAAGTCACTGCAACACATTAATATTTGAGAATGGCTGAACCTGTGCATTGAAACTCTAATTATGACTGCTATGTAAATATTAGAAAAAAAATACTGATAAAGAGAAACAAAGCTGTTAAATTCTTTATTCCATCGGTAGATGTTTTGTCTCTAACATTTTTTATTTTGTTGTAACTAGGGGTACATAATTTTTGTTTGCATGGTTTAGAAGTTAGCCATTGGCTATGAAAAAAGTCAATAAATCAATAACAATTTTTGTGATAACAAGAAGTGAGACACAGTTGTGATGGCAGTTGTAGCATTATGCATGAGACTAGGCATGACTCATTTGGGTCTATTAAGCTAGTGTTTATCTATGATTATATAGGGAATGGAAGCCAACAATGATAATCTAATAATCAACTTACCTGACTATAACGATATAATAAAGTTAAGAAGAATCATTCTACAGCTTTGCACAGTAGCAAATAAATCTATCAGCAATATCATCTGTATTTTTTAACTTTTGGATTAAACAGTGAAATATAAAGTAAGTAAAAATGTATTTAGATACAGACATTTTGAGGGGAATGGGAGGGAATATTAAGCAAATTCAATGTTCCTGAAAGATATCAAATTGAGAGTCCTGGAGAATGAAGATGTGTTCTTCTTTTTCAGAGAACACTTATAATGTATGCAATTGTACACTTCCCTACCAACACCAGGGGCACCTCCAGGCACCAGCTCTCCAAGCATGTGCCTGGGGTGGCAAGCCATGGGCAGCAGCCTGCCAGTCACCAGGCTGAGCAGCTTGCCAGTCACCATGAAAGCAGCAGTCAGGCTGCCTTCGGTTGCATGCCTGTGGGAGGTCTGCTGGTCCCACGGCTTCAGCAGCAATTCGGCAGCAGTTACGCCGAAGGCACGGGACCGTGGGACCTCCCACAGGCATGCCGCCAAATCTGCGTTACCAGTGGACCTCCCGCAGGCGCACTGCCAAAAGCCACCTGACTGCCGTGCTTGAGGCAGCAAAACACATAGAGCAGCCCCAACCAACACTCTTTTGTTCTATACTGGAGGCGCCTCCTCTAAGTATGAGTAGATAGATCAGTCTCCAAGGGCTAGCGCCACTCAGTATTGCCATACCTCATTTTTATGCAACCTGCTGCCTAGTGGAATTCTCAACCTGGAGTTAGGCAACCAGACTCCCTCTACAATGCAGAGTGAAAGTTAGGTACCTAAAAAAAGAATTAACAGGAGCCAGCAAGCTGAGCAGGTAGGCAAAGATAAATTCCAGAGGCACTTCTTTCCTCTTGGAGTTCACAGCCATTAACTGTCTACTGGAGTTAGCCACCTAAGGCAAGTTTTCCCAAGAAACCAGAGACTAACCCACCCCATTATAGCCAACAGCCTGACAGTCAGGTCACTCAGCTGGGATGTGAGAGACCTGTTTTCAGTTCCCCACTCTGCCTCATTTGGAGAGATCTTAGGTCTCTCATATCCCACTTAAGTGCCCTAATCACCAGGCTTTGGGTATTCTGGGATGGGTCTTTTAATATTTCCTGGTGAAGCTGTTCCACTTTGTATAAATAATTAAATATTAACAGGAGCAGGGACCTCAATTTGCAACTCCCACGTCCCAGGGCATTCCCTAACTGCTAGGCTAGGCTAAAAAAACCAATCTCTGTCTCTCTATGAATATTTAATGAATATTTAATTATATAAAGTGGAACAGCTCCAATAGGAGAGAGATCCAGCCCAGAGTACCCAATACCTGGTGGTTAGGGGCTCACCTGGGAGGTAGGAGATTAGGGTTGAAGTTCCTGGTTACAAATGAGGCAAATTGGGTATTTGAAAACAAGTGTTCCACATCCCCAGTCAATGCCCTGCCCAGTTGGCTACTGGATATTCTGGGACACACACCCAGAGCCAGCCCCCCAAAATTCCTGAGCTCATCATCCCCAGTTGTCATCTGCGTGAGGCCCAATCCAGTGGGTGTGGTTGGCAAGCCTGGCCTACTTGGAGATTCTCACTGGGACTTAGACATGAGCTAGGGTGCCAAGTAGCTTGGCAGCATCGGGAATTAAACCCCTTTGTACATGTCCTCCTGCAGAAATGTAGCTTCCACAGGGTCTTTGCCAGTGTGAATTTAGATGCCCTGGGAATTTAGTTGAATCCAGGGTTAGGGAGTTTTGAGGATCTCAGTGGCGACTAAGTGTTGGACTTTGGAACCTAAGGAGGCAGTTAGGTGCTTGTGTCTTTGTGTATCTAGCCCCAAGCCACTTCCTGGCCTCTTTGCAGAGATTGTCTATAATGGCGGCAAAAATGTCTGATGAGACATCTTTCTTTTATGATCCAACCTGTGACTACCAAATCATTTCACATAGGTCACCAGGCACTTGACAGTTATAATGGGGTACTTCAATCCTTATAGCTGAATGAATGTAGAGGAATCTGATTTGCAAGGGAGTTTGGCACAGAGGCATACTGGCTGCTCAATTTCTTGTTGAAGGACTATAAAGAGAATTCTTAAATAAATTAAATATATACACACACAAAAATCCTTAGCTTGTAATATAAAGATACTTAGTTAACAGTGAAGGTAAAAGAGAAACAACAGATTGATCAAGACAGGGCTATCTATTTTACTGCACAGAGTGCTGAATACCCAACTGCTTGCCTTGCTTAGTATGCACCTGTTCAAGCAACTTGTAGCCCTCATAATATGAAACCAGAGTTGCTGAACTGAGAGATCAAAGCAATAAGTATATTGTGGAGCGGGCCACCTCAGAATAGCTGTCCTCTCCAAGGAAGATGATCTTATGATAGGAGGAGACTTGGGCGGAATGGAAGGAACATCTCTCCTAGTTATAGCCCACCTTTCTTATAAAGGGAGTGAAGACTGATCATTCCTCAACCTCTGTCATAAACAGATAGTTAATGTTTACCTGTAAAGGGTTAAGAAGTTCACCTAGCCTAGCTGACACCTGACCAGAGGAACCAATGGGGGTGTCATAAACAGATAGTTAAGGGTTAATGTCTCTTTTACCTGTAAAGGGTTAAGAAGATCAGTAAACCTGGCTGACACCTGACCAAAGGACCAATGGGGGGACAAGATACTTTCAAATCTTGGTGGAGGGAAGTCTTTATTTGTGCTGTTTGTTTTTTTTGTTGTTCGCTCTTGGGGCTAAGAGGGGCCAGATGTGCAACCAGGTCTTTCTTCAGTCTTTCTGAAACAGTGTCTCATGTTCACAATAGTAAGTATTAGCTAGAAAAGGCGGATTAGTCTTATGTTTGTTTTCTTAACTTGTGAATGTGTATTTTGCTGGAAGGAGTTTTACCTCTGTTTGCTGTAACTTTTAATCTCAGGCTAAGGGGGAGGAAGTCCTTCTAGTATATATGAGCTGAATACCCTGTAAACCTTTTTCATCTTGATTTTACAGAGATAATTTTTACTTTTTCTTTCTTTAATTAAAAGCTTTCCTTTTTAAGAACCTGATTGATTTTTTTCCTTGTTTAAGACCCAAGGGGATTGGGTCTGAACTCACCAGGGATTGGTAGGGGGAAAGGAGGTGGGGGGAAGGTTAATTCCTCTCTGTTTTAAGATCCAAGGAGTTTGGATCAGTGTAATCTCTCAGGGTAACCCAGGAAGGGGAAAGTCTGGGAGGGGGAAAGGAGGGGGAATGGTTTATTTCTCTTTGTTTTAAGACCCAGGGGGGTTGGGTCTTGGGTTCCCCAGGGAAGGTTTTGGGGGACAGAGAGTGTACCAGACACTGGAATTTCTGGTTGGTGGCAGCGCTATCAGATCTAAGCTAGAAATTAAGCTTAGAAGGGTACATGCAGGTCCCCACTTTCTGGACACTAAAGTTCAAAGTGGGGAAAATACCTTGACGGGGGAACAAGATGTTTCAAAAGGAAGGAGGGTTTTCTCCTTTGTTAGTTTTCAGTTTCAGCCGGAGTGAAAAAGATCAAGGAACCAGCCTCTTATCAGAGTAGTAAGTTTTAGAAATGAATAAATAGGTTTATGTTTATTTCTTTGTAACCTGTCTTGTGCAATTAGAGGTAGAATCAAATTAGGTATTTGGGTATTTTCATTGGTGTACTAAGTTTTTGCCCAGGGGAACATCCTCTGTGTTTTGAATCTGTTGTCTGTGAGAGTAGCTGGTATGCTAATCTCTCCCAGACGGTTTTCTTTTACCTTTCTTTTCTTTAATTAAAAGCCTTTTTCTTAATACCTGATTGATTTTTCCTTGTTTTTAGATCCAAGTGGGTTGGATCTGGATCCACCAGGAGTTGGAGGGAGAAAGGAAGGGCGATGGTTAATTTCTCCTTGTTTTAAGATCCAAGGTGTTTGGATCTGTGTTCTCCAGGAAATTGGTGAAGTTTCTCAAGGCTACTCAAGGAAGGGAGTGCTTGTGAATGGTGGCAGCCAGACCAGATCTAAGCTGGTAATTGAGCTTAGAGCTTCTCATGCAGGTCCCCCACATCTGTACCCTAAAGTTCAGAGTGGGAAAGGAACCTTGACAACCTCTGCGGAGGTCTCTTCAGGAAATGGGGATACCATCAGTGGATGCAGATAAGCTGTGGTTATACAGAATTTGATCACTGAAAATGTGGGTAGCTGGGTAGGTGCTGATTTGGAGGCTCATTCAGCAATTTGCCTCCTGGGTGCCAGGGTAGCAGATCTCAAAAGCTAGACAAATTTCTAGTGAGTGCTTGTGAGGAGCTTACAATAATGCCATAATGATCCACAGTATGCCAGTTATATAGGGGAGAGTACGACTGATGTCCTAGAAGCTAAATTTAGCTTAGTAGAGGCAAAGCGGAAATCCAGGGCCTACCTTTCTTGGAAATTCCATCAAAATTCTATTGAGTTTTCCTGTTGCCCAATTAAATCCTCAGAAATCAGGAAATTATAAGGATACGCACAAGTTGTAATTTTTCATCCTTCAGAGTTGCATTACAATAACCATAAACTATGTAACAGTATGTTAATATCCAAATAGTATATTATATTATGCATTTTCTCTACAACCTCAGATACACACATGTAGGATTAGAAGAGCATGTCAGTTGCCTTCAATAGCGTAGCTTTAATATTCCTTAATTATTCCCTAGCATATGGGGGTACAGAAATACTAGAGTAACCCTCCAATTTATCTGAATCAAACACTTTAAGAGTAATCCCCCTGGTATTGTGTTTTATTCTATGTATGCCAAGCAATCAGTTAAATTAATGTATACAAAAAACAAACAGTAAACTGTTTTTACACAATATGCTACAAATTAAGGCTCCAATCCCATATTTATGCATGTGCTTAATTTAAACACTGGAGTAATGCTGTTAACCTCACAGAGACTACTCACATGCTTAAAGTTAATCACATTGGAGTTTGCTGCATTGGAGCCCAGTGTACAAAAGCACAAAGCCATGATGGAAATGTGTTGGTATGTGTAGGCCACTTAAATTTGTAGTCAAATTAGCTTAGTAGTTAATTACCACTGAATTATATATAAGAAAGATATATTTTACATGGTGTGAAGCTAATTCATAGTTAACTGCCTCATTCCTTGAAAAGCAGCCTATGCTGTTGATTGAAAAGAAATTGCATAGTGCTTATCTGCTGACTACTATATTAAAATGCATACTAGTATATGCAGTAAGGTCTGGTATAAGACCAGAAGGGACCATTCTGATCATCTAGTCTAATCTCCTGTGTAACAGGGGCCATAAAACTTCTCCAATATAATTTCTAGAGCAGATCTTTTAGAAAAAGTCATGATTTAAAAATTGTCGGTGATGGAGAATCCACCATGACCCTTGGTAAGTTGTTACAATGGTTAATTACTCTCACCATTAAAAATTTACACCTTATTTCCAGTCTGAATTTGTCTAACTTCAGCTTCCAGCCACTGGATTGTGTTATACCTTTGCCTGCTAGATTGGAGAGCCCATTGTAAAATACTGTAATACTGTAATCAAGTCACCCTTTAACCTACTCTTAGTTAAGGTAAGTAGATTGAGTCTGTCATTGTAAGGCAAGTTTTCTAATCATGTAATGATTCTTTTGGCTCTTCTCTGAACCTTCTTCAATTTATCAACATCCTTCTTGAATTGTAGACACCAGAACTGGACACAGTATTCCAGCAACGGTCACATCAGTGCCAAATACAGAGGTAAAATAACTTCTCCTACTCAAGATTCCCCAGTTTATGCATCCAAGGATTGTAGTAGCGCTTTTTCCATGGCATTGCACAGGGAACTCATGTTCAGTTCATTATACACCATGACCCCCAAATCTTTTTCAGACTCACAGTTTCCCAGGATAGAGTCTCATATTGTGTTTATATGGCCAACATTCTTTGTTCCTAGATATATACATTTACATTTAGCCATATTAAAACACATATCGTTTGCTTGCCTCAAGATTACCAAATGATTCAGATAGATCATTCCTCAGTCCTCTTCATTATTTATCACTGCTCTATTTTTTGTATCATTTGCAAACTTTATCAGTGATGATTTTATGTTTTCTTACAGGTCATTGATAAAAATGTTGAATAGAGTAGGACCAGGAACTGATCACTGTGGGACCCCACTAGAAACATACCCATTTGAAGATGATTAGCCATTTTTTGATCAATTTAATGTGAGCCATATTAATTTTACATCTTTCTAATTTTTTAATCCAAATGTCATGTGGTAACAAGTCAAATGTCTTACAGAAGTCTTTAAGTATTCTGTATCAACAGTATTACCTTTACCAACCAAACTTTTAATCTCATCAAAACAAGATATCAAGTTAGTTTTACAGGATTTACTTTCCATAAGCCTATGCTGATTGGCATTAATTATATTTCTCTCTTTTAATACTTTATAAATCTAATCGCATATCAGCTGCTCCATTATCTTGCCCAGGATTGATGTCTGATTGACAGGACAATAATTACCAGGTCATACCTTTTACCTTCAAAAAATTCAGACAACATCAGCATTCTTCCAGTCTTCTGGATCTTCCCTAGTGTTCAAGACTTATTGCAAATCAACATTAAACATCTTCAATCAGCTATTTAAACTTTTGGATGCAAGTTATCCAACCTGCTGATTTAAAAATGCTATTTAACATTCTCCAGAGATACTAGTGGAATGGAAAGTGTTGTCATAGGCTATGACTACATTATGTGTTTTTTCCCAAATACAGAACAGAAATATTTATTGGACACTTGATAATTCTACCATTTCCATCTAGTAATAGACCAATAATGTGGTTAGGATTCATTTTGTTCCTCATATACTTTAAAAACTCCTTGTTGTCCGTAACTCTGAGGGCCAGAGATTTCTCCTAATATCCTTTGCTTCCCTTATAATTTTTCTATAATTCTTAGATTCCAATTTATATTCATTACTAACAACTTTCCCTTTATTCCATTTATTTATCTATTTTTTCATTTATGTTTTACGGTCTCCTTCACTTCGCCTCAAAACCAGGTTGGGTTTTTAACCATTACGCTCTTTTTCCATAATTGTGAGATTATGGTTTTTGGGGCATCTAGTGAAGTATTCTTAAACAATTCCCAATTTCATTCACATTTTTCTGATTAAATTCTTCTTACCAGCTGATCTGGTTGATGAGTGTTTTCAGTTTTGTGGAATTGTCTCTTTTAAAGCACCAAGAATTTATACCTTTGGTCTGGACTTTATTCTGTTTGCACATTATAAGTCATGATCACTTGTATCCTTGTATCCTCTTTTTCTGTCAAGACTAAGTCTAATATAGAATTTCCCCATGTTATAGACTAACAGATGTATTGGAGCATGAGCTTTCTTGGGTGAATACCCACTTCATCGGATGCATCTGACAAAGTGGGTATTCACCCACGAAAGCTCATGCTCCAATATGCCTGTTAGTCTATAAGGTGCCACAGATTCTTTGCTGCTTTTACAGATCCAGACTAACAGGGCTACCCCTCTGATACTATAATATTTAGGAATTCCTAAGATGTTTTAGTATGGGCAGCATGAGACCGCCAACATGTCACTCAAGTTGAAGCTCCTTGTGATCACAGAGCTTTTTTTCCCTACATATTATAGACAGTTGCATAAGAAACCAGCCATCCTGCTCTCTGTAGCAGACACCAGCTAATACCCCATCTTGTGCGTTAGCTGTTAGGACATTGATCCATAAGCATTCAACAACATTTTCCTCTGAGTTAGCAGTGACTCCGAAACAGGTAATGCCATTTTTGACATAGAATGCCACTCCCCAGCCCTGCTTTTGCCCACTCAATCCTTCCTAAATATGTTATAACCATTGATTTTAACATTCCAATCATGGGAATTATCCCACCAGGTTTCAGTAATACCAACTAGATCAAATTTGTCTTCAAGAACAATCAATTTCAACTCCTCTAGTTTGTTTCTTAGGCTCCTAGCATTGGTGTATAGACAATTTAAAAAGTTCTCTTCATGTGGTTTGGTTTACATGTGTGAATAAAGCTATTCACAAAGGTAAGTATTTGTAGGATTGAATAATGACTCAGTAAAGATATAAGGCACGATTATGATAATGGAATAAATTGCAAGATGTAGAAAAAAATTCTATGATAATTTAATGTATTATTTGTGAAATAATCATAGTGCATTCTCGTGAAGGAAAAGAGTTAAGGTTGTGCATGTAACTTTAACTGTGTCATTTCCTGATTTCTGAGTGCTTAACCATGAAATCCTAATGTTCTTTATGCAGCGTTTTAGTAATGGAAGTATTATTTCTTTTTTTGTTATGATTTTGGAGGCAGAGGTCTCTTTGCAGATACATTATTAAAAACCTAATGTTAATATTTAATATAAAACGCCCCAGAAATGTCTGCCAGTCTTGAACAGTTCAGTTCCAAATACCAACAGCAAAATCCTTCTTGCAAATCTTAGCTGCCATTATAGGGCCTAAAATAAGAGGCAGCATAATTGGGAACCGGATGGTAGCTGCATGGTAGAGAGTTTTTCAAGAGAATGCTCTATAATAAATTGTGTGTGTTTTACTTAGTTAACCCATGGTTCAAGAAAGTGCTTAATTGTAAGTATGTGCTTTAGTCTATTGACTTTGATGAGATGTAATCATATGCTTAAATATCCTTCCTGAATAGGAGTCCTATAATTTTACACTTACGGCCAAATCCTTAATTGTTGTAAATGGGCATATCTTCACTGAACTCAGTGGAGTTGCATCCATTTACACAAGCTCACCCTGAGAGTGTAAATAAAAGAAATGAGGGGATGATTATTGAATATTAAACATATTTGTATGAAAAATTAAAATAATTGCAAATTTCAACCTCTTCAAAAACAAACCTGAAGACGGACAGGTGCAGCAGCTTTGTAATAATACATGGGCTCTTTTTTTCTTTCATTTTCATTCTTTTTGAGTCTGAGACTAGCTGGTTGGTAACATTTCAGTATTTTGGCACGATACAATCTAACCTCCTAAACAGTGTTCCTTTTTCTCCAAGGTTTCTTTTATGAGTTCCCCATTTTTACGAGTCCTCAAACTATGAAAGAGTGGGTCTGTCTATCCACAAGTGCACTACATAGTGAATAAGGGGGTGCTTTAAATGGTAATATATGCAATGTATACTTTAGAAATGCATCCTCTGATAAAAGAGATTTTTTGAGTGGATGGTGATTAGACTTGGTAGCCTAGCTTATTTATATTTTAAAGGAAATCATTAAAGTATCAGCATGTATTGTATGCTGTATATGAATCTAAGTTAAGTGCATTGTAGTGGGTTCTTCAGTCTTTTTCATTATTTGGTGGTATTGAGGCTTATCTAATCTGCAGATGAAGGAATTCTTCACTCACTTCAGTATATCTCATCTTGATTTTTAGGTTCTAAAAGTTAAAAGAAGTAGAGGAGGGATTTAGATTTATTAGGAACTGGTGGGCCTTTTGGGAAGGGAGGATCCTGTACAGGAAGGATGGGCTCCACCTAATCCAAAAATTAAAAAGTTGTAGAGGAATTTTTAAACTAAGGGCTGGGGGAAAACTGACAGGTGCAGAGAATTACACAGTTTGGGAAGAGATATCCCTTAGGGGAGGATCTATTAATGGAGATTCTCTATATCCTAGTAAGGAGGAGAGGGTGGAAGTTGGTAAAGTACAGGCAGGAACTGAAGAAAAACAGTCAAAGGAAAACAAAATCCCATTCAGTTACATCAGATAATGGCAGACAGCTAAAAAGTGACACATTTTATAAGTACTTGTATACAAATGCTAAAAGTCTAAATGCTAAGATGGTTGAACTTGAGTTCCTGGTATTAAATTAGGATATTTACTGAGATGCTAAAGGAGCACTCAAGGAAGATTAGGCCGTTGAGGAGAAAGTAAATGAATGATTTACATAACTCTTCCCAGCAGAGGATCTGAAGGAAATTCCCACACCT
This sequence comes from Gopherus flavomarginatus, assembly GCF_025201925.1. Taxonomy (NCBI): domain Eukaryota; kingdom Metazoa; phylum Chordata; order Testudines; family Testudinidae; genus Gopherus; species Gopherus flavomarginatus. The sequence goes on from NC_066618.1 coordinate 245,050,311, forward strand.
GAGCCATTCTTTTTAGATGACAAATCTGAGGAACTGTCCCAACTGAGTTGTCAGTATAGGATGTTTTGGAACAAATTGTTAAATTAAACAGTAATAAGTCCCCAGGATCAGATGGTGTTCATCCAAGCATTCTGAGGGAACTCATGTATGAAATTGCAGAATGGTTAACTGTGGTATGTAACCTATCACTTAAATCAGCTTCTGTACCAGATTCCTGGAGAATAGCAAGTGTGAAACAATTTTTTTTTAAAGGGTCCAGAGGCAATCCTGGGAATTACAAGCTGGTAAGCCTAACTTCAGTACTAGGCAATTTGGTTGAAATTATAGAGAAGGACAGAATTAGCAGCACATAAAGAACACAATTTTGGGGGGAACAGTCTACATGGTTTGTAAAGGGAAATCGTCCCTCACCAATCTATTATAATTCTTTGAGGAGATCAACAAACATAGACAAGGTGATCCAGTGGATATAGTGTACTTGGACTTTCAGAAAGCCTTTGACAAGGTCTCTCACCTCTCATGGATCAGTAACTAGTTAAAAGACAGACAGAAAACAAAGGATAGGATGGAGAGAGGTAAATAGTGGTGTTTCTCAGGGATCTGTATTGGGATCAATGCTGTTCAGCGTATTCATAAATGGTCTGGAAAAAGGGGGTGAACAGTGAGGCGGCAAAATTTGCAGATGATACAAAATTACTCAAGATACCTAAGTCCAAAGTCCAACTGTGAAGAGTTACAAAGGGATCTCACAAAACTGGTGACTGGCTAACAAAATGGCAAATGAAATTCAGTGTTGATAAATGCAAAGTAATGCACACTGGAAAACATAACCCAACTATACATACAAAATGACAGGTTCTAAATTAGCTGTTACCACTCAAGAAAGTGATCTTGGAGTCATTGTGAATAGTTCTCTGAAAACATCTGCTCAGTGTGCAGAGGCAGTCAAAAAATCAAACAGAATGCTACAAACCATAAGGAAACAGATTGATAATAAGACAGAAAATCTCATAATGTTGCTATGTAAATCCATAGTGCGCCCACATATTGAATATTGTGTGCAGTTCTGGTCACCCCATCTCAAAAAGATATATTAGAATTGTAAAAGGTACAGAGAAAGGCAACACAAATTATGAAGGGTATTGAACAGCTTCCATATGAGGAGAGATTAAAAAGACTGGGACCTTTTCAGCTTGGAAAAGAGACAACTAAAAGGGGATATAGTAAATGTCATAAACGGATAGTTAAGAGTTAATGAAACAGAAGTACTTCATATCTCTTTTGCCTGTAAAGGGTTAACTAGATCAGTGAGCCAGGCTGACCAGAGGACCTGACCAGAGGACCAATCAGGGGACAGGATACTTTCAAATCTTGAGGGAGGGAAGTTTGTGTGTGTGCTGTTAGATTTTGGTTGTTGTTCATTCTGAGGGCTCAGAGGGATCAGACGTGCAACCAGGTTTCTCTCCAATATCTTCGATACAGGCTCTTATAAGTTCAGACTAGTGAATACTTGGTAGATAAAGCGAGTTAGGCTTATGGTTGTTTTCTTTATTTGCAAATGTGTATTTGGCTGGAAGGAGTTCAAATGTGTATTTGGCTGAAAGGAGTTCAAATTGGTATTTTGCTGAAAAGATTTTAATTTGTACTTGTATACTTAGGCTGGGAGGGTATTCCCAGTGTCTATAGATGAAAGACCCTGTACCTATTCCATTTTTTAAATTTACAAAGATAATTTTTACTGTTTTTTTCTTTCTTTAATTAAAAGCTTTTCTTGTTTAAGAACCTGATTGTTTTTTTATTCTGGTGAGACCCTAGGGGACTGGGTCTGGATCCACCAGGGAATTGGTGGGGAGAAAGGATGGAAGGGGGAGAGAAAGGTTAATTTCTCTCTGTGTTAGGATTACTGTCTCTCTCAGGGAGAGTCTGGGAGGGGGAAAGAGAAGGAAGGGAGGAAGGTGAATTTTCCTCTCTGTTTTAAGATTCAAGGAGTTTGAATCACAGTGATCTTCCTGGGTAACCCAGGGAGGGGAAGCCTGAGAGAGGCAATGGTGAGGGAAAGGGTTTACTTTCCTTGTGTTAAGATCCAGAGGGACTGGGTCTTGGGGTTCCCCGGGCAAGGTTTTGGGGGGACCAGAGTGTACCAAGCACTGGAATTCCTGGTTGGTGGCAGCGCTACAGGTTCTAAGCTGGTAATTGAGCTTAGAGGAATTCATGCTGGTACCCCATCTTTTGGACGCTAAGGTTCAGAGTGGGGAATTATACCATGACAGTAAAGTTATATAAATGGTAGATGGGTGTGGAGAAAGTAAATAAGGAAGTGTTATTTAATCCTTCACATAACACAAGAATCAGAATTAATGAAATTAATAGGCAACAGGTTTAGAACAAAGGGAAGTACTAGACACAATGCACAGTTAACCTGTGGCACATATTGCCAGGGGATGTTGTGAAGGCCAAAACTATAACAGGGTTAAAAAAGAACCTAGATAAGTTCATGAAGGATAGGTTCCATCAATGGCTATTAGCCAGGATGGTCAGGGATGCAAAACTGTGCTCTGGGTGTCCCTAGTGTCTGATTGCCAGAAGCTGGAAGTGGACAATAGGGGATGGATCACTTGATGATTGGCTGTTCTGTTCATTCCCTCTGAAGCACCTGGCACTGTCAGAAGACAGGATACTGGGCTAGATGGACCATTGGTCTGACCCGGTGTGGCTGTTCCTATGTAAAATTAAGCCTGAAAGATAGCTGTGCATTACTAAAAAATATTTTGCTAGAAATAAATGTTCCTTTTCTTGATTAAAGGAAGTGTGCCATTTTATGCCAGATGAGGTTGTGTCTGCTACATTACATCATGTGGCTGATGAAAAACAATAGAAGGGGTGTTAAAGCACAAAGATAGGCAAATAATTCACACAGTATGCTTAAAATTGTTATAATATGTGCTACGAGTGTATTTGAGATGTCATGGACTGTTTGAGCTGCATTCTTGAGATTGTCTTTAGCATTTACATTTGAAAAATACAAGATGTGCTTGCTTTTTATCCAGACAAATTAGCTGTAATGCTTCTCTTAACTGGTTCTTCCTATCCCTCTTGCTATGGAGCTCTAGGAATTGTAACCAAAGAAAATTTCAAGTTAGTCTTCTAACTTAGAGATGGTGTGATATGGGCAATATCTAACTTACCACATCATCACCCCTTTACCTCTTAGCAGCCTTGTTTCCAAGGGGACCACCTTGGACATTTAGGGAAATTTGTGGATATTAAAAACTGCATGCATATGCATTTATATATATATATTTACTCATAACTATAAATGAAAAAATACATGTCCTTTCTGCCATACTATCGGCCAGATCCTTTATACATTCCAGACTCCCAGTGATTACAATGGGATGTAGAAGTGTGGAAGTATTGCAAGATTGGGCCCAATAAATGGAAATTTATGATATGTCATACACCGTATTTAGTAAAAAATCATCACTTTTCAAATTCTGTTTTATTTTTACTGAAATGACAAGAGAAAATCACTCAGTAATACATAATAATGTCCCACCACCCACTTGTTAAAAGATGAAAATAGGGTAGGTTTAATAGTGATTACAAAACGATGAAAAGGCAAATAGGAAAGTTTTAGTTTTATTTATGGAGAATGCAAAGTAACTTTTAAAAAGGCCAAAACAAACTCATTTTGCATCATTATCCTTTTGCCTTTGGTTGTGTGTTGCCTGTTTAGGCATCAATTCTGCAAAATCTCACAAGCACATTTAATTTTGCACACGAGTAGATCCATTGACTTCAGTGAGACTACTTACATGCGTAAAACTAAATGTGTACCTAATAGTTTGCAGGATGAGGACCTTTCTTATTAAGTGTCTATAAAGTGCTTATCAATTTAATCTTTATATAAATAATTAATAATAACAGTCATTAACACATTCCTTTTGCCTTTTACAACACCTCTCACTATTCTTGGAATGCCCTTTGTATTCTGAATCACCAAGCCACTATCCTCTTCACATTCAAGTCCTTAAAGATTCACTTCTTTGAAATGCCGACAAAATTGAGTGAACAAATAAACCAAAGCAAAAAAGGACCCAAATTATGATTCTGAGCTGGGTGAAATCATTACGGGTTGAATTAAAACCTCTTTGAGACTGAGTGTGAGCTCATCCTTCAATTAACCTAATTGTCAGGATGAGTTAATCAGAAGACCCCCATTTAGTGCCTAATTTGTTCTGGTGGCACCTCTTTTCATGATAGGGCACAGCACTGGCATCTCTTCTGTCAATGGCATACAAGGCATGACTGTGTGTGCAAGGCCACACTGTGTGGAGGATACCATTTTGGTCTTCATGTGGCATGAACTCCTGTGCTACATCATGCTCTGTAAATGACACCATTGATATTGTTTGAGCCCCAGCACCTATTCCTTTACAAATTAAGCAGTGATCCCAGCCAAGACAAAACAGCATTGTGAACTGGCCTTTAGTTTGGACTGAGTGGGTGGAGGAGTTTTGTTGAGTAGTATTCGGAAGGGTGCGGGGGACAGAGAAGACAGAACACACAGAAACTGGGAACATACTAGCTGAGAGAGAGAGATGCAGAGGTGTGAAAGCCAAGCGGTAGCTGTGAGCACCATGTGACCCTGGAAAAAACTAGAGCATGAGCTTTCAGGTCTGTTGGTTAAAGAGACTTGGAGCTGTAAGCTGAGAAACTGATTCTTTTCTTCTTGGTTCCTCCAGCTTTCAGAGAAGCAGGACTATGTACAGTCTTTGTGAATAAACAAAAATGCTTGGAAGAAATACCTGACTCTCAACAATTTCTACTCCCAATTGGAACATCTGCAAGGCCCCAAACTTTGGTTAGGTACTTAGGTTGAAAAGCAACATTATAATCTCTAGGCTTCCCAATGCTTTGTTTCTTCTCTGTGACTCTTTCACATTGTGAGTTCTGCTGGGCAAAGGCTTTTTTCTTTTTGTGTTTTTCACTAAATGAGTTGGTCTCAATTCCTCCACCTCTTCTTATGCTCAGTAGTACCTTTCTTTGTGAGTAGCCCCTTTGAACTGAATTGGGACTATTTGTACAGTAAGATGCTATTCTAGATGAGTGAATGTGGTAGAATCAGGCCCAAAATAAATAATAATGACTGGATATAAATGTTAAATTGATCCATATTATATAGCTAAATTATATATCACTAGAGACTTTCTGAATGAATGAAAACCAGGCACTTTTCCTCATGAGGTGAGGAAGTAAAGGGCTGAAGAGAGGCAACACAGAAGTTAGGGTGAGTCAGATAGGGAATTCTGAGGTGAACTGAAGGCTTAGTCAGAGCTCTTGTTTGCCCTTTGCAAGCTCCATTGCTACTTGATGACCCAGGAACCTAAGACCCTATATACTCCTTGTAAATTTTTATGGAAAATGCCAGGCCAGATGCCAAGAGGAGAAATCCTTATCAGAACAGAGGGACTACCTGAGTCTCTCCTCAGAAGGAAGTGGGTCTTGAACTCACATACAGAAAGGTGGAAATTTTGTGCTTGTTTTTACTGCATTGCTAGCTCAAACTATAACATGGGTTTTGCCCCTAACCTGACTCTTGTCCTTGCACAAAAATCTCTAGCTCAAGTCAAGTTGTACTTAAATGAGAGCTAAGTAGCCTGTCAAGGGAGTGGGTTGAAGCTCAAGTGCTGCTGACCACTGGATCTAGTAATTCAGTGGGGATTCAGCAGTTCAAATTACAATAACTCATCAACTGCTAATCCCATCACTGTGCTAATCCAATCATTCTGTGCTGCTAATCAAATCACTCTGCTTACCTCAAGTGTTTTTGTACAGTGTGGTTGCTCTTGGCTGAGCCAGGGAGTAACTCGAGTGTACTAACATCAACTAACTGATACAGTGATGACCAGCCCTGTCTGAGGCTCTAGATCCGTGGTTCTCAACCTATACCCGCACGAGGAAATAAGGAAACAGATCAACAGAGCCAGACATGCACCCAGAAGCCTCCTACTGCAAGACAAACCCAAGAAAGAAACCAACAGGACTCCACTGGCCATCACATACAGTCCCCAGCTAAAACCTCTCCAACACATCATCAGGGATCTACAACCCATCCTGGACAATGATCCCACACTTTCACAGGCCTTGGGTGGCAGGCCAGTCCTTGCCCACAGGCAACCTGCCAACCTGAAACATATTCTCACCAGCAACTGCACACTGCACCATAGTAACTCTAGCTCAGGAACCAATCCATGCAACAAACCTCGATGCCAACTCTGCCCACATATCTACACCAGTGACACCATCACAGGACCTAACCAGATCAGCCACACAATCACCGGTTCATTCACCTGCACCTCCACCAATGTAATATATGCTATCATATGCCAGCAATGCCCCTCTGCAATGTACATTGGCCAACTGGACAGTCTCTACAGAAAAGGATAAATGGACACAAATCAGATATTAGGAATGGCAATATACAAAAACCTGTAGGAGAACACTTCAACCTCCCTGGCCACACTATAGCAGACCTTAAGGTGGCCATCCTCCAGCAGAAAAACTTCAGGACCAGACTTCAAAGAGAAACTGCTGAGCTTCAGTTCATCTGCAAATTTGACACCATCAGCTCAGGATTAAACAAAGACTGTGAATGGCTTGCCAATTACAAAACCAGTTTCTCCTCCCTTGGTTTTCACACTTCAACTGCTAGAACAGGGCCTCATCCTCCCTGACTGAACTATCTCATTATCTCTAGCTTGCCCGCATATATATATACCTGCCCCTGGAAATTTCCACTACATGCATCTGACGAAGTGGGTATTCACCCACGAAAGCTCATGCTCCAAAACGTCTGTTAGTCTATAAGGTGCCACAGGATTCTTTGCTGCTTTTACAGATCCAGACTAACACGGCTACCCCTCTGATACTTGGTTCTCAACCTATTTACTATTGTGAGCTGCATATACAGATGGAGCACGTCCACACCATATATATACTACCTGTATGGCCCTGAGGATGTCACAGAGGCTGCAGCTGGGTGCTGATTGGGCTGCAAGCAGCTTGCAGGCTGCTGATTGACAACCACTGATATAAATAATCTGTCATTCTGCAATCCCTTCTTCTTACTGAGAGATGGCTACCCTCATTGCCTTGTTTTGTGCAGTCACATGACTGAAGTCCTTTACCCATGGCAACAAGCCTCATGTTTCCAGGCCAGTTAACATTTGTTCACTTAAGACTGTGTCTTCGTAACTGTGACCATATTAGTCCTCAATAATACAAGATGTGTGTTAAGAGCTAGTCCTTACAAAAGGGGGATACATTCAACGGGGAACTGGAAGGTTGAGTTTGGGGAATTGTATTGCTAGTCTATATACAACAGAATTGTTTAGCCAGGCGTCTTCTTCTTCAACAGTTTATTATTTTCAGATCCTTACCTCTTACTAATTTAAATAAAGCAATTTAGAGTGCACTGCCCACCTTCTGTATTTTTACTGTTCTATTTGTATATATTATTTGGTTCCTTTGATTGTAAATATTTTGGGTAAATGGTTTACTCTGGGCTTCCATGCAAAGCTTCATAGAACAACAAATCCTGCTGTCATGGTGTGAAGGTTGTTTCCCCAGGCAAAGGCACCAGGCACTTTTCAATCTGATACAAGATTTACTGTATCCTCTTGGAAAGTTCCTCATGTTTTCAGGACTTAGGTTTCCTGTTTAAAGTCTGAGCACTGCTGCCTAGATGCGAGAGTCCCATGTGGCAGATGTTAAATAGAATTTTCATCACAATAATGTATAGTGGAACCTGCTTCAGAAGTGCAATAGTTTAGAGCCAAGTAACATTTCCATTCCAAATTCTCTTTATCAACAATGAATTTCATAACCATTTTTGCCTTTGTATCCAGCTGAAATTGGGTACACAGTCTCTTAACCCAGACCCCTCCTCAATCTACCTTTCTACTATGGAGTTGTTTTCTTTCTCTAATCAGTAAGGACAAAGAAAAATACTATCTCCTTGTGAAATATTAGTCTCTGCTGAGAACTTCTTTGGCCCCTAAGTCTTTCCTAAAGCTTTTTACAGGGAACTGGGTTTCTCTACTAAATATCAGGGGGTATCCATGTTAGTCTGTATCCACAAAAAACAACAAGGAGTCCCGTGGCACCTTAAAGACTAACAGATTTATTTGGGCATAAGCTTTTGTGTGTAAAAAATCTCACTTCTTAAGTTGCTAAATAGAGGTTTCAGATGAAACTCAAACAAGGAAACCCTAACAGACTTAACCCAGTAATTAACAAACATCTTCAAAGACTTTTGTTCTTTTTTTACAATATTTTACAAAGCTATTTAATAAAAGGCTTATGTTATATGTACATTGTAACAAAAACAATGAGGAGTCCGGTGGCACCTTAAAGACTAACAGATTTCTTTGGGCATAAGCTTTTGCGGGTAAAAAAAAAACCCCACTTCTTCAGATGCACATTATAGGTATCCAAGAGTATGAGACTTAGTATGAGCCACTGTAACCAGCAGGGCTCCTGGAATTCTGGAACTCTAGGGAAATATTTTCTCTGATGAAGAAGAGTGTTTTTGTGGTGGATTTTTATAGATTCCACAAACAGGTTTTGTGTGTGCACATTTGGTTGGCAGTTTGAGACTGGCTCCATGCACTTTGAGATATCTGAGCTCCAGACTGATAAATGTAGAGCTGAGTGGATAAGTCATAACAAATTATTTGTTTGGTGAATTTGTCCTCTTTATATTCACAAAGGGCCAGCACCAATGGGGCTGCCAGAACCTTGCTACTTACAGAGCTGTGAGTTATGGGTCAGGGAGATGATGGGAAGAACAAGAGGAAAGTTTAGCTGCTGTTCTGAAAATGGGTGAACTAGTATTTAGGAAGGCAGCAGAAGAAAGGCAAGAAGTAGAAGGCTACCAAGTTTTACTCTGACCACAAGAAAACAGCTCCAGCTAAATGAGGAGGAAATACCATGTCATGTAACAAGACGAATATTTAGAATTATCATGTCTTCCTTTCGGATGGTATTTCAGTACTTCTACTTTCCAGAAATCCAAAACCTGGAAGAGGAAATTGGCATCTCAAGTTTCTGGCCAATCAGAACTCGACAATCCTTACCTATATATTTCAGAACCTCAGAAAGTTTCTATCTGAATTGAAATGAATTCTAAAATGGATGGGAATTCAGGAGGACTTTTATTTTATTCTGTTAGTGCATCCCTGATATAATACTCTGATTGACTGTTTCAACCCAACCAACCCAATCTTGTAAATGTTAATTACATATCCTTCACTTATACATATTCATAAAGTGTTAACTATTTAATGTATCCAAGATGGAAATATTGTGGTGGTGTTGCTAATTTGTCTATGGCATTCAAAAAATTAACCAGTTAAAGCAGCTGAAGAGTTTTGAAATAATCATGGAGATTTTCTTCCTTAACATCTTTTCTCTCTTCTATTTTCAAGGACAATAAAACCATCATCTGGTATAAATCATTTGTCTTTTACAGTTACCACCAAATTCTCTTGTTGAAGTCTGACTTTCATTCAGATGAATTCTTCAATTTTTACTACATGTTAGATTAATGAATACAGTTAATTAAAGTTAATTTCATGCCAATTTTTCTAGCTTCTGATGTTTAGTACTCAATTTCCAAGAGCATTCTCCTTTTCGCATACCTTTTCCTATATCTTCTCTTTAAGTTTCTTCTTTTTTCTTAGCTTTCTTGTAATCTCTGATGGGATACTTCTCATAAATGGATGATAGTTCTTGAAACTGAGTAACAAAACTATTCACAAAAGTAAAATGTTTCCTATAGATAATATAGATTTGGTATTGTGTTCCTGAGGAAAGTCTTTTCTGGTCATATCAGTAAAGAAAACTCTGAAAACCACTTAATTTAAAGACATGTTTGATTATATCACACTTGTTGTATGTCTCTTTTTCTAACTTTATTAATAATGGTTTTGATGAAAATTGGGTGCTATACTCTTTAAAGTTCTACTCTTGTAATGCATTACTCCCTCAAAGCTGGGATGTCATAAAACAAACTGACCACATCAGGTAGGTCATAAATAAGTATTAGGAGCAGATGGAACCCCAAAGGAACAAAGTTAATGGGGAAATTTTCAACTGCATCTGTGCTCTGCTCAGAGACAGTGTAAGGGACCTGTCAGAGAATCTTTAAATCAAAGTAGCAGATTTCTAATCCCAAGGTGTCAACTCCAAAGCAAGTTGCTGGGAAGCACCACTAATTTACATCATAGGACACCTAATACCAGATTCAGAACAATGTGTAGCAGAGCTGTGCTCTACCACACTCCTTCTTTGCCCCAACACAACCCAATATGACTCCCTCTCCTCCTATGCCAGCAACGGAGGGGCAACTGGCAAAAACGGTGGCTATGCCAACTCTGACTGCTTTCCACTAGTGAATTGTTCCCTGAACACGAGGGATTCTCCACTGGTCATCTCTAGATGAATCTGGCCCTCTATTTTTATGTAAGTATCCCTAGTAATAAAAAGGGGGAAAGTGACATATAGAAAATATCTGAAGCAGAAACAGAACAGACATTAAATAAGAATAGGTTTTTTCAGGAGGAATCAGCATCAATTTGAGTAAGGCATTGTAGCAGGGTGGACCACTGCTCTGGCCCTGAAAGGGTTAAAACAGCCCTGGATAAGGGCTGGGGCTGGAGAAAAAACAGCCTTTTAGTCTGGGCTGATTGGGGGAAGTGGCAGCAGCTGGGGCCATGCCCCAAACTGAGCAACAGGCCCTTATATAAGGCAGAGAAGCCAGAAGCAAAAACAGTCTCCCTCTGCCTGTAGAGGGAGAAGGGCCTGGCTGCAGGGAGCTAGTACTGGGGGTTGCAAGGTGCAGCCCAGGGGTAGGCCAAGGCAGCAGGTCCAAACCTTCCTTGTCAGTGATGAGCTGGCTGATACTGCAGTGTGCCCCAGGGTGTGGGGCTAGACAATGACTGGCAGTAGCCATACACTGAGGCAAGGTGGGAATAGAGGGCGGGGGTTCCCTAGGGAGGGGAGACCCTGAGAACAAGGGGTCATTGCCAGGGAGCAACACCCTATGTTAAAGGGCACTGGGTCCAGGGAGGGACACAGGGCCACTGGCTAGAAAGGTGGATCACCTGCCTGCAGAGGGCACTCTTATCATAACCTTAGTCCCACTTTGGACCTTAGCGTCCAAAATATGGGGGTTAGCATGAAAACCTCCAAGCTTAGTTACCAGCTTGGACCTGGTACCTGCTGCCACCACCCAAAAAATTAGAGTGTTTTGGGGCACTCTGGTCCCCCTGAAAAACCTTCCCTGGGACCCCAAGACCCAAATCCCTTGAGTCTCACAACAAAGGGAAATAATCCTTTTTCCCTTCCCCCCTCCAGGTGCTCCTGAAGAGATACACAGACACAAGCTCTGTGAAACTACACAGAGGGACTCCCCCTCTCTGTTTCCAATCCTGGAAACAAATAGTACTTTCCTATTCCCCCAGAGGGAATGCAAAATCAGGCTAGCAATCCAACACACAGATCTCCCCTTGATTTCTTCCTCCCACCAATTCCCTGGTGAGTACAGACTTAATTTCCCTGAAGTAAAGAAAAACTTCAACAGGTCTTAAAAGAAAGCTTTATATAAAAAGAAAGAAATATACATACAAATGTGCTCTCTGTATTAAGATGATACAATACAGGGTCGATTGCTTAAAAGAATATTGAATAAACAGCCTTATTCAAAAAGAATACAAATTAAAGCACTCCAGCACTTATATTCATGCAAATACCAAAGAAAAGAAACCATAGAACTTACTATCTGATCTCTTTGTCCTTACTCTTAGAAACAGAAGACTAGAAAGTAGAAACTGCCTCTCCAAAGCTCAGAGAAAACTGGCAGACAGACAAAGACTTAGACACACAATTCCCTCCACCCAAAGTTGAAAAAATCCGGTTTCCTGATTGGTCCTCTGGTCAGGTGCTTCAGGTGAAAGAGACATTAACCCTTAGCTATCTGTTTATGACACGCCCCCCAAATTGCAGACAGTGGGGAAGCTCACTGGCGGCGATTTCCTTCTAGAACTTGAAAATAAACAGATTAAAACAACACATACACCTTTACATATACTCCTAAGTATATAACTAACAGACTTCTACATTTTAAGAACACTTTTTATCTACTGAATTCTGGGAAACTCTCACGGGAGAGTGCATCAGCTACTTTGTTAGAAGCTCCTGTGATGTGTTGAATTTCAAAATTAAAATCTTGGAGAGCTAAACTCCAACAAAGAAGTTTCTTGTTGTTCCCCTTGGCAGTATGAAGCCACTTTAGTGCAGCATGGTCAGTTTGTAGTTGGAACCGCCGTCCCCAAACATATGGGCGTAGCTTTTCCAGGGCGTACACAATGGCATAGCATTCCTTTTCACTGACTGACCAGTGACTTTCCCTCTCAGACAGTTTCTTGCTGAGAAACACGACAGGATGGAAGTTGTGATCTGTTGCTTTCTGCATGAGCACTGCTCCTATACTACGCTCAGATGCATCTGTGGTTACTAGGAATGGCTTGTCAAAGTCCGGGGCCCTGAGCACAGGGTCAGACATGAGCGTTGCCTTAAGTTGGGTAAAGGCCTTTTGACACTCATCAGTTCACTTAACTGCATTTGGCTGGGTCTTTTTGGTCAGGTCGGTCAGTGGGGCAGCGATTTGGCTGTAGTGTGGTACAAATCGCCTGTAGTATCCGGCCAAGCCTAAGAAGGATTGGACCTGCTTCTTTGACTTTGGGACAGGCCACTTTTGGATAGCATCCACCTTGGCCTGTAGGGGGTTTATGGTTCCTCGACCCACCTGGTGACCCAGGTAAGTCACTCTGTTTTGGCCTATTTGACACTTTTTGGCCTTAACAGTTAGTCCTGCCTGCCTGATGCGCTTAAAGACCTTTTCCAGGTGTAGTAGGTGTTTGGGCCAGGAGTCTGAAAAAATGGCCACATCATCGAGGTAGGCAACTGCAAATTTTCCCAGTCCAGCTAGTAGACCATCTACCAGCCTCTGGAAGGTGGCGGGTGCATTTCGAAGGCCGAAAGGAAGGACATTGAATTCATACACCCCCGCATGGGTGACGAATGCTGACCTTTCCTTGGCAGGTTCATCTAGCGGTACTTGCCAGTACCCCTTGGTTAAGTCTATTGTAGAGATGAACTGGGCACGTCCCAACTTTTTCAATAGCTCATAGGTACGTGGCATTGGATAGTTGTCCGGACGAGTTACAGCATTTAGCTTACGGTAGTCCACGCAAAAGCGTATTTCCCCATCTGGTTTGGGTACCAGAACCACTGGAGATGCCCATGCACTGGTAGATGAGCGGATTATACCCATCTGTAGCATGTTCTGGATCTCCCGTTGTATAGCAGCTTGGGCATGAGGAGACACCCGGTAGGGTGGGGTTCTGATTGGGTGAGCATTACCTGTATCAATGGAGTGGTATGCCCGTTGAGTCCGTCCTGGGGTGGCTGAGAACAATGGGGTGAAGCTAGTGCACAGCTCCTTGATTTGTTGCCGCTGCAGACGTTACAGGGTGGTTGAGAGGTTCACCTCTTCCACGCCACCGTCTTTTTTCCCGTCGTAGTAGACACCGTCAGGCCACTCAGCATCATCTGCCTGGACTGTAAACTGACAAACCTGTAAATATCTGGAATAGAAAGGCTTGAGAGAATTAATATGGTACACTTTATGCTTTAGTGAGGAATTGGGAAATGCTATGAGGTAGTTTACAGCTCCCAGGCGCTCTTGGACCGTGAATGGCCCTTCCCATGATGCTTCCATCTTATGGGCCTGTTGCGCCTTCAAGACCATAACCTGGTCTCCTACCTTGAAGGAACGTTCTCTGGCATGTTTGTGATACCAGGCCTTTTGCTCTTTTTGAGCATCCTTTAGGTTTTCTCTAGCAAGGGCTAAAGAGTGTCGGAGGGTGCTTTGTAGGTTGCTTACAAAGTCCAGAATGTTAGTTCCTGGAGAAGGCGTAAACCCCTCCCATTGCTGCTTCACCAACTGTAATGGCCCCTTAACCTCGTGACCATACACAAGTTCAAACGGTGAAAACCCTAAACTGGGATGTGGTACAGCCCTGTAGGCAAACAGCAACTGCTGCAACACTAGGTCCCAATTATTGGAGAATTCGTTGATGAATTTTTGTATCATGGCCCCCAAAGTTCCATTGAACCTTTCCACCAGGCCATTGGTTTGATGGTGGTACGGGGTGGCAACCAAGTGATTCACCCCATGAGTTTCCCACAGTTTTTCCATGGTCCCTGCCAGGAAATTAGACCCTGAATCTGTAAGGATGTCGGAGGGCCAACCTACCCTGGCAAAGATGTCTGTTAGGGCCAGGCACACAGTGTTAGCCCTGGTGTTGCCTAGAGCTACTGCTTCTGGCCATCGGGTAGCAAAGTCCACTAAAGTCAGTACGTACTGCTTTCCTCTGGGCGTCTTTTTTGGGAAAGGGCCCAGAATATCCACAGCTACTCGCTGAAATGGGACCTCAATTATGGGGAGTGGCTGGAGAGGGGCCTTGACCTGGTCTTGAGGCTTTCCCACTCTTTGGCATACCTCACAAGACCGGACATACTTGGCAACGTCCTTGCCCATCCCCTCCCAGTGGAAGGACTTCCCCAACCGGTCCTTGGTTCTGTTAACCCTAGCATGGCCACTGGGATGATCATGGGCTAAGCTTAAGAGCTTCCCCCGGTACTTAGTTGGAACCACCAACTGTTTTTGCGGCTGCCATTCTTCCCGGTGTCCACCAGAAAGAATTTCCTTGTATAAAAGTCCTTGGTCTATAACAAACCGGGATCGATTAGAAGAGCTGAGAGGCGGTGGGGTGCTCCGTGCCGCCGCCCAAGCTTTCTGAAGGCTGAAAAACCACTTTATTTGCATGCCTATAGTGCTGGAACTTTCCTCCTAATGGGAGGGCTATTGCATGACAAAAGACCCTTAACAGTCTGGTAATGGCTTCTTGCTTAACATGCAAGCCACAAACTGCTAGAGAGAGCAGAAAAAAAAATTCTCTCTGGTTCCCTTTTAAAACCAACTGTTTCTCTCTCTGCTAAAAAGCCCTTAGCAGAGAAAAGAAAAATATAATATTCCTACTGGCTTCTGGATTCTATCTATATCCCACCCGCTGCTACACCATATCATAACCTTAGTCCCACATTTGGACCTTAGCGTCCAAAATATGGGGGTTAGCATGAAAACCTCCAAGCTTAGTTACCAGCTTGGACCTGGTACCTGCTGCCACCACCCAAAAAATTAGAGTGTTTTGGGGCACTCTGGTCCCCCTGAAAAACCTTCCCTGGGACCCCAAGACCCAAATCCCTTGAGTCTCACAACAAAGGGAAATAATCCTTTTTCCCTTCCCCCCTCCAGGTGCTCCTGAAGAGATACACAGACACAAGCTCTGTGAAACTACACAGAGGGACTCCCCCTCTCTGTTTCCAATCCTGGAAACAAATAGTACTTTCCTATTCCCCCAGAGGGAATGCAAAATCAGGCTAGCAATCCAACACACAGATCTCCCCTTGATTTCTTCCTCCCACCAATTCCCTGGTGAGTACAGACTTAATTTCCCTGAAGTAAAGAAAAACTTCAACAGGTCTTAAAAGAAAGCTTTATATAAAAAGAAAGAAAAATACATACAATGTGCTCTCTGTATTAAGATGATACAATACAGGGTCGATTGCTTAAAAGAATATTGAATAAACAGCCTTATTCAAAAAGAATACAAATTAAAGCACTCCAGCACTTATATTCATGCAAATACCAAAGAAAAGAAACCATAGAACTTACTATCTGATCTCTTTGTCCTTACTCTTAGAAACAGAAGACTAGAAAGTAGAAACTGCCTCTCCAAAGCTCAGAGAAAACTGGCAGACAGACAAAGACTTAGACACACAATTCCCTCCACCCAAAGTTGAAAAAATCCGGTTTCCTGATTGGTCCTCTGGTCAGGTGCTTCAGGTGAAAGAGACATTAACCCTTAGCTATCTGTTTATGACAACTCTGGACACTGGACTGAGCTAATTCCCGAGGATGACCAGTAGGAGGCACTGCAGGGGTGAGTCTGCCCAGTTACAGGCATCTACAATCTGTTTAGAATGCAGTTTACCTCCCACCAAGTCCAATAGGCCTGAGCTAGTGTTTATGTAATTCCTTTTGATTCAGAGATTTTAAGGCCAGAAGGGATTATTATCATCATTTAGTCTGATCTCTTGAATAACATAGGCCATAGAACCTCATTCAATAATTCCAGATTCAGGCCCCTAATTTCTGTTTGAACTGTAGCATATATTTTAGAAAGATACCCAGTTCTGAGCTGAACATTTCAAATGATGGAGAATTCAAGAGATGTCAAGTATCAGAGGAGTAGCCGTGTTAGTCTGGGTTTGTAAAAGCAGCAAAGAATCCTGTGGCACCTTATAGACTAACAGACGTTTTAGAGCATGAGCTTTCGTGGGTGAATACCCACTTCGTCAGATGCAACTGACTAAGTGGGTATTCACCCACAAAAGCTCATGCTCTAAAATGTCTGTTAGTCTATAAGGTGCCACAGGATTCTTTGCTGTTCAAGAGATGGTGAATCCATCACATCCTGTGTCAGTCTCTGGCAACTCTAACCATGTCTTCTTCCATTTTGAATCCCTTCCATTTACATACAAGTCTAGTTTCTCGCCCTCACTTTCAAAGATCACCATGCATCTGTTATATTATCTCTGTACTTATCTTCCAAGCCGATCCTGCTCACCGTGTTACAGTCAAGCTTTCCTTCTTTCCCTCCCAACTCTTGTGCATTTTTGTGCTACTGTTTACAAATAAACCACTTCCACTCCATCTTCATCTTCATGAAAACCCACCTAAATGCCAGCAATAGAGACTATACAACCACTTTGTGTTTATTCATTGTATAGTATCTGTTCATGCCTTAAGATTGTAAACTCCTGGGGACAAGTTCTGTGTTTGACACACTTACATACAGTACCCTGGAAAAAGACAAACTACTATAAATGAAGAAGATTGATTAAATTAATGTATTTCATTAGTTTTTGGAAGTGTAACTTGTTTAATGCCATGGATCTTAGGAGTTTACTATCTACCTAAGTGGAGACCCCATTGAAAGAAGTTTTGAGATATCTGATGAAATTAGAACTCAATAAAGCAAGCAGTCCTAAAAGGGGGAGAGAGCCATTTATCTGCCACA
Organism: Gopherus flavomarginatus; assembly: GCF_025201925.1. Taxonomy (NCBI): domain Eukaryota; kingdom Metazoa; phylum Chordata; order Testudines; family Testudinidae; genus Gopherus; species Gopherus flavomarginatus. The sequence goes on from NC_066618.1 coordinate 245,067,584, forward strand.
TGGATTGTTCAAGTTCGTTGTTTTGCTCAGTTAAATAGAGAAAAAAAATATCAGGGAAATATAAGGATGTTGTAACTATGATGTCCTCTCCACAAAGAAGAGAGCGAATTGTGAATAAACAAAAGCAGAATAAAATGGGTAATATAAAGCAATTGTACAGTTATCAGGGGGTGTTGGAACATTTTTTATAGTAGGAGTGCTGAGAGACATTATACCAAACTGTAAACCCTATGTATGATGGAAACCACTTCAAATTAGGGAGTGCGACAGCACCCCCAGCACTCCTAGTTCCAGCGTCTATGATAGTTATCATCTGCCCCGCTGGAAAAGTCCTATTCACAACCAGTTCATAATAAAGCATTATCTTTAGATTGATTAGAATAATAAAGCTTTTCCTTGAGAATTAAATGTTGTCAAGACTTTATTGTGAAGTGCATAGTGACCAGTTCAAGAACTGTACAGATATTAACAACATTTTGCTACTGAATGTATTTTGCCAATGTAGTCACATACAGTAAAGTACCTGCTAGCAGTTCATTTGAGGTCACAGTTATTTTGACTTTACTTACAGTATATTCTAGTCCTTCAAAAAGAAGTTTGAAAAAATCCTAATTGAACAACATTAAATGTATTACTTGAGGTCAAAACGCTTAGGCTTCTAGTTATGAAAGATTCCCTGAGTAATCCTACAGTAGAGTCCAGAAACTGTAGGAGAGCTGATCCAAATCTTTCCAAGTTCACTGTCATAGTGCTGGAAGAATAGCTGTGCTTATATTGCCTGCTCTCCAGTGAGTAATTCCATAGTGAATTGACAATCAGGAAACAGAATCATTGTAGTTACTAGGCACCTAGTTCATTGGGAATGCAGTTCAGCTGAGCTGCATAATCATTATTGCCCTTGTGAGTATTAGGGATCAGTTGTGAGGATGATTCATTGGTGTTACAGGGTGAGAAAAGCTTGTAATTACTATGTCTAGTGAGAGCAAAACTTGTGTAGTTCCTAGTTGCTGGGTTTCATGGTCCAACAAAACATTAAGACATGCTCAAGTGAAGATTTTTTCAGTCAATGTCTTTCTTTCCTTGCCGAATTTTTACTCAGTTGCAGTTTTTGAAAGCAAAATGCCTTCTAATAAGAGAGAATCTGTATAGTCATCCTTCATATTTTGCTGGCTTTTCTGTCACTGTCTTTTAACTGAAGTATTTAATTTTTGGAATAGGCACAACTGAAGATGAAAGATTCAGCCTGCCATTAGCCAGTCTTATTGTCAGGTTAAAGCTTATTGAGACATGTAAAATATTTGTGTAATGTAACCTATATTTCATTAAACATAGAGTTGTGTAGGGAAATACCACTTACCAAGAATATCTTTTGTAAGCAGTTATTAACTGTGGTTAAATGCTCCTGAAGCCATGTGCAATAGTACAGATAATAGAGACTACCTGTGCCTGTAATCTGTCGATTTGTAATAAGCATTCACAAACCAGTTTCTAGGTACCTTCTTCAGGCAGTTGGGAGCTGGTATAAAATAAACAGGAAACACATGGCTAGCCTTCAGATAGAGGTTATAACCTGTAGAAGAAAGATTGCATTGATGTGGTCTGATCCTGATCACCAGTACTGTGATCAGTGTGAAAACATGTTAGCTTGTTTCTCCACTGAAATAGCTACTGTGTCAAATTCACAATCACAAAACCAGCATTTTGATATTTGGAGAATGAATGGTACTGAGGAAAGAGGGAATAAAAAGTGGGGAAGGAAGAAAATCATCAGGGTTTCTGAGTGGTGTTTGAAAGATCCCTAGGCAGGGCCATATTAAGGCAATTTAAGGATATAGCCTCACCACAGAAGCATGCCCACCAAATCTTCACTTCTCTAGCCTTATCCGTGCGCTACGTCCCTGCCCCCAACTTGGAGTAGCAGTAATGAGTGGTCCCCTTTTGCTCCCCAGGACTTGCGTTAGGGCAGCTCTCCCCACAGAGGCAGCAGCAGGGACCCCAGAGAGACAGAGATGACAGCATGGGGAGTTGGGTGAATAGGCTAGGCTTCCTGCATTTTTATTCTCCTTTATTGTACACAGAGTCTTCTGCAGGACTGGTGTTTGCAGGGATCTCCCCAAAGCAGAGGGTCTTAACCGGTGGGTGTTAACACTCCATTGAGATATGTTTCAGGCTCTCTACAGACTCAGGCAAACAACCTTGAACTGATTACCTCTAGGCCACATTGTCAAGCTTTTTTCACAACCATAGGTAATAGACAGTTCCTAAAAAGAAAGAAAGAAAGAAAAAGAAAGAAAGCTGAAAGTTTAATGTAAACATATGACTCCAGGAGCTGCGGCCCTAGGAGACTGATAGATCACATGGATAGATAGGCAAAAGGAGCACTTGATAGATCACATGGAAGTCTGGCCTCTCCATTCGTCTCTTGCTTCTCCCTGGCAGCTTTAATCCTGGAGTCCATGCTGCCATTGAATGACTCACCTCTGGGCTACATAATAGCAGAGATAGAGATGTCCAGAGGCAGTTAATGCTGCTTCAGTCAGCATTAACATCCAGTGTGGAATCAACAGGGCCCCTTACAGGGTGATTCTGTGGAAAGCAGCTGGTCCCCTGTTCCATTTTCCTATCCCTTCCCTCAAACCTTACAGAACTCTGACCCTATGGAGCTCTGGTAAAGAAAAACTCTTGTGGAGTCCTAAGAGAATGGACAAAAGTGAACTGGATGGCACAATCTAACCCTGTTCTATGACCCCTACTCTTGAGCTACCATACCTATGTCCTCTCCAGTCAAGGAAGCACATGGAAAAGTCTGGTTTTAAATATGAGAACTGATTTTGGATTTGTCCCTCCCTAACCTACATCCTGCTTCTCTCCTTCTATTCCCTGTATTATTTAGATAATTACAACTACTTTCTTATAACACAACGTAACGTGGCCTGCCTTCCGAGAGCTATCTTGTGTCTTGTTCCTGCCATGCCGGCCAAATTCCAAGGCTTTATATTAAAATATGGCTCCTTGGCAGCAGCCATTAGGAATGGGATAGAGGATTAAGATTTTTTTAAAATTTAATTCACTACAAAAAACAGTTATTTTCAGCCATTCACAGGGCTTAAAATTCTTTCACACCACACTTTGCACATGAACACACTTTAAGTGTGCACACATGGACTGATCAATGTTCATTCTGTTTGTAGTTGTCTGCTGAAGTGAAGTACTTCCTGGATTCATAATATAGTGCCAGAAATTCTTCTCAGCTGCTGGTTCTGTAACTTTCTTGAAGATAGTACTATATGAAAGCTGTTGCATGTCCATGAAGCACGAGAGTCTACCAGACACTAAAATAACTGTTCAATTTAAGCATTTCTAAATTACAGCACCGGCAAAGAATGATAGGTTAAAATCCTGCCACTGCCTTCCTTCCTTGGGTACCTCTTAGTCCTTTGGCTGCTGCCTACAGCCATAGGAACTATATAACTCAATTCTACTTCGACCAGTCTCAATAAATGTAAGTAATATACTAAATAAGCAGGAAAAATTGTTTCGTATTTCACTGGAAAAATGTGCTGGTAGAAAGGTATTCTTTAGGTGGGATTGGATGCAGCTTGCTTTTGGGGCTATTATAGTTCTACTTAAAATTCTCTTACATTTTTTTGCCCAAAAGTGACCTGTTCTGTTTCATATATGAAAGCTGCACATTAAAAGAATATGAGGTAGCAAATATCTTTGCTGAAGCACTGTTGGCAGCTGAGATCACTGACAACTTCCTGGCTGTGATTCATAATCTATATTGGTGCCTTTGAGACAGCAGGCTATTGATTTTTCCGAGTCTATAATCCAAGACCATATACGCAGCTTGTTAGACATCTGTGGGAATATAAACTGAGTTTTGATACAATTTAGGGAGCTTCTGTTAGTGGGGCACTTAGTTTTTGTCTTTGAGAAAAATCTTTACACATCTGTGTAATCTTGCAGAGATTTTTAACAGATAATTCAATAGAGCTTGTTTTTTTGGTGAGCTGCTTTCCTGGGTGGAAGTGATACAAAGTAAATTTCAAGTGGACAATAATAATACAAACAGGAGACTGTTTCAGACACTGTGGAGGTTTCTCTTCTTTGTTTTCCTTTGATATTTGTTGTGTCAGATGGCCACCTGTAATAATATTCTGATGTGTATTGCTCAATTTAATGAACTTTACCAGGCAAACTTCACTGGTTTTGAATGGATATACATGATACATGAGAGTGGATAAAATTCAAAAGAATGGTCATATTAACTGCAGGGTAGTGCAGAATAAAAAGGATTTAAGAGAAAGCACACACACAATCTTCTTAAAGCAACACAGTGCTGAAAATATATCTCCTGTGTCCAAAACACTGCATGTATTGTCTGATTTATTAAAGTACATACACGTAGAGTTAGTGTTTTCTTTGTGGAGAATAAATGTGAGCTGAGAAAGGGAAGAAGCTAGGTACAGTTTGAGGTTTATGAATGAAGGTAGTAATCCCCTAAGGAACAGTCTTAGTAGGTGTTTTTTTAAATAGTATTTAATTATTATACACAAATATTTTGAGACCTACCACATGAGGATAAAGTAATTCTGAAGATCTCTATGTACTGCAGATAACAGATTTCATCACACTATATCTTGTTTATCAGGTAGTGAAAATGTTTGTACAATAGTCCCAAAATAAAGATATTAAATTAAATTTGTAAGCACTTGTATTGTCCAGATAATAAATGCAAATACATATACAGAGAGATTTATTTGGATAGCTATTGGATATTGGTTGTCTTGTTGCATATGGCAGATAAATGTACTTACGCAGTTGAAGAAAACCCAAAAATCATAGGTTAGATATATGATAGCAAAATATTTTTGGAAAGACTAGACTAATTCTAATATGTAGAAACACAGAAATGAAACCTGCTTAAAACAACATAGTGGAAAAAACAGGATCTCTAACGTGGCATTTTTGTCCTGCGGGAATTTTGCAAATGACCTTTTAAAGTATTTTAAAAGAGACACAGAGATTTTTTATGGATTGGGCGGACTTTTTTTCTTTTTATTTATTTATTATTGCATTGATTTCTGTGGAAACAAATTAGGGCCTCAGTTCTACTTTTACCCATGAACTTAAGTTTAAGCACAAGAGTGGTCCCACTCCTGTGCTAAAGTTAAGCACATGCCTTTGTGTTTGCAGAATCAGAGCCTGAGATATTGTACTATGTAAAACCCTGAGATCTCAGATAATGGGCAGGTAACGTATATAAAAAAGAGTCTGTTAATTTTGTTGAATTAGAAAATTTAGCACAAGAAATATTTCTGCTAAATCACTCTAAGCAGGCCATTTTTAGTTTGGCCCTCTTTTTAAAAAATATTTACTTAATATTAAGCTATTTTTAAATATATATTCAAAACTGCAGATTTTTTTTTGGCTTATACACAGCAAAGAGCAAACACATTCAAATCAAGTAGAAAATACCTAAATAACATCTATTTACTAAAGCATGCTATCTGAAATTTCTGGAGTTGATACCTCCAGGTATAGATTTATTTAGTCTGAGATTTTGGGAGACTGAATACACACTCAACTGGACCTAGTGGGAAATCCTGGCAAAGAATTAGAAGCAAACAGAGGCACCGATATATGACCTGCATGTAAATGCTGCAGAAACAGGCTCCAGAGTGAAATAAGAAGGTAAAAAGAAAATATGAAAGAGATTTTGGATCCTAAATGTAGATCATCAGGTTAGTCAGACTAATTTCAAAAGAGAAGCTAGTCCTCCTATGCTTTCCTCTGCATGTCACAGTGCTACAGTTCAATTTTTACTTAAAGTGTTTGGAATTTGTTATTCTTCCTTTTGGGAACCTCAGAAAGGAATCCTTCAGTATAATCTAGGTGTAATATATTATTTCTGTCATGTCAAAAACAGATAGACCATCATTGCATATAAATGTGAATCTAAAAAAGAGTAGAGTGAGTCGATACTGTGGTCTTGGGCGCTTTACAAATACATGTGATGATGAAGATCATAAAGTAGGAGACAGAGTGTTGTTACCCATGGCAGATAACACAGTTTTGCCAAACATAGTGCTTGGAATTAAGTATTATCCAAAACTGTACTATCTACATACGGATACACACTTCAGCAAAAGTTCATTCAAGCTAAGACACATTTTAATAAGTGGTTACATAATGAAGAGCAAGGTCACCGCTTAGTGAGTCTCTCTCATTCTCTACATATTTAACTACAGAAAAGAAACAGAAACTGCAGAATGACCTGTTAGATTAACTTTCTTACGTCTTAAATTTGGCATTGTAATAAATCTGTTTTTTTCTGTGTCAAAATAATGGTATTCTTATGTTCCGAGCTCACAGTTGGAGATCCATAGCCTGCCATCTTTACTCATTTTCTGCTTAGACCAAATTCCCATTGGCTCCCATCTATTTTTTAATCAGACCCCTATCAAAATGGTCACTGCCCACTTTTAAGAGACATCCCACAATGAAAATTAAACCGCCTCTCTTATAATATGTATAAATATTTGTTTTTTAATATGTGAATACGCTAATGAATTAATTTTAATTCTCTCCCCATCATTCAGTCAGAGACAAACTAGGGTGGGTGTCTCATCAGATAGCTATGAAAGAGTCACTTTCCAAGTAAGGTCATTCTAAAGCCCTAGATCTTTTCAAAGTTCTGTTTTTTCCCCCAAAACTGAATTACAGTACTTTGTATTAGATGCAACTTTCACTCACTCCCCAAATCATCCAGATAAGGTGTATAATCTGGGTCCTATACATGCTGAAAGGTTGTCAAATGTCTCCATAGAACCCTCTTTTCTTAGATTGCAGGCTTTTCAAGGCGGTGACCATCCCTTTGTTATGGGTTTGTACAAATGCTTAGAAAAGGGAGGTTCTTTCTTCTCTCTGTATTTTCCCTGATCTTCATAGTGAGGTCCCTCTTAATTGTTGCTGCTGTTCTTGGTGTGGCCTGGAATACCTAAATGAACAGCTGATTGTCCCTTTCTGGTTCAGTGCCAGGGTCAGATCTCAATTAAATATATACTTCTATCATCATAGATATGGACTTCATTACTGCTAAAAGGTGAGGCACCATATGTCTAAGTAAATTTCATGCCATTCTTGTGAATCTCAAATAATTTCACTATGTCATTTAGCTCACTTCTTAAAAACAACATGAAATGAAAGGAATTCACTTGCCATTTCCTCATTCAATAAGAATGCAGTGTAAACTGGTTTATCACTTCTAAGTAAAGTGATACTGCCTCATAGCGAATAAGTGGGAGTATTGAATGTAAATGACTGTGAATTTATCTGCATCATCTGACTTGATGGAAAGGTAAGTCTTGATTTATCTCTTCTCTTTCTTTTTCTCAAGAGCTAAGTGATGTAGTATGAAAAAAGATAGCTTGATTGTAGTCCTGTTTGATCATAAATGCTTTCCTGCTTACCAGGACCTTTATTTTTTTATTTGCTTTTTGGTTTGGTTTGATTTGATTTTTGTCTCCTCATCTTCTGGTTCAGTAATTTTGACGCTTGTGAATTATTGGTATAAAATATGAAAATCTATGCAAGATTGGAATAATCAGACACAGTGTAGCTTATTTTTGAAGATAATACATTTCATAAACTTAATGTAACCCACACTAGCACAGTATGTGTTATGTCCCACTTCTGTCTGGTCCCTAGTGGATAAAAGCCTACTATTGCTGCCAGTTAATTTTGTTTCTTTTTGTTTGCTTGCTTGTTTGTTTAATACAAGAAATAGAGATATGTGCTATGGCACTGAAGATCGTGGATTCAAGACACATGTGCATCATCATTTCACTAACAGAGTAAATCATTTCCATGGTTAGAAAAAAACAAATTCAAAATAAACACTTAGTTTAGTGTTCAAGGATTACAAATAAGAATCAATTTGAGAGTATGTCACATAACAAGTTTAATTTTAAATTGTTTGAGAAAATAGAAGATATAGATAGCAAGAAAATATATAGTGCTAGGTTTACTAAAGATCCACAAAGCCAGACTTCAGCAACTTATGAGTTTGTGCTTACCAAGAGTGATCTTTAGTCCTTTATCATGTACCTCACACAGATTCTAACATATTATCTAAGGCTGCATATTTATTTTGATAAGTCATCACATTCGATTGCTACCATGTGAAAGTACCAATCACAGCTCGGTCAAAAATGTTTCTGATTTTAGGATTCATCTACTTCAGCGGCCAAGTAGATGGAGAAAAAATTCTATGGGACCTTATGGCTCTTGTGAGAATTAGCTATAACTCAATCTTAATTGTATAGTTACACCGAGAACCTCTTTATTTCCTAGAGTTAGCTGAAATTGTCCAGTTTTGATCACAGACTCTGAAATTCACTAAATCGCTGCTACCAAAGCAGCATTCCTCTCTACTGCCTGATTATCTCTGGATAATGGAAGTACATGGGAATACTTCAGAGAGAAGTTGAGTGGGAGTTTTCATCTGGCTTTTGATATCAGTGACTACCAAACTAACTATTGAAGATTTGCCATGTGTTACTTTAAGAACTCATGATTAGCTTCTTCTGGGCCTATTTTCTTTTGTTCTTCAGAAATATTTTTCTACTCAAAGTTGATATGCAATAGGGTTCACATATAGATCACAATGTCCTGAATCAGGTAGTTATTTTCATGAAATGTTATAGTATTACTATTTGTAATTGCGAGTACTTACATTTAATGTAAAACATGTTAGGATTTGTGTTTTAGTAGGTGTCTAGTTTTTGAAGGATTCATTTTTCTTAGTAACTCCAAGAACTCCCATTTACTTCGATGGTAGCTGCAGGTGCTTAGCATTTCTGAAAATCCATCTGAATGTTCCATATTGACTGAAAATTTGCAGTGGTCTTTCTCTCTCACACATGCTCACACATGTTCCTCCTTACCCTTCCCTCCTCCACTCCCTCCACCAAGATTAAAACCGTGCTTGCCAGACTGTATTATACAGTGGGGTATATATGTTACAAAGAAACAGTTAAGTGACTGAAATGGAAGAGAGAGATGAAATTCATAAGCCTATTTTTTAGAACTAACTTAAATAAAAGACAGCCTTATAATTAGGATGTATGTTTCCTAGATAATTAATTGGGAATTGAGCCCATTTAGGACATGTAGATGAGCTAATTCTTTTAGGGGCACCCCTAATGCTTTTTTACAAGGGTCATTGTGTTTTACAATGTGACAAAAAAAAAGAAACTAAATCACAGTTTTACTAGACCACAAGTAAAAATAGGCAATTGGAAATGCATTGTAAACAGGATTATTCAAACTCAATTTGCCTTAAGATAGACGCAGCTTTTAAGCAGGCTGTTACATAAAGGTCCAATATTTCTGAGATTTTATGAGGGTAATCTAATGCACTGGTCAGACAAGGTTAAGAATAATACCCTTGCAGTCTCCCTAGATGCTAGGATGGTATTTCGTAAGAATGAACAGGCCTGATTTTCTGGGTATTGGATAAGTTTGGGCTATGGTAGGCAGCTCCGTTGAGAGATGAGTGTTCCCTGAAGGAAATCTTTGTAACAAAATAGCCATACTGAATTCTGAATCTTCTGCAATGAGTACCCACTACACATGGTTGTCCACTTTTCCTTTTTTCTTTACATTAGCCTTCAAAACACTTAGAAAGGCCTTAAACTTACTGTATCATTGCTGATGCACATAACCAAGAACATAAATTAATACTGTATGTGGATGATATTCTTCTTTTTATAACCCATCCTGATATTTCAATCCCAGCTATTACTCTGCTCATAAATCAGTTTGGGATCCTTTGTGGCTTTAAAAGTAATTATAATAAATCCAAAGATATGTTTATGTATAGGAGGCCAATTGAACCCTTTGCTTTTCAGTCTCCATTTAAATTGGTCTCTAGAGGACTTAACCCAGGTTATTTATTCCTTCTCCTTTAGATCTGCAGTACAGATTTAATCTTGCTCCTCTGTTTTGTCAAATTTAGTAGAAGCTGTACAGGTGGTTTTAGTTTTTTCTTTCTTTTTGTTAGTAGAATGAATCTACATTAATTAAAAATTAACTCACTCTCATATATTTTGTACTCTTGCCCTAATAATTAACAACCTGGCTGAGAAGTTGAAAAGACTTGCTTGTGGAATATTTCTATATTTTTTGCAAGCAGTCATTCCACTCTTTTGTTTTTTCTAATATACCACTACATATATCAGTATGTTAGACTATGCTGCAATTTTTCCATTTGTCTGGCTGTTAAAGGTAATTCAACTTCTAAGTCCTTTCCTTCCTCATCTTGCTGACTGATGAAATGCTCCTACAGAAGTCAGAAACAGGCAAGCTTACATGTCAATAGCTGTGGATCACCGCAACAGAACTGTGTAGCTGTAAAATACAGTGGAACTCTATTTGATTACGCAGACTACTAATCTCACAGCAAATGCCTACAATATTTTGAGAGGGCTCTGTGGCTCACTAAGAAGTAGTACAAGAAATAAAAGGATTTGTTTTTACACAATATGTAGTCTCTGGAACTCACTGCCACAGGATTATATTGGATTCTCTGTGTCCCTCCTTCTCCAATTCCATAAGGGACAAAAATAGATGAAAATATCTGCAGGTAGCATAAAATAGCATACGTTTTACATACTGGATTTATGGAATCAAATATTAACTCATATAACTCTAGATATTAGTTAAGACAGTCCTTTCACATATTATAGCTCATACACAAATGTAATATATTTTAAGAATTGTTACATACTATCTGCATTTGAAACCTATGTTTTACACATGGATCCTTCCATGTCCTCAGGGCCGGAGCTTCCATTCAGGTGACCTAGGCAGTCGCCTAGGGCACCAGGATTTGGGAGGGTGGCATTTTGCCACCCTCGGCGGCAATTCGGCGGCAGGGGGTTCTTCCACGCTCTGGGTCGTCGTCGGCAATTCTGCAGTGGGTCCTTCACTCGCTCCGGGACCCACCGCCGAAGTGCCCCGAAGACCGGGAGTGCGGAAGGACCCCCCCGCCGCAGAATTGCTGCCAATGACTGGGAGCGCAGAAGGACCCTCACCTAGGGCGCCAAAAACCCTGGCACCGCTCCTGCATGTCCTCGTCTTATTGAATATTTTCATTTCCACATTCTCCTCTCTTTCTTGTAACGCATATTAAAAATGATTCTATAACTGCCTTTGATCCCAGAATAATTTGCACAGAGGGAACCCCTGTTTCCAAAGAGAGGTTTTTGCTGATGCAGCTCTATGAGGAGAAAGAAAGAGGAACAGCCTAGCACTAGCATTAATATCAAATTAAACTATGTACTTCCAGGAGCTGGCAGATTGCAGACCAATGTCAAAATTGCAGAATCCAGGGTTTTCCAATAGCCATGAATATTACACAAGAGATATTAAATATCTATTGTATAGAAATGTGTTGGTAAATTTCTCTAGCAAGATTGCAAAGCCAGATGAAAGTTGTCTACACTAAAATTGCCTCAGGAGACAGTAGGTATTTCTTTTTCAAATTTGCAGCTTGACAATTAAGACATGTTAAAATATGTTTTTTTCTGCAATGCATGAGAATAACAGTGAAGATTTAACCTATAAGTTGTGCCTATAGTTGTTACAACATTGCCAGTCCTGAGCATTCAAATATCATATTTCATGACCCAACAAGTCATGAGATTGCCTTAAAAATGAGAAATTTCAAAATAACAAATTTTGGGTCCTTTGTATTTGTTTTCTGGATTGGGACCTGTGTTTTCAGACTTTTCCCAGTAAGCATGAGAGGTAGAAACTTACTTTTTTCCTTTAAACAAAAGTTGAGATGTTCAGGTAATCATGTGACTCCAGGACTGGGGTTTACAGAAAAAATTTTTTTTTGCAAAAGTTGCAATAAAATGATGATAGTTGGCAACACTGTCATTAGTATTTCATCCTTCCTCAAAGTAAGTCCAACGATAATCTGTCCTTCCACCTGTGCCTTTCTTCTCCATTCATTGCTGTAGAAAGAAATCATTGTGAGAACTGGAGAGGATTATTTTCTCCAGTGTCCCAGTGATAGTTACAAGTACAGAACTTGTCATCTATGAAAACAGAAGAGAAGAAAATGACCCTTGGCCCTATTTTCTCTAATCATTTTCAAACCAATCTGAGATCAGTGTTTCTACCTCTGTTGTGCAGTATGCTATTGACTATTTTCAATTTATCTCAGATATACATGCTCATTGGGAGACCAAACTTTCATGTCCAATTTTTCCCATAAGCATGCTAAACATAATGGCCTAAACCCTGCTTGGCTTATTCAGGCAAGTAGTCCCAGATGAGCAAGATTTGGCCCTACAATGGCCATTTTTTCACATTATTGCCCCTAGGAAACTGTAAGTACAATTCCCATTACTGTAAAGGGGGATAAAACTACTCAACACAAAAATGTACCCTAGTGTTTTAGACTTTGTCAAAAGTTCTTTCTCTTCAGTACTGTTAATGGTATTGGGGATTCTACCCTATTGCTGGTTTGTTATCTTCCAAACAACAATAATCTTTAGAAATGGCAATTTAATATATAGGTTTATGTTTGCTCTTTCCTTACTCATGTGCTCTTACCCTGATCTTCTTAGGGAAATATAGACTGAGGATATGTTCATTGTGTTTGGAGATGAACTAAGATTAAGGCTTTCTGAGACAAAGTTAAAATCCATCTTAAGTATATCAGAAGCCTTTACTTGGAGCTGAATCTGTCTTTTCAACATCAGATTGATCTTCACTTCCTTATTCATCTGTGTGAATCATCTGTAGTTTCTTACAAAACTAGGTCAGTCATTTCTGATCCATTCATTTCCAACTGATTGAAGTCCTCCTTCATATCCCCTCCATGGAATGAGCTCTTTGTGATGTTGAAGCAGAACAGAGACCCTGAAACTACCAAACACATTTTAATTGTGATTACTGCTGTGCAACCACATTTTTCCACAAGTGAAACCAGTGAAAGTTCATAGAGGAAAAAAAAATATTGTCTCTTAAGCCTTGGACTATGGCTTCCTTATAGTGTTACCTTGTGAGATCTGCACTGGTTGCCAGTTATTTCGCAGGTGAAATACAAGGCACTGATTTTGACCTCAAAAGCCCCATGTGATTTGGGTCCTGGCACTCAGCCTGTCTTCTTATGTAGTACCATTGCACACATAATCACTGGAGGCATTTAGCCCACCACCCCGCTCATTTGAAAGGCTGTTATGAGAGGGTTCTCTCTGAGGGGCCCTCAGCTGAAATTCCTTTTCCTCTGAGGGTGTCTGGACTTGCTGACCTTCAGAGCACTCTGCAATGCTCATCTGTTTTATTAACCTTTCCAGATAGAATAAGGGCTTTAGGGTAGCTTACAGTAAGTATTTGTCTATTGTATGCGTTGAGGTTTTCATATGTGATCAAGCTCTTTATATTATTATACACAAGTTTGGATGGTAAATGGGATTTGTTATGGAGCAGATTTGTCCTTGGATGTAATTTTAAAGCACTAAGTATCTAATCATATTGTTCAGGGTTTTAGAAATGTTAGTGAGGGCCTATTCAGTGTCTTTGGATTCCCTTTCTGTTCCTTTTTACATTCTATATTTTTTTACTGTGATTCTATTAACCAACACAGGCAAGCCACCAAAGACCTGATCCAAGTCTTATTGATATCAATAAGAATCTTACCATTGATTTCTGTGTGAGTTGATTCTATCCTCAAGTGTGCAGCTCTGGTTCCAGTTCCAGATATAGTGTTGGGAGTACTGACTGATGCTTACTACTAGACAACTATCTAAGGGTATGTCTACACGGCAGTTTTTTAACATGGTTGTGCAGTCGCGTCTCCAGCGCCAGGAGAGAGGTATTCTAGTGCTGCAATTAAATCACTTCCATGAGGGCAATAGCTCGCAGCACTGGGAGCCCGGCTCCTAGCAATGTAGCACTATCTACACTGCGACTTTACAGCGCTGAAATTTCCATCTTTCAGGGGGGTGTTTTTTCACACCCCTGAGTGAGGAAAGTTTCAGCGCTGTAAGTGGCAGTGTAGGCAAGGCCTAATTCCATTAAAGCTGCTACTACATAAATTCCAATAAAGTATGCAGGTTTTGAATAAACAAGCTGTGTGATAAACAGAGATATTTTGTATAGTTGCAAATTTGTGTGAGAAAATTTGGACAGCACTCACCAGCTTCATTTTTATTATTTTAGTGTTTGTACTTTCTCTGTTTGTTAGTGTGTTTCCTTTTGGTTAAGATACAGAGTCTTTGTTAGACACCTGTAAAGACACTAGGCTTTTAACTATCCCATCCTAACTGGTTCTGTACTTTAAACGTTCAAAAATTAAATAATGTATTTCTTCCAGTCTAGTGAAGCGTAGAAGTGTTGCTTTATTGATTTCTGTGACTATGGGTCCATGCATTGAACAGCAAAACTATTTTCTTCTACCAAGAGTTTTTAAGAGTACATTTCAACACTTAACCATTTGATTGAGTCTGATCCTATTATATCATATTTAATATGCATTATACTTTGTTATTTCACAGATTTAGAATTCTTAACAGAATCTGAGTTTAATGACTTGCTGTCATACCCATAGTTGTGAAGGTCCAGTAAATGCAAGGGTAAATACTTCTGATACCTATACGGATTCCATTCCTTAATACAGGGGAAGTTCTGTTTTGCAAACTAACTGAGGACTGCGGAGTTTGTAAAATTGAAAAGTTCATAAAATTGAACATATAAAAATTACAATTTGTGTGGTACAGTGCATTGCTTTCTTCTTGTCCTTCAAACCACTGCAAAGTGATATCCAGTGTATTGTAGCCATAAGAATGTGAAGGGATGTTGACTTGTTCTTCGTTGGCATCACTTTTGTTCTGTGATTATTTTTTTATCCCATTAGGAAAAATGTTCTGTATAACTGGTCATTCGTAAGATTGATGCTTGAAAATCAAAGTTCTTTTATAGCTAGAAGATATACAATACCATGAATATGAGACTAAGAGATATATAAATAATGAATGGAATAGAGAAGGTAAATCAGGTGTTTCTATTTATCATCTCACAGAATAAGAGTCAGGTGAGAATCAATAAAATTGAAAGATAATTTAAAAACTGATTAAAGAAAAAAATGTATACAATATATAATTCACCTATTGAACCCATTCCATGAGATATCATTTAGTTCAATAGTTCAGCAGGATTGAAGAAATTAACAGACTGTGAGGGAGTTGAGGTTCCTCTGAGTCCCCACCAGACCCCAATTCAAGTAGTTTATAATGTCCTTCTGTTTGTAGCATGTGAGAGGTTTTCCAAGCAAAACAAAAGAAAGGTATTTTTTTTCTCTTTTTGCCTTGAGAGAGAGGAGGATCTGAGTAAAAGAACAGAAAGGCAATAGTGGTCTGTCTCTTAGGCATTTTGGAGGGTTCCGTCTTTGGGACTTGGTTATCAAATGGTATAGTGTCTTTAATTAGGGTCTACCTATAGCCCTCCTCTTGGGGCACCCTGCTTTATAGCTGGTCCATGTAGTTTCAGCAGCAGTGAGGACTGTAACTGTCTCCCTTCTTGCTCCCTTCTTGCTGTTCTGTCTCTTTGGTCAGCAGTCTTTGATGTAGATCAGTCTTCTTCCTGTTCTCTGCTCCTTCTTGTGGAGGAGGTTTTCCCTTTTTAACCTCCCCCTTGCAGGCAGAGCAAGCCTCACAGGTACAACTGGTTAGTGCTGAATGAGCCCAGAAAAGCTCATTCGTCTCCTCTGTACGAGAGTAAGAGTGTACACCTTCACACAGACGTTGATGATTTATTTTTGTATTTATTTAAAATTCTAAAATGCAAGTATAGATAGATAATAACATCAACAGCTACACTGGTAATGATTTCTATAAATAAGGGATATCAAACTTCATGCTTCAGGGCATAAGTCAATCATTAAATAATGCACGGTAGAAAGAAACTCATGAAAATTTTTTACATTTTGATGAAGCTCAGTTAATGATGTAGAAATATTATTATCCATTAAGCTTCCCAGACAAAGTTAAAAAGATATTTGTAAACATTAGCTATTACATTAACAGGAAAAGAAATGAGACAATCATTAGTTTTTTGAAAAATATAATGTACCTAAAAACAAGAGTCCTTATTAATTTTACAATATACCAGTAGAAAACTGAGACTGAAGTCGCGCCTCCCCATTTCCTATAGGTCTGGGCCTCGATCCAGCAATGTTCCAAGTGCTTCTTCTGAGGTGCTGAGTCCTCGAAATAATTGCTTTGGGTCAGCACCTTCCTGAATTAGACCCATTAGTCTGTAACTGCTAAAAAAGTATCAGTACAAAAAACAGAACATCATGTGGGAACGTGCAGTCCAATTTTTAACTTTGCAACACATAAAACAATATTTTTCCTTTATTTTTATATTTTCATGACTTACAGTAGCAATGATGACCTCCAGATTAGTCTTTTCCTGGCAGCTAATGACAGAATGAGTTATGTGACCTTGGCTTCATCTGCAGCCCTTAACTTTCCTACCTGGTCATTAATTTCTGACAAATGTCCTCCCCATTAGACATTATTTCTTAAATATACATTTTCAAGAAACTATTCTGTATTGCTGTAATTTTGTATTTTTGAATTAATAAGTAGTTTTATTTGCATGTTCAAGCCACATAGATCCTTTGACATCTTGCACACCATTTAAGTTTCTAAGGAAAAGGTCATCGTTTATGCACTGGCAAAGGGGGAGGAAGAGAGCTTAAAACATCATATTTTACACGGGAAGAAAAGGCCTTGCATCTTTCAAGTTAAGTCTACGGAGCATATTCAGAAATGCTGAGGAATTCATTTTAGATCAAGCATTTAGATGTACAATGTGTGCCACAATACTGGCTAGGAAACCCGTAGCATTAACAGTAAAGGTGACCTCTAAGTTATCCCTCCTGACTAGTGGATCTTTAGACAAAATGGTTAGTAATTTCATTGGGATTAATTTGCCAGCATTTTGCAGACCCTTATCTGGAACTCATAGAAGGATCAGAATCCACATGATATATTTCTCTTATCTGTCAGTGCAGCAACATAAGATAAAAGAAGATTCTTATTGAATGGATATATTTCTCATTGTCCTTGGTACTATAGAGTAAATCAATATGTCCTGTATGATTTTTTTTGTTTTTGACACAGTAAGTCATACTTCTGCATAAATAAGTTCTGTGTAATTGGAGAAATCTCAACCAGCTCAGTAATCAAATTTTTTAGATGTCTTAATTAGTGCCCTCACCTGGATCAAAGAACCTACTTGTCTTGGTGAGTGACGTGAGGTGTGTGTATATCTATAGGTATGAGCAACAGCAGACTCTTTTTAATTCATTTGTTCTTGTAACTCAGACATACAGTTGTACTCGCGACACACATCGCTAGCAAAGTATTCAGCCCTTTGCATAAGAAATTTCATCAGCAACATTTCTAACGAGCATGAAATACCAATAGAATATTAAAAAAATGAATGTTTCCTAGAGATTTTCTTTCATAATTGTTTTTGTATTTTTAAATTGTGTTTCCTGTGTACTAGAACAGTAAGTTTGTCCTAATTTTGAACAATATAAGAAAAAATATTGAGAGAGATGAGCAAGGCCAAAAGAACGTAAAACAAAGACTCTGCAAATCTTGATAAATGCAACTCCACCAGTAAGTGACAATATAGGTGAAACATTTCTCTTTTAAACTTTTTTCGATTAGTTTTTTGACAGGAGTACACTAGTTCAGCTTTAATGAGATTCTAGTGTAAAAACTTCAGGGCTAAATAAAAGAAACAAATCAAAAGGACCGGATGATTGCGATTTAATGTGAAAGAATGAAAGTGCAAACAATCATTGTATGACATCTAGCTGTGCTAGTCACTGCAGAATGACAGGTAGAACAATTCAAAGTTACTGATCTAAAGATGGAATAACAGCTCATATGTTTGAAGTGTTCAGAAGATGAAGAAATAAAACAGACTCTAAGATAAGACATGGTTAAGCCTTTTAAATTCTATGCCTTATTGTCAGTATCATTTGAACGCTTTTGTACACATTTTTTTTCCTCAGAAACTATTTTATCAAAGGAATTACTTTTAAGAGCTGATTTTTATTATTATGCTTCAAGCTGAATGCTATGCTTTGTTTTTCAGCTAGATGAAAAAAATGTACACAATGAAAAGTAGTTTACTAGTTTACTAAGCACCAGTATTGTATATGTTCGCACCTCTGCATTTTGGGGTTATATTGTCAAACTATGAATTTTAAGCAATCTCAATAACTCAGATGCTGCTTTGCTGGCAGGTAGCCTGACCTTTTTTTATAAGATGCAGTCTAGCAACCACATTATGAATTTTTGTTTATAGTTTCCTCTTTTATCTATTTCTTTATATTATTTTAAAACTAAGGAAAATCACCTATTCCTTTTTTTTTTTCAACAAGCCTTTTTATCAGTGAAATAACCTATTCTAGTTACTGCTGGAAACAATAATCTGTAATTGCTGCTTTCAGTCCTAATTTGGCCTGTCCCTAGTTTTTCATCTCAATCTAATCTAAACCTATTTGAGCAAATAAAATGATATTTACCTCATCCTCTGTTACAAGCTTTCAAGATTACGGGCTTCAGGAAAAATCAATACAAAATACCAGCTTAGCAGCAGGTTTGTGCTCAGAAAGAATGCTAACTTTTCTTTCCTTCATTTTCTGACTCTCTGCTCCCCTGGAGTGAAAGCAAAGCTTAGACCATAAAAAAAAGAAGAAGAAAAAAAATTACTTCAGTGATGTGTTTGGTTCATAGTTAGTAGCCACTTTTGAGCTTACGAGCCAAAGTGTAGTGCATGGTCAAGCTTCTAACCTTTTGCTCCTGTTTCTGCATTACACATCTTACAGAGTTCACAAAAACGAAGGATCTTGACATCTCAGATGATTTTTCAGACTCAAATACCATCTTCATTTATTATTTATTTCCTTCAAGCAGTTGGGAGTGGAGGTATCATCATACCTGACTGACTGATTTAAGGAAGTGGCCACCTTTCTGTGGGGAGATCTCATGAGAATAAAATCCTATTACTTTCCAAAAAGATTACTTCATTTACTACCTGGAATAAACTTTTGATGAAAACATTTGAATGTTGAGTTTGTAAACAACCAAGAATTCTCAATAGTGCTACCCTTTTCTTTTCTTTTTGATATTTCAAATGGATGTTTGGTTGGTTGGTTGGTTGGTTGGTTTGTTTTAACTAGGAAACCAGTCAAAATTTATAAAGAGGCTGTTTTCTGGCTTCCAACAGAGGAAGACAGAGCATTTTTATTTGAAGACCCAGTAAAACCTAACAGATCTCCTATCCAGTTTTTTGGTCTCCTTGAAGGATTTCTCTGCACTTGGGGCCAGATTTATAAAAGTATTTTAACCCTAGAAAAGAAGTGAGGTCCTATGAATGAAATGGGATTTATAAAACACATAAGCAGGTTAGGTGCCTAAATTACACTAGTGACTCATCTGCGTCTTTATGCGTCTAAATATCATTGAACATCTGGCCACTGGGCCCTAAGTTAGTTAGGCTTTCATGATAGTCGCCATCTTATTAATAATAAGCTTGATTTGGGAAGGGGCAGTACTTTCCTTTTTTTCCAACCCACCATCCCAATGGCCATTTTTGCACAGAAAAGATTTCACCAAATGATTATATGTTTCATTGTAAGGGCTCATCTACACACATTTTTTGTACACTTATAACTATGATGGTTTGAAAACCAGTAGAGTGAAAGTCAGGGTCAGCCTTAAGGATAATGGGACCCTGCATGAATTTGTATTTTGGTGCCCCTAGCCCCTGCTGCCTCTTTGGACTCCGCACCCACTCCCCATCATCCCTGACCCATGCTGCCTCCCCATCAATCCCCACACCATCCCCAGCCCCTGCTGCATCCTTGGACTCCTCACCCATCCCCGTGGCCCCAAGCTCCATCACACCCCAGGCCTGCCTTTTCTCTTGACCATGGCATCTGCCTCACTGACCACAGTGCTCTGGGTGGTCGCCCACCTGTAAGGCCAGCCTTGGTGAAACTGGTGCAATCCTCTAACATAGACACAGTTACACAAGCATAAAGTGCTTAGATTGGTATAGCTTGCTCCTCAAAATACACAGGAACTGAAGTCAATGGGAGTTTTGCTATTCACTTTAATGTAGCCATGATTTCATCATTATCATCTAAACAAGAATGTAAAATAATAAACAAAATAAACTAATTAGATATTTACAGATCACTATGTTCATTTTGAAGGAGAGGCATTTCCCCAAATTGTCACCTTTTCTTTCATGGTTCCACAAGACCTTTCAGCAGCATATGCTTTGTGTTCTTACCAGTAACACTTGAAAACCCACAGGGGTTGGGTAGGCTTTACAAGTCAAGATACAAACCCAAAATCATAGTCACTAGGCCTAAGCCCCGGGGCATTAGGCACCAAGTTGCTTTGAAAAATTCCACGAGGCACATATCCTCATCTTTAGGTGCCTAAATACCTTTTTAAATCTGTCCTCTCATGTTCCAGTTCATTCTGTCATTTTAAGACATATAAAACCAGAGAGGAAAAGTGGGCCACTATAACTTTATCATCAGTCCAAACCAGCTTCAGAAATTTTGAGGCAAAACTGATGGGAATTTTTGAACTGAAAAATGGTGAGTTCAGCTGTTTCACAAATTAGGTTAACATCTTCTTATTCTAATCTGCTGCATTAGAAATCATTTTAGAGGTGGGCGATGGCAGAGATACCAGGCCAGATTCTCAGCTGCATCCAGCTTCCATTGGGTAAAGCTGGGGAGTACAAGGGAGCCATTTGTGGCCCCCAGATTCTGGAGCTAGCTCTGCACTGGCCCTCACGTAGAAAAGAGCAGCTTAGGGACCATCTGCAAATTGGCACAGCGCACTTAGCCATGCCCCCAACACACCATGGAGAACTGCAGGGCGGTGGCACAGGAAATGGAAACTCTAGAGCCACTGGAGAGATCTGGGTTACTTTTAGCCTACTAAGCAAAGAGAACAGAGTAGAGCTCAGCACTGAGTCAATTTTGTCCAATTTAAAATGAGAGAAATCTGCTTTGTGTGGTTCATGATCTATCTAAGACACTTATCACCATGGTATCCCTAGTAGAAGATAAGGGAACACACAAACTGGGGGTTAGATTGAGATGCCCTTACACACTAAATAAGAATATTACAGGAGAACACATTCAACCAGTGAAATACTGGGTTAGAAGGACTACATAATCAGAACTTATTATCCTCCTTGAAATTGCACCTTAAACCCTCTACTGTGCCAGGATACCTATGACAAACTCAACAATTGTTAAACAATTGATATACTGTGACCAATGCTTATCATGCTGACCATGATCACATCACTTTCCTTCTGTTTTCCTACTCCATTTGCTTTTAATCCTATATTTCAATGATAAACTCCTCACGGCAGGGATATCTTTGTTAAATATTTATACAGTTCCTAGTACAATGGAGTCCTGGCCTTATAGTCACTACTACTATAGAAATTATTATTATTAATAATAATGAAGCCAAAATCTCATTGGCTGATCTTATCTCAATAATGAAAGCATTTTAACATCATCTGCATACTCCTGTTTTTAAAGAAATAATATGTTTGTAAGGATTAAAATGTTAAATACTCACAATTATAATAAAAATGGGGGGGGGAATTGCAAAAGCCTTTATTGGTGCAGAGGCAAACAAGACAAAGTGTTTCTGGAGGGTAGCTGCTCCTTCTCATTTTTTTGTTCATGCTTCGACGAGAAAAAAGATACAGCAATCCAGAATTAATTGTAGTGGTCCCATGCTAAGAAGGCCATGTCCTTTAGAAGTTGAAGATCTGGCCATAACTTGAAATTCCCAGCTAAAAGAAAACAAAGATCTAGAAGGTGGTAGGGTTCCAGATATGCAAAGGTGTTTGGGTGCGTAAAGATGTTGATTGGCATCTAGTCAGATCTTTAAAAATCTGGCCTTAAGTTCTAGATTCTGACCCCATGTATACCAATATAAATCCAGAGTAAATGAGATCTGAAATCAGATTTTGGGCCTTACCATCTAAGACACAAGACACAATTCTCTGAAACTAGTGAACATCATTAATTCTTCCTCCTTAGTATCTTAAAGTATTGAATGCTATCACAGAGCCCATCTTGGAACCTCAACTATACATAGCTCTCTTCATTCTTTACTATGAAAAACTCTTTGCTGGTAGGAAATTGTTTAACCCAATAATATAAGTTTCAAGTTCTTTATTGTGCACATCCAATCTTGCAATTTTATCCAATCAGAGCATCATGTGGGTTTGATTTAATAGGTAGAAGACTAGCTTCTAAAAGGACCTGTCCCCAGAGGGATTAAGTTCTGAATAGGAAAACTTTACAAATGCAAAAATATATTATATACAAAAAATAATCAATACTTATTCAGTAGGCCTTAATGTGTAAGGCAGTAAATGCTAAAGAAGCTTAGGGTCTTTCAGATGGACTGCAATATTGTACTTCCTTGTACTATCTTGCAAATTGTTATAGTCTAGAGAGGTGGCTTGAGCAAATTTTGAAAGAAGGGTGAAATGGGTAGTTATTTTCTCACTATTATCATTAGAGGTACTTATTTTTGAAGTACCACCTGTGGTCCCGACTGGCCACTGTAGACAATAGAAGGCTGGCTTTGTGTGTGTGTTAATAAATTTCAATATAGTGAATTTCCTTGTCATTTAAAAATAAACTTCCTAAAAGGTGGTGGAAAAGAAAAGAACTAAGAGCTGGGTGAGTGACTGTGAGATCACGATAAACAATCAGAATGCTGCATGGCTCTACTCTTAGTTTTTCAGTAAGGTGTTGTTTTTGGCCGAAGTATGGAATGGGTTCTTCCAAGTATTTGATTTTCATTTCTTTCTCTGAGACAGTTATTCTTTCATATTTTCCTCATGTTGCTGAGAAATCAGTCTCAAATGGAGGAAACAAGGATTGAGGTCAAGTTACAACTTTAAAAAAGTTCAGTCACTACCTCAGGGAAGAAGGAAGCATAAAACCTATAGTCCAGATAAATGTAGGAACACGGAGGAAGAAAACTCCGGTAAGTCCAAATCCTCACTCTGTCCCAACTAGTTCAAAGGATAAATATCACAATTATTATGAAGAATACACCTAGTATTTTAAACAGATTGCCGGTATCCTTTACCTTGGCTGTTTATATTTATACATGTGCAGTAATATTGGATTTATATGAAATGGGCACCTGCATGCTGCAGCAGAAATATTATCTTGCATATATTTTGTAGTCATTTTTATGTTACATTTTTTGTCTTTGGCAATGTTTTACACTAAGTGACCAAATTATAATTTGTAAAGCTTTTTTCCTAACTAATCGACAGTAGTTCTTGGTTTTAAAATGAACGCACACAGTATGAGATTCTCAATTGAAAAAAAATTAATCGTACAGTGTAATGAAAGATTTTTGTGATGCTAAAACAATATAATTTAAAATAGAGTCAGTATAATGTTCTGGAGTATAATTTTGTTTTCGTTACAGTTGAAAAATGAAGGGTTTTTTTTTTATATACTGCATATCCTAAGATGATTTCAAAGTATTTTCACTTAGAAAAGCTAGCTGCTATTACATATGAATTTTCAAATCTTGCCAAGGCTTTGGAAGGAATGATGAAAATTACTATTGCACGACCTTCAGGTTTTCTTTGTTTCATAAATGGCTAAGATAGCATTTTGTCATTTTTCTTTCAGCTCAGGTCTTTCATCATAAATATCAAAGCATGCAATTATGCCTTCTCCTATCCTACCATATTCTACCTGTTTTCTATCCATGGTGATGGTGTTCTCATTTAGGATATCTTTTTCTTTTGTTTTTCACAAATCTGAAAGAAATCCCATGTTTTTGTCTAGTTTCATAAATTGTTCATGAAATGGATGTTGTGCTGATTAAAAAGAAGAAGAGTTGATTAAAATTACGGTTATTCTTTTATCCTAAGCAAAATCCCGAAGTAATGGCTGGGTGTCAAATCTACCAGAGTCATAGTAAACTAATTTAGCCTACAGGTGGAATTTTATTATTAATGTTCATTATGGGAAAGAGATTGATCTTAACCTCTGGTAGACATAAAGTCTACCCTTTTTAAGATTTGTACTAAATAATTCCTATTGTTCTATCTTACTTTTCATATACAGTATATTGTCCTGTCTTGTTCTGTGGGTTCATACTGAACACCCACAGCTCCCATTGATTGGAATGTCCAGCATGCCTGAAAATTAGGTCATTCTTAATTCTTGTAGACCCAGAAATGTTTTTGTTTTTTTAAGTTGTGTTGGCTTATTGCATTTTGTATGTTTTTTGACATAGCACAAATGCTAATCAGAATTATAATCTTTAAATCTCTGGTTCATTTTTCCATGGGATATTTTTCTGACAACTAGAAAATTAAACACTAATGACATTTATTATACACAAAAGAATTAAAATTATGTTAACTGGCAATTGAAAATAAATATAGACTTTTCCCTGGCTTAGTTGTAAAACAAAACTAATAACTATTGTTAATGCTTGCAGATGGGTCATTTTTTGTTTATTACACTCAGATTTTTATCAAATTTACAGTGACACAAGGAATGCATTGTTTTCATCAATATGAACTGTGCTGTCATATGAATGTGAACTTACTGGCTATGTCTTAAGTTAAATGTCAAGAGATGTATATTTTCCACATGGAAATAAAATTGATTTCCAGTTTCTGTTAACAGTAGTGGAGCAAAAAATCCCCACTGTATTGTTAGACCAAAATAGAAGTGTCCCAGCAAGTGTTAATAAAAATGTATTTTCCTAAATAGTAGCAGTTTTGCATATAATAACAACTGGCATAGAGAAATTATTTTTAAGCTATGATTGATTGAACTAGCAAAGCCTCATTGTTCTGCAGGTAAGATTTGCTGATGCTAGATTGTGATAAAAATGTATCTACAGTCTACCTTCTGAAAAGCCCCTTGTCCGATCCCCACCACCACCCCAGCATATAAATGGCACCAGTATCCCCCCCCAGCACAGTAGCTATGTGTATCAATATTGCAAGAGAAAGGAACATGACACTCACTATAAGAGTATTCATTAATTCTTAAGACTTTTAAAATATTAATAGGACTTTTCAAACAAGCTTGTTCATTTATGCAGAGCGTCCGTTCTCTTCATTCTGAAGTTGAGATTAGTTTAGATTCTTAAGATTGCCTTAAGATTTCTTCCTCTTTCCAGCTCCTTTATTTTCCCACATTGTATGATAAATGCACTGAGAAATTATTGAACATAAAAATAACATGTGATGATAAAGTATCTGAAAGCTCTGAACAAAGCAGCTGCATGAAAGGGTTTTCAGGGTCTGTAGCAACTCATAGAAGGTTTTTGGCCTCTGTCTTTCTGAAATCCATTTGAAGCAACTTGGCTCCCACAATGTTTTCTTGTATTAGCCAAAACCTGCATTTAAAATGTTAAACCTCAGTAATAAAGGCATGCTATATTGAATAGCATTTTAAAATGTATTTTATTCTCCATCCATAAAACTTAGACTGCAGATCATTCTCAAGTATAGTCAAAAGAATGGTCTATTTTAAATTTCCTTTTAATCCATTTTTGTATTCTTTATACTGACCAGACAATGGCAATAACTGTGTTATTTTTACAGATTATAAACCTTCTTCTGGCAAATCAATCCATATATCATCCAGATTTGAAGCTGGAGTTATGTTTCTAAGTAATAGAAGTTTGGGTTTGCCTTAGTTATGAAAACCATAAAAATGAATGAAAAAGTATCCAAACTAAAAGTCAAATATTCCCTTTGCCAAAGGCACAGACCATTAGGGACAGGTATAAGTGTAATTTTTATCATGATGGCTCAAAAGACGAAAGCTTTAATAATTAAATTAAGCAAAATAGCCCCAAAGGCAGAAGGGTCATGCACATGTGGAAAGTGCTCTAACCAGTGGGTGTGTAAGGGATGAAAAACTGAAATGAGCGACTGGGCAAGGTGTGAGGGGAAACTGATGGATGGAATAGCTAATGAAAATAACAAATAGAGTTTTAATATCTCAGTACCAATAGGACTATGGACTCCAGGGGAAGACAGGGACACGTGGTAATCTTGACCTACAGCTCAACAGAACTCATCAGACAACCTTAGAACGTTTCAAATATGGGCTCTGAAAAGCAAAAACTAGTAAACTAAAATGTCAGGCAGTAGAAAGCAACCCAAGCAATGGAACTAAAACATAACAAACAGTTCTGAAACATAGTGGAGTCATAATAATGAATGCAATTCTGCAGTAGCTACCTACAAACAATATAGGAAGGACATATTGGGTTGTAGAGAAAATGATGATGAGGGTTGGTGGGGTAGGGAGGAGCACAGGTCCAGAAAGGTTCTGTAGAATTTAATCTTCTTCTTTGTATGGCTGATGAAAATGCAGAGCAAAATCTATAATTTTATTTAGATGATTAAGCCAGATAATTGCATTTAGAGTAGCTGTGTGTATTACTACGATGCCCCCTTCATATTTGTGAATTGAGCATTGAGTTATTATATGTTCCATAGTCTGTTCTGGGTGACCACACTTGCACACTGGAGAGTCTAATTTTCCATATGTATAGCAAGTATCTGCATCTGCCTTAGTTTGTGTGGATATGATTTAGGGTTGCTCATGAGCTTGAGATTGAAGCCAGGGATTTTCTGCATCGAGTCATTCACAAGGTGTTTATTTGTGACTTCTTGTGAACTCCACTCGGCTTTCCAAATTTCATCAGAGTTGAAGTTGCATTGTTGAAGGTTAAATGTGTGGGTCCAAAAGGGCTAATGAATCTAATGAAATGAAATATCTGAATGGAGAGGATCATATGGTAGAATTTGTATGGCTACAAATCCTAGCTTATACAAATACATTTATATGAGTGGGGTTATAGAATTGACCTCTTTATGAGAAAAAGGACACTGAATGCTCAATAGCAAGAAAGATCAAAGAGGTTACTAAGTCTAATTAAACACTTATAATGGGTGAAATACATATAAACTAGTGCAATGGAGAAACAGGACAAAATTTACTCTAAATGAATGCTTCAGAGAACTACCAGGTCTAGAGCACACAGAAGGAGAGCCTTTCTCAACTAGATAATGCACACTCAGTAATAATGACCACAATACAATTGATTTTAGCATACTTGGGTAAGAATCATACAAAAACTAGCACTAGAGTTAGCAGGAGTTTATTTTAAAAAAGTATGGTAGGTAGTCAAAGTTACCCTTAAATCAAACATGGGAAAATTTAATTTAGACTCAGGATGGAGACAAATAAACAGTGCTGTGACAGTATCACAGAAAGCACACCTCCTCCTGGACAGAAAAGGAAGCAAAAAGGACAGATAAAAGCCAGCATGGGTAAATGGCAATATTTGCCAGATTATCTAATCCAAACTGATGTCCATCAGTAACTGTAAGTCCTATCTTAGTGAAATCAATAGAAAAAAATATAAACCATGGCAGAGAAGATGTAAAATTGAATGAGAGGACCAAGAGGAACTATGAAGAGCTTATAGTCAAAGACTTAAGAACAAATAACAAAAAAATGTTTAAGTATGCAAGGAACAGGAAGCCTGACAGAGAATACCTGGTTCTCAGGATCACCAGGACTACTGGGAGCAATTATGGAGGACAAGGACATTGTGAAGAAGCAAAAGTATTTCTTTAAATCTGTCTTCACTTCAGAAGGTAGCAGATATCCAAGAGTGCCGAAGGAACTGGCTCCTTATGCTGTGCAATCTTTATATCTCTCTGCCTGGTAAATCTTCATTTCCCCAGCCAGAGACATAGTGGAAGCAATAAGGGAGCATGCCAGGGAGAGGAAAAGAAGGGATAGCAGAAGAGGGGGAAACTCTATTCCCTCACTCCCTCTTACTTTATCCCCTGCCAGAACAAATCAGTCATCATGATTCACTTGTGGAGGCCAGGAGTTTTGCTGCATCTTCAAAGGACTGATAATGCATGGGACATGCCTTGGGTATGTCATAAACAGATAGCTAAGGGTTAATGTCTCTTTCACCTGGAAAGGAGTAACCTGAAACACCTGACCAGAGGACCAATCAGGAAACAAGACTTTTTCAAATCTGGGTGGAGGGAAGTTTTGGGTGTGAGTTCTTTGTTCTTTGTCTTGTGTCTAACCCTCTTGGCTATGAGAGTGATTTTTCTATCTCCTGGCTTTCTAATCTTCTGTTTCCAAGTTGTAAGTACAAGATAGTAAGACAATAAGGCTTATATTGTGGTTTTTTTTGTATTTACATGTGTGTAGTTGCTGGAATGTGTTAAATTGTATTCATTTTGGATAAGGCTGTTTATTCATTTTTTTTCTTTTAAGCAAATGACCCTGTATTTGTCACCTTAATACAGAGAGACCATTTTTATGTATTCTTTCTTTCTTTTTATATAAAGCTTTCTTTTTAAGAGCTGTTGGAGTTTTTCTTTGTGGGGACTCCAGGGAATTGAGTCTGCAGCTCACCATGGAATTGGTAGGGGGGAAGAAGTCAGGGGGGAAAATCTCTTTGTGTTAGATTTACTAAACCTGACTTTGCATACCCTCTGGGTGAGGGGGGAAGTACTTGTGTTTCCAGGACTGGAAACAGGAAGGGTGGAGTCCCTCTGTTTAGATTCACAGAGCTTGCTTCTGTATATCTCTCCAGGAACCCAGGGAGGGAACACCCGGAGGGGGGAAGGGAAATGGTTTATTCCCCTTTGTTGTGAGACTCAAGGAATCTGAGTCTGGGGGTCCCCCAGGGAAGGTTTTGGGGAGACCACAGTGCGCCAGGCACTGTATAGATTCCTGGCTGGTGGCAGCTTTACCAGCTCCAAGCTGGTAACTAAGCTTGGAGGTTTTCATGCTAACACCCATATTTTGGACGCTAAGGTCCAGATCTGGGAAAAATGTTATGACAGGGTATGATTAAACATAGGACGAGTTGGTAGATCTGTTGAGGAGGGCACTCAGAGGTACGATCATAAGATGAAGTTAGAGGAGAATGGAGAAAATATCAGTAATGTGAACAACAATTAATTATTCTAATTTTCACTTTCCAATATGGAGTTCTGCCCACTCAAGTGTAAGTGCTTGAAGGCAAATCTTTGGGCCTCCACATATAATATTCAGAAACTACTATGAAACCTTCCTAAATGTATTTTTATCCTCTCTGTTGGCTAATCCCATAGCAACTCCCTTGTGACTATCAGTTCAATTAGTGTAAAACCTCTTACCCTTGGAACTGAAAACTTTCTAATCTAAATGAATCGCCCTTTCTCTTCCCTTAGCAACCATTATTTGGGTAGCATTAATTAGGAGCAATGGGATAAAATTAAGAAAGAAAAAAACAGGAAAAAATTCCTAAAATGCAGTGTAGATAGTAGGATTTTTCTGTTATTTCTTTTTAAGATAATGTTTATTCCCTCTTTATGAGGTGGGTTTTTAAGTTGGAAATCTATATTTTTAACAGAACAGAAAAGTTTAAACATTCCTCGATCGAAGCATAATGGCACCATATGCAAAGTCACCTCAGCTCGAGTGTGTGAGGAAAAGTGTTATTAACATTGTCACAAAAATGTATGATTGCTTGACTCTCAACACAGGATGGGTGGTGAAGCTTTCTTGGCATCTTATTTTGGATTCACTAATTAGTAAGGGGCTGGTTTCAAATTAAGCAAAAGGGAAAAACTGCCTTATCTCAGATGGCATAGCTGATGATATCCAGAGAAGAAGGTGAGTTGGGAGTTTAAGGATCCAAAAAGTTTAAAGAAGAAAAGGTTTGCCCTATACAAGATGTAAATAAAAACTATCCCCACATTTTCAAAAGGGACTAGTGACTTTGGGTGCCTCCGTTATGGATGCCCCACGTATAACGCTTTAAAGGTGATTGCTTTTCAGTGGGTGAGTGCTCAGCATTTTCTGAAAAATGACGTCCGACTAAGTTTTCTTAAATGGGGCGTCTAAAAAGTGAAGCACTGAAAATCACTAGTTGTTTCTAAAAATATATCATTTTGTTTGAATTTGTAGTTTAACTTGTTGAGTTCACTTAGGGCACCTCTGTTATGGGCAGATGTCTGCTCTTGTTTAATTCAGGACAGATTGGAGAGTGCTGAATTAAAGCTATAGTAGAGTAGGCTCCCAAGGAAATCCCATTCTTGTAGATCTTTAAATCAGGACAAATCAGTGATAAATGTGCTATCGGGAACAATCTTTCATTGGAAGGGAGATAGTGTCAATAATCCAGTATGTCTTTTTCCACCTTGAACTTCTGTGATTCTTTTCTATCTCCAGCAAGCACTAGTCACATGCTACTTTCTGAGTTCATGAATATATTTGCAAGAGGTTGAGTTTAATGTTATTTATTTTTCGTACTGTGGTAATGTCCAAAGGTCCTCCTCAGAATCCATCATTGAGCAAGATTGTTTACTAACACACAGGAAAAGACAGGACAATGACCAACTATTCTTTAGCTAGCTCTGGAGCCTATTAGGGAGAAGTGGGATTGACCAATGGCAGCATGTCTACAGGAAAGGACAAGTATTGTTGGCTAGTTGAGGACTGCTGTGCTCACACATATGGGTCAGGTCTTCCAGCATGACCCATTGCAATGCAGCTTGGCAGTAAAGCCCCAAAATGTGAACAATCCGGTATAATCTTATCTTTCAGAAAAATTCATACTATAGAATGAATATTTAGTATATATCCTTGATTTCCCTCACAATAGCATTCCTCAATGTGTTTTGGAGAATGCTTCAGAACAACTTGCTTTGTCTTGGTTCATCACTTGATGACGAAAATATCTGGGTATCATTTATGTTTTAAGTAGAATGATTTCAAACAACTCCTCCTAGATACTTAGAAATATCAGCCACTACACAACCACAAAAAAGCTTCTCCTGTTTTTCTTATATTGTACCTAATCTCAGCTCCCAAATCAATTTTAGATTTCCATAATTGTGTCTTAAAACAGTGGTTAAAAGATGAGATTCCCTAAACAGGCACAAGAAAGATTTCTCCTATTAAGTAAAATGAAAAAAATCTATGTAAAATTTAATTAAGGATCTGACTTAACCCACAAAAAAGGAAATTAATAGTTAATGATGGAGTAGTCTTCTATGAACATGACTTCAGGACAAATGTTTCTTTCTTCATCCTTAGCTCACTCTAAGTGCATATAGAGTTTTGCAACTCACATGCTATGTACTATCACCGGTGTTGGAAAGAGGTGTTCCCCTGTGGTGGAAAATTTTGAGTTACAGTATGTAGATACAACTGGACAATTTACGACTGAAGGAAGAAGATTAAATATTTATGTGAAGCCATCTGACAGAGTCCATCTTTAACCCTGAATTTCTTTGCTTTGGTGATTTTAAGAGATTCTTAATATTACTTATTTAGGGCCAGATTTATACTGCCATACATAGATATCAGGGAGAGTAAGAATACTCTTCTTTTCTTCCTCCCCACCCCCAAGCTGGAACTAGGCATAAACAGATTAAGACATTGCTTAGGGTCCTAAGCAACTCAAAGGGACTCCTTATTAATTATTAGTATGGGGGTGAATATTCCTGCTTAGGGCCCTCAATGGGCTAGTACCAATACTGATTCTCGCCCACCAACACTCCTGCGTAGTTTCAGTAACCATGGGTCTGGATGCCTAGTGGTATGCAGGCACTTCACACCCATTACTCCCGTGCCTGAGCAAATGAGAGGAGATGGTTGGAAAATAGGTGGACCTTCTCCAGCCTGGGTAGACAGACTTGTATTATTGGGGATCAAGTGCACTAAAAATAGCAGTGTGGATGTTGTGGCTCCAGCAGAGACTTTGGCTAGCTACGCAAACTCAGGCCCAGGGGCTGAGTGAGCTTGAGAGCCTGAGCTGCTGCCCAAACTGCAATGTCCACCCTGCTATATTTAATGTGCTACTTTGAGCCCCGCTAGCACAAGTTTGTCTACTTGAACTGGGAGGCTCACTTCTAACTGCAGTATAGACAAACCATGTTAGCCACTGCAGGTGGTCCGGCACGGGATAGAGTGAAAGTAGTAACGTGGTAATGGTAAGGACCAGAAAAAGAGTACTATACCCCCTGAAACAAGGGGACAGGAGAGAAAAAATAGAGCCTGTCTGAAGCACTGTTCCTTGCCTGTAACTGCTCTTGAAGCAGCAGGGCTGTACATGCCCCTTACCCAGTGCAGAATGTATAAACACAATATAACCCATTGCTTGTGTATTTAGTTTCCTTTGTTTTCAGTGGTAATACAAATGTAGTTAATAAAATGCAGCATCATCAGTTTAGTCTGATTACAAATTATTCTTGCCAAGAATAATTAAATGTTGCAATATTGTTGCCCATAATTCTTATTCCACCATGTCCTGTTGTAATCAGTGGAAACATCCCATTTGTGGTGGCAGGATTTAGCACAATGAAGAAGGTTTAGTGGTAACTGTATGTCACTTTATAGAACATCTTCATGGCCCATATTTATTTTTGATTTCAAGGAGGAAAAATCATTAAAGTTAAGATACAAAAAACTGAAATAATTTACAATAATATATTCATCTCTGTTACACAGAACATAAATAAAGTGCATTCTATTTTATTATTCTCTATTTAGCTTTTTTAGTTACAGAAACTGCAGATGCATTCTGGCCTCTGTACCTAGCCTTCAAGGTGATACCGTGTATTGTATTAATACATCTTGAGACCTAATAATCAAGTACATGTTTTTATGATTGGCTGTTGTTGCTAGTGTCTAGCTATATAAGAATGCTTAGTTGACTAAGGTCATCTATAGCCTATAGATAATCTCCACAACTAATAAAAATGTTAATGCTAACTAGAATGTCAATCTTCTTTCCAGTCATGTAGCCCTCCTAACAGAGTTTGTAATTTTAGAGATGAAATGAATCTGAAATAAGATTTTTTTAAAGAAAAAGATATACATTTACTAGTATAAACCAGGCTAGAATGTCATGTTGCTGCTTTATGTCTAGCTGCATTTTAACATCTGGGCTTTCTGTTAGTGATATGATAATGAATATCACAGTCAGTTCATTTTTGCGCAGATCTCTATGGACAGAGCACTGTATCAATGATCACTATCTAACATAAAAGATAAAAAACTATAGCTGAATCTTGGATGTATGGAATGCATTACTGCATAACTTTAAAAATCCATTTCTGTGCTTGAGTATGAGATATTTTGATCAGCACATTCATATCAAAGGTTAGTATCTGTCTCAAAGTGTTTATTATATAAATGATAGTAATATTTGGTGCTGTACGTATTCAGCCCAGATAATTTCTATTGTTGATGTAGTAAAAATAATGTGTATCAGTTTAATAGCTTTAAAGATAACAACTGTAGAGTTTGGCATTGTGGCCTATGGGTGGTATCATTTCAGAGACTTGGGTTCAGTTCATGGATCCAGGACGCTCCCTTTTTGTGCCTGCACAGCCTAACAATGATTGTAGAGACAGAATGTTCATTCTGTAGGAGAGTAAGTATTTCAAATATTGTCTTGCCAAGAACCTAGATCTGAAGAAAGTTAGATCATACAGCATACATACAGCAAGGCCTTTTGCCATTTGGAAAAAAATTAATCCAGTAACTTCTTAACTCGGTTTAAATGTGGTTTAAATTGGCTAACATGTGTCGTGTTAGGAGGTTTCACCAGTGTATCTAGATCAGTTTGAAATTGAGATAGTTACACCAGTGCAAATTTTCAAATATAGGCAAGGTCATAAGAGCTATTTCTAAGCATGCATTCCTACTGCTGGCCCTTTAAATCTGGAAGAGTCAAGCAGCTGGGGCCATCTTACAACTGACTGTTGCTTATTGGTATGTATTGCTAACTCCTGTTACATTTTCCCTCCGTTTTCCTTTTTTTAAGTGCTGTTTTATGACAGTACTTAAGCATGTGCTCAATTTAAAGCTTTTAATATTAATTCTAAAAATTAATTAATATCCCACATGAATCTAGTTCCAAAACTTCAGGTAATCCTAACAGATGAGCATTACATTATTTGACATTATTTTCTAGTAATACAACTATATTTTTTAAGTCCATTGAGTTGAGGTGTTAAAGCTATCAGCCTATATTTAACATTACACAATACCAAATCCCTGTTTGTTTGTGCTTTTACCAACATATTCTGATATCTTTTTATTTGCCTGTTGTTTCTGAGTCTGTAGTGTACGCTCAGTTCATATTTTCAGGTTTTTCTCTGCAGTTTTGAGGGCTAGAAACTTACTTGAAACAAATGAAAATAAAGACTCTCATGTATTCATTTGCCTCCAGGAGCTGGGAATTAAATACATAAATTAAATACATTGCAAAAATCATGATAAAATCATGAAAGTTGGTAACACTGTGTTTAAATATTACAAACAAATTCTTTTTGCTGCTTGGATTTGAATTTCCCTATAACACTTCCATAGTAGGCAGCTTCTTTTTATTTGTAAATGTACTTGTAATTGTGTACCTGACTGGACAACTCTCTAGTCTGTGAGTGTCACAGTTTTTCTTTTGCTACCTAAGTTCAGCACCAGCATGCCATGTCTTCTGAAATGAGTTGTAAGTGGCTGATGCTGTATCCTACTGGATGCATTTCAACTTCATTGACTTGCAGGAAAAAGTGCAACAAGGAAAATTAGATTAAAACAGCTGATAACTATTATATTGTGTTGGAGTAAAATGGCTGCTATATTTCATACACGACTTCCTTTCTCTGCTTACTGTTTCATTTGGAGCTCAATTGTAAGGTATTTACAAAGAAATCAGAAATCCTAGAGGGGGAAAAGCTCAAAATAAATAAATACAGTATTCAGATAACATAAAGTGAGGAAGTTAATCTCCAGCCTCTGTGAGTGGCATTGTAGCACAAGTGAACTTCACCATTACAGTTCTTATTTGCAAAATGGAATTGCTGTAATTCTACTTAAGTAACCTTTAAATGTGATTTCTGTTGCCTACGTTGGGTACCTTAGTTTCTGTGCTTTTTGTGCAATACCCAAACATTAGAAGAATTGAATGTTAACATCCGTTATTACTCTATAGTTGAACTATTGCACAGTTAGTCTCCTAGAAAAGGGATCACTTTTATAGGACTATACTTTAGATAAAACTAAAATGCTAGAGTCGGCTAATATGTAATATCAGGTAAACTATGTTAACCTTAAGGAAGATGTGAAATGCTGTGTAATGTTTTGCATATTGTAAATATGTTAGTCCCTGATGGCTAGATTGTCCCTGAACCCCAACTCAGCAGTACAGGAGAGCAATCCTCATCCTTCTTTCTTCCCTGTGTGGCTAAGTAAGGACTGATAAATTATTAATTCTATTGACTTGTTACTCTCCTTTCTGAGCAAGTTGTTTGGGAAGAGCAAAAGAGGGGTAGGAAGCATAGAGTGAGGGGGTCTTTGGCTCTAATCTCCTACTTGATAGAGTAAGTTGGTCATGTATATGAAGAGGAATATACTGCGCCCCAACAATGAATGAAATAACTTGCTCCCACCTATACCAGAGTAAAGGGGAGGAGGGAAGGAATTGTTCCTCACTGTGGGGAGGAGCTAATGGCTCACTCTAGCCTCTAGAATGTCATTCCTGTACTAATTCTGATTTTGTAGGCAAGAGCATATTCATTTTTTCTAAGCGCAGTAAGATATATGTACCCTCACACTCTGCAGGAAGGGGGAGTTTAACAGTCCTTTTTATTTTTATAAAAGTAAAATTGCTTACCAGTATAATGCTGCACAAAGTGGTATGTATGTGTCAAAGGAGTTTAAAGTTCTTGTTTAGTCTGTAAACGTGAAATCATGGCCCCACTGAAGTCAATGCCAAAACTCTCATTGACTTCAAAGGGGCAGGATTTTACTTCAGGCCTTTAAGGCAGGGAGTGTTATTTTTTTATGACTGCAGCAAACATGGTTTTGGCATTTGACAATTAATGTTAACAATATTCCCAGTGACTATGTACTGGATAGAGTAAAAATACTGGCTCTGTATTTTGTAATTTTTACAAAAGCATTTGATTGACTGTAGGATGCTGATTAGAGAAGATAAGACTATGATGCTCTCAAGGATAAGTCACTTAACTCAGATGTATGACTGTTTAACAAGAAGAACACACACATTTGTTGTACAAGGCAAGAAATCTGGCTTGTCTGAAATAGACTGTGATGTCCGCCAAAGCTCAATATTCAGACTATGTTTATTGAATTTATTTGTCAATGATTTATTCTTAGTTTGTGTTAAATCTGTTTTACAGCTATATAGAGGATGCAATGTTACAACATAGTTCTAATTCATTGGCCATAGTAGAGAAGGATTTTGATAATCTACAATGATGGCTTTGAAAATGAAAAGAAAAAGAAAAGACAAGAAAAGAAAAAAAAAGTCCTCTAATGAGCAAGAAAACCACTAGCTGTTAATTTCTAAACAATTCCCAAATGAATGGTCCACTTCTGCAGTCCTTATTGAGGCAAACCTCCTGTTGAAAGAAATGCCTGAATCATGGCTACAGGATTGGGCCAACACATTTTAGTTATTCATTGGAAATTATGTGTTGAAATGTATATTAGAAGCAGGTATAGAGGTTTAAGGGGACTGAACTTTACTGAATATATGGTGCTTAGGCAGTGGCTAAAGCAACAAACAAAAAAGCTGAAATCAGACGAAAGGTTGTTTACATTTAGAAACAAGACATGACTGAAAGCCAGATTTTTATATCAGTATAGAGTTATGTAGATTTGTTTTATATTAATACTATTGACAAATAAAATCCAATTTGCCTTTAGGCAAATTTGCAGATTTGTAACTCAACAGACTATAACAATACCTCACTGCAGTTTTTAGATAAATAAGCCCACTTGCCTCCTCCTGAGGGAGGTCGGAACTATGCAAATGTATTTTAGTGCATTAAATAATGTTTGTAGAGGCCCCTGGTTATAAGAAAACAATGAGGGGAGGGGAGATTTCAATTTAATATTTTGAGTCTAAGAGGAAGAAATCACCATAGACTCATTTACCTTGGAGTCAGTGCAACAATAGGTGAGAAGGCATTAATGCCTTAGCAGTCAGCATTTCAAACAGGCATCCAAAGTTGATAAGAACTGAAATTGAGCTTTCGTAAATTTAAATGTGGGGTTTAACTGAATATTTTAAACAGTTCTTAAGGTGTAATTGTGATTAAATTATGTAATATTATGCTAAGAGTAATATGATTTTACAGTGCCTTCTACTAAAACTGTCACAGGTGTGTATTATGGGGGGGGCAGTGTCTTGCCACAAAACTCATTTGAGATACAACATAAACCATTGTACATTAATGAGGTTTTATTATATTGTTTTCAGTTATTTTCATAAAACAGATATCATGAATATTCACACATCTGTGTGCACTTATAAGCAGGTGGTGCAGCTCTTCATTTTGTATTAGGCTTGTCTGTTTTTAACTTTTGTATTTTAATATGGACATTTAAAAAATCTAAGAGTTGTGAATCGGATGGTTCAGATGTATGAGAATGAGGTATAAAACATTTCTTCCCCAAAGTAAGGGTTCAGATGTAGTCCAAACTGATAATGTCCACCTCTCTTCACTATCAGATATTTTTTCTGTGATCTGTGATTCAGTTCAGTTCCTAGTGAACAGATATCTATATTATGAAAACACAGTATTATATTTGGCTCCATTTTTGATAGAGCCAGCAGGGTGCCATGGACAGTGAAAACATATTTTGCCAATGGCTAAACCTAGTACAGGTACTCCAAATATGTACTTGCACTTGTAGTAGGCTAGTAATAAAAAGAAATACAAGTTTGTTTAGAAAAAAAGATGAAATACTGCATGTAGCCACCTTACCCTGTGCTACAAGACACCCAAACAGGCTTCAACCCCCAAAAAGGACAGAGAAACAGGCTTTAACACCAGTCCTAGAAACATAGAAATGCAGGGCTGTAAGGGACCTCCAGAGGTCATTATAACCAGCAACCTGCCCTGAGGCAGAACCAAGTATATCTAGACCATCCCGACAGGTGTTTGTCCAATCTGTTCTTAAAAACCTTCAATGATGGGGATTCCACTACCTCCCTTGGAAGCCTGTTCCAGAATTTAACTTCCCTAGTACAGCTAGAAAGTTTTTCCTAATGTCTAATCTAAATCTCCCTTGCCACAAATAGAGCCCATTACTACTTGTCCTTCTTTCAGTGGAGATTGAGAATTGATCACCATTCTCATTACAGCATGCCTTGCCATATTTGAAGAAGTTATCAGGTCCACCCTCAGTCTTTTTTTCTCAATGTGCCCATATTTTTAACTTTTCTTCATGGTCAGGTTTTCTAAAGCCTTTTTTTTTTTTTATTTCTTGCCCTCCTCTGGACTCTCTCCAATTTGTCTACATCTTTCTTAAAGTGTGGTGCTCAGAATTGGACACAGTACTCCAGCTGAGGCCTCACCAGTGCTGAGTAGAGTACAGTTACCTGCTGTGTCTTATGTAAGACACGCCTGTGAATACACCCCAGAGTGATATTAGTCTTTTTTGCAACTGTGTCACATTGTTGACTCGTATGCAGTTTGTAATCTATTATAACCCTCAGATTCTTTTCAACAGTACTGCTGCCTAGCCAATTATTCCCCATTTTGTAGTTGTGCATTTGATTTTTTCCTTTCTGCTTTGCATTTTTATTTATTGCATTTTGTCTTGTTGATTTCAGAGAAATTCTCCAATCTGTCAAGTTCATTTTGAATTCTAATCTTGTTGTCCAAAGTACTTACAACCCTTCCAAGCTTGATGTCCTCATCAAATTTTATAAGCATACTCTCCATTCCATTATCCAAGTCATTAATGGAAATATTGAATAGTGTGAAACCTTCCCAATTTGACAGCAAACCATTGATAACTACTCTTTGAGTATGGTCTTCTAACCAGTTGTGCACACACCCACCTTATAGTTATTTCATCTAGACCATATTTCCTAGTTTGTTTATGAGAATGTCATGTGGGACTGTGTCAAAAACCTTACTAATATCAAGACATATCCCATCTACTGCTTCCAACCTATTCATTAGGTCAAAGAAGGAAATTAGGTTGATATGGTATGATTTTGTCTCGACAAATCCCTGCTGGCTATTCCTTATATAATCCTCTAGGTGCTTACAAACTGATTGTTTAGTTATTTCTTCCAGTATTTTTCCAGGTATCAAAGTTAGGGTGACTGGTTTATAATTTATCGGGTCCTCTTTGTCCTCTTTTAAAAGGCAGCTACTATGTTTGCCCTTCTCCATTCCTCTGGGACCTCACCCATCTTCCATGAGTTCTTGAAGATAATTGCTAATCATTCTGAGATTGCTTCAGCTAGTTCCTTAAGTACCCTAGGATGAATTTCATCAGACTTGAATACATCTAACTTTTTAATAAATTCTTTAACCTGTTATTTTCCTATTCTGGCTTGTGTTTCTTTTCCTCCAGCAGCAGACATTCATATGTCATCATAAAATGAAAATATGAATAACATTCTTATAACACATAGAAATAGATTAAATAATTAGCATTCCAGAGACTCAGGGTGAAATCCTAGCCAAACTGAAGTCAATTAGAGTTTTGCTATTGTCTTCAATGGGACAAGGATTTTGCCCTCGCTCTCCATACTATATTTTTCATGCATGGGAGATTCACACATCCATTCCCTTAAAGAGTTTGGCAGTGTGACTACTAGCTTTCACTCCATAGACACTTCACCAGTGTCAAAGGAATCGTGTAATTAATACTAGTAGTATGCCATCAAAATACTAAAATGGATTCAAATTCTGAGCTGATTTATGTGCTATGCAAAAATTTGGCCTCTGGAGTTGGAGCAATGAAAAATAATAATCAGTTCACCAGTTCCTTCTTGGCCTCTGTTATCTAATGTAGCTGCAGAACTTGAAATTCCATCTGGAAAGGAAAAACATATAGTTCCACCCACCAGAAATAAAACTTAATCTTACTGAAGACAAAAGCACTTAATTTTACTTCCAGCTATTTAGCAGAACCCACCTTTGAGACATATAAACCTAGCAGTACCAGGTTCTCTTGATTGAAAGATCTGGGCTATTATCAGCTTTCATTTGCTAAAAATAGTAAATTTTGAGACACTTCCTTTGTTCAGATAGCCTTAGAAATATAAATCAGTGACTATAGTTGAAGGTTTGCTACTGATTGTCCCTAGAGATTAGTATTTAATATGGTAGTGCCCAGAGGTGTCAGTCATTGTGCTAGGTGCTGTGCAAATTTATATAAAGACATCTATATATATGGTCTCTGTTGCAAGGAGCTTGCAGTCACAGGGTATTCACTGTCATCCTTCCTCTT
Source organism: Gopherus flavomarginatus (assembly GCF_025201925.1). Lineage (NCBI taxonomy): Eukaryota > Metazoa > Chordata > Testudines > Testudinidae > Gopherus > Gopherus flavomarginatus. The sequence goes on from NC_066618.1 coordinate 245,108,073, forward strand.
CTCCTCAACTCCTGTGCAGTGCCGGTCTTTGGATAACAAAAACTTTGGCCATAGATCCTGAGATGTTTAAGAAGATTCTAGACTATTTTGGCTGAATGGGGAGGAGGCACACTACCACCAATGTGAGCAATGTGAATCCCTTAAGAATAAAGTAGGCTTTCATAGAAAGTGCTGTGCAGTAACTAATAACTGTAGCAATTACACGTATTAACAGGCTCTGAAGAAAAAGCAAGCAGGTGTCCTTGGCACACCTGTCTATGTTATGAAATACACTGTGAAGACAGGAAATGTCTGCAGCCTGGGAATACAGTGGTCAGAAGAGAGAGAAATGTGGATCTACACCCGAAAAGTCAACGCTGGGAAGCTGGAAGCCTGAGAGTGGTGCCTTTGGCTGGACCACTGAGGGGGAATTCAGGGAAAGCCGTGAACTTTTCCAGCCTCTGCTTCATCATACTTCTCTGGGAGGAGAGGGGGGACTCCTGTCATTGTACTTCCAACTGGAGGGAGAGGTCATGGGTACAGACATATGGGAGGCCCCATGTTCTGATGTGCCTAGGACACCGATGGCCTTAATCTGATCCTGAATATGCAGACTAGCATTGCAACTGGGCACAGTCCCTTTTAGTCACCAGCTATCTTGAGAATCCCTTATTGATTCCAACTTAGGGGTTCTGAGAGGCTCCATCTGACAAAACTTCACTTTATTCGGTAGTTAAACCCTCAAGTCTATCCTCATCTGGCTATCTCATCATAAGGCCCACAATTTAGAAGTTTCTAATTTAAACACAAATGTTCAATTTTTATTTGATAATATTAGTTGCCATCATATCATGTTCTTTGTGCTCACAGGTAAAGGGAATTTTTTGCCTTCCAACTCAACAATACATTTCCTACATTTTAAAACTTTTTTTATCTAAGGATGATGTGACTTCCTTTAATTCATTTAGATGTTTGTTGACATACTTGTTAGCTTTGCCAGTTATCCTGAAGATCTTCTGAAAGGATCTGTCTTCTGGTGATAATGAAGATAAAGGCACAGAGATAAGCTGCTGTTTAACCATTCCATGCTTTGGACACTTTCAGTACTCAGGATTAGCTGCCACAGAGAAATTCCATTTGAAACTGAGGACAAAATTTTCCTCTTGGATTCACATGGTGGAGCTTAACTTTGTTATTCTGCTTTCCTGCATGTGCTGATCTCCCACATAGCATCACTGAGCTTTTTGCAGATGTATGAGCGGAGGGCATTCAAGCTGTGGAGATCGAAGAGAAGAAGTTCCCTCTAAAAGAACAATTTAAAACAGACTTTTAAAGAGAAAAAAAAATACCCCAAAGAGCTGATCTGACACAGAACTACCTGAAAATACATCTTGTGTGACTTAGTTTTGCTGTTAAATTTATACTTTAATTTATATTCTGTTCAACGATTTACCATTACTATGAGAATCTTAACGTTTGCATTTCTGGACTTTTGAGCATTTAAATCAGTAACTTCAATGTTTTACATTGATAGAAATTGTTGGAAAAATCCTGAATGCTATAAATTATTCTTGGTATTTGTAGTGTCAGAGACTGACGAGGATAGTTGGCACTTACTGTACCTATTTATAATCTTTTATACATTTGCAAATGTATATACAAATTGAATGTCTTCCTCTTCCATACTTCTCGTGTCACTTGTCTTCATAGGGTGTTGTCCAAAAGCCATTCAAGCCAATGAAATGAGCTATGAACCAGCATCTTACATTTTAAGCTTATTGGGGCAGGGACCTCATATTTGCAAATCCTAACACCATTCCTGAGGTTTCTGGGTGCTATACTAAATAATAGTAAGTGATAGAAATTACTTCATGCATATACTATTCAAATACAGAGAAATTCTGCGTTTCCTTTGGTACTGCTCTCCAGAATCAGTAGGTCCACACCATTTAATGTAAATTCTATTTCTGACATAGTGCACATGTCCAGTGCCTCTAGAGTATTACACATGTGCTATTGCACTGCTGAACTTAGAAGCATGACTAAAGTACTGAAGGTGGGATGCAATCTTTGTATTCTGTGGTAACATTAGGGATTTTGTGAAGACAGGGTTATCGCGTGTGTTGCAAGGCCTTGTGTGAAGCCCAACATGGAACTCATTCCATTCCATAGTATAACAGAAGGAGCAGATTTTGTACCTTTTCTTTTGCACCTCTTTCTCAGCAAGGAATATCATTTACATTGGCCTTCTGATCTAGTGACCCTGGCAGTGAGTGAATACTACTCAACCTCAGCTATGTAATGAGACTCAGGAGGGACCATATATGGGAATTTGGGATGTGGGAGTGAGGGGATGTGTTTGGCCAAAACCTTCAAGTTTTCTTGCTTAGTTTATTACTATACTTTCCTAGTCATTGTTCAGACCAGAAATAGGAGTGCAAGTGTATGTTCATTCTCCAGTGCCTTGATCTTCCCAAATCAATATGCTGTTAGTGACAAGGGAAGAATTTCTCTGGCTCAGCTAATTGTTGAAATGGTTATATTGTTATAATTCTGGTTTTCTTAAACTATGATTCCAGACTGGTGGGGCTTGAGCAGGCCTGAAACTCTTATCTTACTTTTTTATTATATCTTGAAAATAAGAAAATGCAAATCACCACAAAGAATTTTTTTTAGATTTCATATTTTCATTCCCTCCTGCAGATCTAAACATGATCACTGAGCCAGGGATACTCTCTTCTCTTTTCTCTTAATGCTCCCTTGCAAATGTCCAGCCACTGCTGCATAGGAGATCCTGTGCTGCTGCATAGGAGATCCTGAGGAAGGAGAGAGTAGCCGGCTGGCTGCCTCTGGGTTTCATCAGCAGGGAGAAGAGGGCTCCAAGGGAATAAACAAGGAGAGGCAGCATCTCCTTTGAACTCAGACCCTGCTTAACTTGTTCGTCCTTGCACCCCGCTTCCCCAGCAGAGGGACTCTCAGGTCACTATCCAGTTTCACTTTTCAGTAAGTTTTCCATAACTGGAAAAGCTATGTGCACAGACACAGGCTCATTCATTTCATTGACATACACCAGGTTAAGACTATTAGAAAAAAGCAGTGACTAAGGGGAATTATGACAGAAGATTATAAAATCATGAAAGAAATCATGAATCATGGAGAAAGTGAATTAAGAAGTGTTATTTACCTTTTCCTACAATACAAAATCCAGGCATCACCCGATTAAATTAATAAGCAGCAGATTTAATTCAAACGAGGAAGTATTTTTTGACACAACAGACAGTTAACCTGTGGAATTCATTGTCATGGGATGTTGTGATGGCCAAAGTATAACTGGGGTCCAAAGTAATTAGATAAGTTCATGGAGGATATATCCATCAATGGCTATTAGCCAAGACAGTCAGGGACACAACCCCATCGTCAGGGTGTCCTAAACATCTGACTGTCAGAAGTCAGGAGGAGAGGACGGGGTGGATCAATCCCTGCCCTGTTGTATACCTCTGAAGCTCTGCAACTGGCTACTGTCAGAGACAGAATACTGGGCTAGAGAGACTATTGGTCAATAATATGGTCTTATGTTCATAGTATAACTGTATTCTAGAGGGAACTGATAGCAACCGCTATATTTAGGTAGCCTAACACATTCCATTTTGAAAGATGTGTGACTTTTTTTTAAAAAGCTCTAATACCTTAATGTTTTGAAGCAGGCCTTTGAAATGCAGTAAAAATAAAGCCCCAGGGGCTATACCTCTTCACCTTTTGCTTGTCCCATGAAGTTCTGCTGATGCATAGCTCCATTATAAGCTTCTGAAAATTGCCACTTACTCTCCCTCTCTTCCCCTTGTGTTCCTCAAGAAATTGTTAGCAATGTGTCAAAATAATAACTGAACAGGAACATTCTAAAAAGGTGTACCAACACCACTGCTGACAGAACGGCAAGGATTTCCCTCAACTCCAAGCTTTAAATATACCCAATAGACTCAGGAATTTTCTCTGTTTCCAACTTTGGTGATTTTTTTGCAAGTCTTGAGATTTTTGGTGTTTTTCTTAAAGTCCCAGTTCCTGAAGTCCTGTAATGAAGAAATTTTCAGATTTCATTTAAGAAAATGAAATTTCTGGCTCTTATGACTGCAGAAAAAAAGTTAAAAATATTAATTATAAAGACTCAAAACCAGAAGGCAAAGAGAAGGAAACAAAAATTGTCTTTTTAAAAAAATTTCATGACTTTTAAGCAAATGTCATGTGTTTGGGGCCTGACTGATGATTTTTGAATGTTTGAGGTTTGGCAATAGTATATTCTAGTATTTTGTTAAGAGTTGAACTATATCAACATTGTATATAGTCTATGGGCTTTCAGCATGGGGCTTAGAAACAGGTGCCACCACCCTGCTTTACATATATTGCTAAATGGGAAGGAGTCCTGGGAGGGGCTTTCGTAAGCACACGTGAAAATGGGGCTTGAGCTCATTGCTCTGACAAAAAAGGAGTGGGGTTTTTTTTAAATGAGAACAAGTGTTACAACTTTCAGAGTAGCAGCCGTGTTAGTCTGTATCTGCAAAAAGAACAGGAGTACTTGTGACACCTTAGAGACTAACAAATTTATTTGAGCATAAGCTTTCGTGGGCTACAGCCCACTTCTTCGGATGCATACAATGGAACATATACTGAGGAGATATATATACACATACAGAGAGCATGAAAAGGTGTGAGGTGTCTTACCAACTCTGAGAGGCCAATTAAGTAAGAGACCTCCGAAGAAGTTGGCTGTAGCCCACGAAAGCTTATACTCAAATAAATTTGTTAGTCTATAAGTGCCACAAGTACTCCTGTTCTTTTAGTGTTACAACTGCTCTTCATTTAACTCATATATCCTTTTTTGATTCAACTCATGGCCTAAATTCTTTCAATTTTTTAGAGACGTTTCTTGAAGCGTAAAAATTTTGAACCACCAACACCTTAAACATCAAATAAGCTCATGTTTTTCCAGGTATATACTATATATATATTTTAAAAACTTTAATAATCAGTGAAAAACAAATACTCCACAATGAAGTTGCATTTATTAAAGTGGCATGTATTTGTTCTTTCTGGCACATTCATTTTTTCTCTTGGAATACTTTGCTTCTAAGAATAGTGTAGCTGAAGCTGATGTATCTTAGATTGACTTAGAATCATTTACTTCACATCCTCGTGGCATGGGATCGATGGCTGCCACTCCCCCATCGACTTTGCTTCCACCTCTCACTGAGCTGGAGTTCAGCAGTTGACGGAAAGCGATCGGGGATTGATTTATCACGTCTACACTACACACAATAAATCGATCCCCAATAGATCGATCGCTTCCCACTGATCTGGCAAGTAGTGTAGACGTACCCTTAGTGTAGTAACAGCTGGCAATGTGCACACACTCCTCCTCTGCCTTTGGAAGGTGTCTGACTGCTCCCAGCTTCTGAAATCATAATGTCTCCAGACATTGCTGTACCTCCTGTCCTTCACACATCAGCTCAGACTCTGAGACAAAAATGAGTCAAAAATGATAAAATTAGGGCTGGGAGTATCCCATGGAGTTTAAACTAGTTCAAGTTCATGATTTTTTCCTCTCTGTACCTTAAACCCTATTTTCTTAACATGAGAAATTTAATTATTAAAAGATAAGCAAGTCTTTCTAACTAAAGCAAAGCCTGTGTTATATCAACCATAGAAAAATCGCTACAAATTTTAACCTAGCACAAGCAATTGCTCTCTATAAGGTATATATGAAATGCTGTATTTTTTCTTTATTTTTTCTCTTTCCTAGTTCCTGCTTCAATATTTGTCAGTCTTTTTGTTTCTTTATTTGCTTTCTTCTCTATCATCTCTCTGCTCCGTTTTTCACTCACCTCCTTTCCCCACAACCATTCTTTTCCACTTCACTTCCTCTCTTTCTTTTTCCAGCTTTTCCTATATGGAATGCAAAGCATGTATTCAGGTTGAACTTTCAAACCCACAATGTTGAAGTGGTTTGAAATCAGACAAAATAAGTTCACTTGTTGCTAGTTGAAATCTGAGTATTAATATTTTAGTTATTAAATGGATATGACATGTACACATATACTTTGGGACATGAACTTTTGGGCACCTTTTCCTGCTATCTTTGATTCTATCTGTAGCATGCAAACCCCAGACCTCAATTTAACTTGAACGCATCTTAGCATGAATGAAGTTTTTCAGACAGCAGAATATCATGTAATATGGATGCAAGATCCCAGTAACGTGTCTCGCTAATTTAAATAACACCCAAACCCCAAATGTTTGGGGAGAAAGTGACAGGAAAATAGGGCTGTCCCGGGAAGTTATTACCAACATAGTCTTCTGTGATATATGGAAACTGTAAGGAAATGCAATGAGTTTGGGCTAGGATTGTCATGGCTTTAAGTTCTCTAAGTTAATCTAAAAAATGCTTACAGAAATTCATTGATAGAAAATGTTTACAGGTTAGTAGTGATAAAAAAGGGAATCCTGAAAGGTGAAAAGAAGCTGACAAAAATCAGAATAGGCATCTGAATGCTTCTCTATAAAAATCAACAAGAATCAATTAGTGTTAGCCAAAATAATGCCTCAACAGTATGGGAGGGAAAGCAATATATAAACCGAATAAAATACAGTTAATGCACCTAAAATTGTGAAATAGTTTTTAAAAGTACCTTTTCTCATTACATCTGAATGTGATTTTCTAGATAGAGGCATTGTAATATGACCCTGTGTGCTGTTCTGTGTGTACAATAAAGCAAGCAAAATTAATCCCTTTCCCTGATGACCTCTCGAAATGAAAACCCATTATAGTAATAATATTTGTACTTAGGCCTTGATGTTTTTGTGCTGAATCTGAATGCCATGAAATGATTGTATACAGTGGCTGATGAGGACACATATACAGATAATTGCATGAATAATCCTCTTTATATAGGTGCAAGGTGACTTTTTAGATCTGGTATGGAAACTAGTTGAAGCCTAATAAAACTTCTAACCATTTTCTTTACTGTTAAGACCTGAATCTTATTATGCTGAAAGTTCTATTAGTAATGTTTCCCTTTTTAACATGGAATGTATGTAACTAGATCTTGTGCACAATTGTCCAGTTTGTAAAACTTGAATTAAGCATTGAAATTTCTGCCTGAGTTAATGGTTTTGGTGTTTGCCAAAGCATAATATTGTATCATATGCTATAGTACATCTTTGTTGCCAGTCTGTGATTCAGCTAGTGACCACCACTTAAAGGGTAAGAGATCTTTTGAAAAACAACATTATTTAGCTTGGAACAAGAATCAATACTACATATGATATGGTAATGAAACTCCAGTCTTTGTAATATATTGATGTATACTGAAAAAGTGTGTGTGATGCGGGGAGCAAGTGTATTTCTATGCATGTTTGAGGGATTATGATAGTATTAATAGCCTGTAAGGAAATTTTCTGACATTTCTGTAAACATGTGACATATGCTAACATGTGTATATTAGCAACTACTGGGCTATATAAATCATATAGAAAAGTAGGTCTGGAGAGCACCTCAAGAAGACATCTAGTCCCTCCCCACATTGTACGCATAACTGAAGAAGCCCATTAAAATAACTGAGTGCTTTCTTCCATTAACAATATTTTTTTACAATACATAACAGCAAAGCATCAGAGTTCCGGAAAAAGTACAATTAAAAGGCATCCACAGCTAGATTTTTTTAAAAGATATTTGTATGTCTTTTTGATGCTGGTCATATATTCAGGCCAATTTGATTTTGTGCAAACGGTCTGTCTTTCTATTTGTCTAAGTGGCAATAAATTCCCATTGATCAGAACTTAGTGGAAATTAGAACACTCTCCAGGAAACTCAGCCAATGAGATTGTGTTTCCAGCAGGCTCTAACTCATGTTAAAAGCCCTCTGGAATGTTTCAGATTGGTTAGTGTGTTGGGTATTTTAAAGTGTATATTACTTTGCAGTGTCGATACCAGAAAGACTATTGATTTAGATCACATTATTTTACAAAAGATTGAATACTGTAAAATATTAAAAATGGCCATCTCCGATAGAAAATAATATTATTGTTGTCTTTCTTTGTTACAAGGTGTGCAATTAAAGAACAGATCTTGATGCTTTCAGCTTTGGATGCAAAATTTGCATTATGCCCTATTGTCAACTATTTATAAAAACATAAATCGTATGCTATGTTTTCAATGTATTGATCTTAAAGGTACATATTTATGGTCTAATATGTTGCATCCTGCTGTAGAAGAAAACTTGAATTTACTAATTGCATTTAATTTTAACTGAAGATAATGAAATTCATCTTGAAAGTGATAGCTAATAGTGTAATTTTGAAGAGACTAACCTAAGAGAGATACAAATGCATACAAGATTTATCACTCTTTTCAAACTGTACTTCTCAGTGTCTGTGAAGCAGTATTGACAGTAGAGATTTGGAGAGGTCACTAGCTCATCATACTCTTCTTTTTAGAGATGATTTCCATATGAGTGCCAGCAAACGGTTAAAAAATGAGAGAAAGAGAACCTGTGAAAGTAAAAGGGACAGATGTGAATCAGGAGATGACATATGCTATATTAGTATCTATAGCCCTGAAAACACTTTATAACTGGTAAACACCTAAATGTGATGCTTAAATCCATATTGTGAGGACTTAGGAGTCAGGACCCATCTGTATAAAATAAACATTGCCAATAAAGACTTGTTTCCCCAGACCGGTTAGCAAGGCATCAGAGTGTGGGCTGGAACTCAGCCACATATCAAAGCATGCCATATGTCAAGAGGCTCTTGATTCTCCAGAGCTGTGACTTATGATTTAAGGGCATTTTCAGCATTATTATCAAGGTTTTCTCTCACCCCTTCATTCTGGGGTGCCATTTTCTACCTTCTTATCCTACTGTACATTCAACCCCCCAGAACTTTGAAGACGTCATTCACTTTGTGAGCCCTACATTGCTAGAGCAGTGGACAAAAAGCCCCTTTTAAAAGATGCTGCTTCATTGCAGCTGGTAAGACATACTTGTGAGACAGATGTGACTTCTCCTTGGATGTTCCCTTACTGTGGCATTCCCAGTCTCTACAGTTTGGGGATCAGTTTCAAAACTCCAGTCTTGCTCTTTAAGAATCCAGCTTTCTCTGCCAGCTTGGCCACAAAAGTTTGTTTTTTAAGAAGAAGCATCACTCATGCAGAGACTGTTAAAGGAACATTTGTATTCAAATCGCTTACTGATTATGCAAAACAAGTCCTCCTGTTATGGTACACATTCGGTGCAGAAAATTGCTGTGTTAGTTGGACTGCCATATTAGTTGTCACCGCAAAGCATACATCTGCTTACAGCTAAAAGTCCAAGGGCCTGATTTACTAAAAATTAGTGATCCATCAGATTGATGGGCAATCTGCACTGTTGGTGCCTTGAAATTTCTTGCATCAGTCACCAAATCATGATTTACTAATAGGGTTTCAAGGCTTGCGAAATAGCATAACTCTAACCACGTATTAATATTTAATCTGGCATTTTAAGTGCACCTAACAAAAGACCCCAGAGCTGCTGACAGGACCCTAAATTGTGAATTTCTTTAAAAAAAAAAAAAAGAGTATTTCCATAGTGGTTTCATGTGAAAATATAAAATAAAGAAATACAAGTGTTACACCTCCTTCAGCCAAATTCCAAGCTCACAACTACATTGTTCTGAAAAAATGTTCACAGTTTGTTTTTAATATTCTGGCTCATTAGTATATTGCAGAGCTTACTCCAGCAGTTTGGCAATCCAGGGTTCCAGGATGGCAGAGGAGTTTTAAAACACATTTCTACGTTATGTGCAATTAGACGGTGTGCTCCTTAAATACTTAATACACGTGGCTCCTCTGAAAAGGTGCTAAAGGAAAGTAAAAATAACCGATATAAATCACAGAAGCCTCATTACTGCCTTAAATATTAGTAATTGAATCTGCACACACTTAGTGAGTTGGGCCCTCTGCAGTTTGTATAGCATTTTTAAGCAACCAAGATAGAGGTAAAGCTGAAAAACACATTGGTAGGATCTCTACAATGTCGTAGTTTAAATGGAGCAATAGAGTATGTTAATAAGCAACTTTTTCTGCTGCTGTCAGATAAATATTCTAATTTTACAAAACATATATTGTACGTGCGTATGTGTCATAATTTATTAAAGATGTTCCCAACACCACCTGTAATAACTGAATGTTTATTAGTGTGCAGATAAGGGTTATGAATGATGTTGCTTATCTATGGAACAAAACACAAAAGACAACTTATTAGCAAAAGACAAATTGCTCAGTAAGTTTTCAATGAGATGCTACATTTGTCATGAAAAAAAAACAACTTTTGTTTGTACATACCAATACTTTTATAATCCATTTAAAATAATATACTTGCCACTAGGTGGCTATTTCTGTTCAGATCATTTTACCATTTTAATTACATTTTTAATATCCTGGCTGCATAAACAAAGATAAATTACAAGCCTTCATAATCTGGCTGCTAGCTCAGGCACAATCTGTAATAATATCAGCTTTTGTTTGTGCCTCCTCTAATTAGATTCTGAAATCTAGGCTTTATCAATCAATAATTTTAATTTCAGAATTGCCTTTTGATCTTACATTTCATGTTTGTTTGTGGAAAATGATCAGTAGGACAAAGCTGATAATTTATGCAGAAACAATCTCTCAGCAGAGTTACAAGCACATTCCTAGCCATCAACAGAAGCCTGCAGAATAAGCTTGACACAGGTCTAATTAGCATGCAGATATGTGTCGCCTCATTGGCAATTCAAATTGCTTTTTTATAATGTACCTCAAATTGTGCTACTCAAACATTGTATTTGATTTCCAAAGCCCCCTGGGCATCCCATAATGTATCCCTTCATCCTGGGTATGAAGCATTTATTGAACAATCTGCTACGACTCGGGCTATCTTTTCGAAAACACCCAAACATTGTAACCCTGGGACCAGCTTTTCTTCTTGTCAGACAGCAACTTATTCTTCTGCGGAATTCCGTATGCCACAGTTTTAGGTTTAGCGATGATATGTTACCTTGTGAGTTCATGCTCCCACTGTGGCTGTTCTACAGAGGGCTTCATTCCTGTGCCACTCATTTAAAAGGGGGAGGATGTCTATAGAGCACACATTAATATGCGGCACATAACCACGTCTCTGAATGCCAGCCTTCCGTTCTTCATTAAACAAAATGGCTGGATTGCAGTGATTGTTTTCCCCTACACACACACACACACACACACACACACACACACACACACACACACACACACACACACACACACACACACACAGAGAGTCTCTCTCTCTTGCTCACTCACATGCACACATACACGCACACTTTTTCTTTTTCTCACGCACACGAACGGCATTCTCTGTGATGGCATATCATTGTCAGTGTTGTGAGTTATGTGTGAAAAGTTGTCTGAGGCATGCATGACATACAAGGAGATTCCTGCCAACATCAGGGCCTTTTTTCTTTTTTCTTTTTTTTTTTTGCCATGCAGCAACAAGTGGCAGAATCAATGGTGTACAGTTATTCAGCAGTGTAATTCATTTCACTGGCTTTGGCTTCTAGCCAGGTCCGCCATCTGTCTCTTGCTCTCCCTCTCTCTCTCTCGCTTGAATTTGTCCTACATTTCGTAATGTTACGTGCTTGCCATCCTTATTCTATGTCAGAGGTATAGCACAAGTCTCACCCCCATTCCGGCATGGAGTTCTCGGAGTTCAGTGGCACTTTGGATACTCCATTTCAGTGCCATGAAAGAAAAGGGTGAGCAAAAAAAAAAAAGAGGGATAACTGCAAGAGAATGGCGTTGTTGAATCCGATTGCCACTGCCTCCGCTTTTTATTTAAAGCATTGATATGGATCTGTCTCACATGGGAACTTTTCCTGCTTCGTTAGAGAATCTTCGTTTTCTTTATCGGATGCTGGCACTATACGCCACTGCACAGCTTCATGGAGTGCCTGCTGTTGGATACTTGCAGATCCCTGCCACCAAACAACCTCCTGCATTGGAAATCGGGTAACTACTCCAGGATCTTATGCATGCTTGCTGTTTGAAGCTGCAGAAAAGTGAATAATCAATTAAGTATTGATTTCTTGTAAGATTTGGTAAATTTCAAAGGCAAGACAAAGAGGATGGCTTAAGGAAAGCACTGCAGGGACTTGGCGTAAATTAGACAACTAACAGCAGTGCAGAATAAAATAACACCTCAACTGGATATTTCCTTGGAAGAATTAGCACTAGATATTGGAAGACAATGGTGGATTTAATCAGGACGGCAGGGATGCTTGAGTTTTAACCGTGAACCTGAAAGAGGAGCTAATTATAACCACCTTTTTATATGGAGCTAATTTGACTGAATGGATGCAAATGTGCTTTATTTATGGATGAAGAAGCAAGCCTTACAGCATTGACTATTGATCATCGCATATACTAAGCTTTACAGATTCTCTAAAAGTCAAGCCTACAGTACATTTTTATTTACTGAGAAGGTATTTATATGTGAACAAAAGCTAACAGTGCAAAAGATTCATCAGAACAATGGACTGTAATATAAAGGATCTAATTATAATTTTGCAGCATTCCATGTTTCCTCTAATTTGATGTTTTTCAACCCTTTACTTGTGATGGGCTACAGCAGACAATAAATGTATGCTTTAAACTATTATGATTTTCAATGTGTAATTTATTAATTGTACTGCAGTTTTCTTAATGTGTTTCTGAATTATTCAGCAGTTATTTATAATGAAAGAAGGAGAACTGGTGGGGTAGCTTTTTTATTCATTTATAATCTTCTTACAGTTTCTACCAGCCGATGAGCTCTGTAATTATGAAAGAATGTTGAAATTTTCAGATAAATGGGGCACTGACTTTACAATGGGCACAATATTGTATGATCAGTGAAAGGAGGATTGTTATATTTTGACTCTGTAGAGAATGGTCTTGGTTAGTTAACTCCTTCTCTGCTGATGATGATAAGCAAATGTATGTTAGAAGAGAAAACAGAGAAAAATTATACTGTATTAGCTTGATGCTTTGTTATTCTGTATATTTACATATCAGACTTTAGCTTATTTTTTCCATTTCTTTCCATTTCTATCATTTTTCTTTTCCCTATTTGCTTCTTTTTTTTTTTTTTTTGATCATTTTTAGCTGTCTTGCAATCTACATTCCCTGAGCAACCACAGGAACCAAGTTACATGAAGCTTCAACACAAAGAGGATGTAAGAATAATGAATCCTCATTTGCATCAACATTTGTATTCAGATTTGCCAGGCTATAAACTTGGCACATCAAGCGGAATATTAAGTAGAGGCTTCCAGGGTAAATTGTGACTCTTGCAATTGCTGAGTCGTTTTTTTATTTGTGTTTGTATGTGTTTGTATCTGTGTATCATCTGTGGTGGCCGGTAAAATCTCATGACTACTGGATTTCTAAGAAGCGCATTGGCCTCCTTTCTGTATATGATGTCAGTTTGAACCAAAATTAAGCAGGAATACACCAGTAGTAGGGAATCTAGCTGACGATATAGTATGACATGTGACTAGAGTATTAACTCTCGTGTCTGGGGACCATATGAAAGAATTCTTTAAGCAAATAGATAAACATCGTTGTAAAAGCAAACAGATCTCCTGTATCAACTGGAGATTTGATTTCACTACTTTACTTGAGAAGAATCCAAAGCACAACATGTGAAATAGCACTAAACCTAAATGCTGTATTACATGGTATATTATTTTACTAAGATAATATGGTGGTCTTATTTGTGGTGTTGGAATGAAAGTGTGTGTATGTGCTTCCATTAAAAGCTCATGGCCTTATTCTACTCACAGCTACTCAAAATTGATTTAGTTAGACTTACTCTAAATTATGGCAGAATTTGGACCTTTGCTTCTAGGGGATAGCCACTGAAATTTGCTTTTAGTTGAAGTTTATTATAAAACAGCTTAACATAGCTATATGTTTAACCATGTCCCCCCACTCCTTCAGATAAATTGAGACCTTTTTCAGTTAATAAGTGTACAAGTGAAAGAAATGTACAAGTCCAGTTCCAAATCCTCCTTCTTAACTTTGTGGTATTCAAAAATGGCTTAGATTTAAACACTGAAAAAAACAGGATACAAACAGGATACAACTTCATATCTTCAAACACAACGAAAAATTACTAATGTGGTCTTGGTGCTAGGAACCCGCTGAAGATCACATTCTCAGTCCATTGAGATCAGGCCTTTTTATATTTAAAAACAATCTTGCAAACAAATGAGGAACACTGACAGCAGGAGATCCCATCCAGTACTTTATGTCCAGCTAAATGGTTGCTGTAACATAGGGCCTTGAGTTTGAACTACCTTGAAGCAGGTGTCTTTGGGCCTCCAGCAAAGGTGTGGTGGACCTTTGGAGGGTAATCAACTGAAATAGTGAGGAAGTAGAGATACTTTATATTCTCACTAAACCCTTTCAATTTTTTATTTCTTTTTTACTGCACATAGGTCACCTTCTAATATATATGTAAACAAAAGATCGGCCTAGCCCTTTAGCCTATAAGATATTGTACATTTTGTAATATTCATTGCCAACACTGCTTAAAATACTTGTTTACCTTAAAGCGGTATTTACCTTAACAGGAAAATCCTGCACTTTTTCAGTCATTTATGAAACAGCATTTTAAACATTTTAAAAAACTCACCCAGCATATTATGAAAGGCAAAAAGTACAAGGCAATGGCTAACACTGCCCTTAAATTCTACTGTTGTGCATGTATATTGGCTATAGTTTTTGTTGAAGAAGGGGCGTCAGCTCGGTTTCCTCGATCAAGCTAGTAAAGTACACAAGCCCTTAATGTTATTAAAATCTGGGGTTGTTTTTCACCTGGTATTAACATAGTATGATGGAGTAGAATGCTCAGCTCTAATGTATAGTTTATACAAAAGCTAGGCTGATGTGTTACTTGGAAAGAGTGTTAATGCATGCAAAGAAAGACACCAATGAATCATTATTTATTTGCTATTCTTGCGT
This sequence comes from Gopherus flavomarginatus, assembly GCF_025201925.1. Taxonomy (NCBI): domain Eukaryota; kingdom Metazoa; phylum Chordata; order Testudines; family Testudinidae; genus Gopherus; species Gopherus flavomarginatus. The sequence goes on from NC_066618.1 coordinate 245,123,107, forward strand.
ATCTGAAATTCAATCAGATGGAACCTTTAAAATGGATGTATTTTATTACAGGAGAGAAAAACATCAGATATTATATGTTCTTTCTTTGTAAAGTGAGAACTTGAGCAATTCATTAGGATCTGCAGTTCCAAAATGGTGCCTGATCTGGAGGGGAAAGGTACCAATCTTATCCATACAATGCCTCCCTCCTCCATATAATTTTGAAGGTGTCTCATTTAATTAATGTTAATTATTTGCTGTTTGGATTTGAGTATGTACCTGTCATTTGTTGTTTTAAAAAATTACCACTTGATCAGCTAATGAAACGAGTTTTTTACTGGGAGGGAAAAATATAGAGTGCTTCGTTTGCTTTACAACTAGAAAACCTTATGCAAAAGAATCCTTGAGATTTACGTTTCAAATCCAAACAGAATACCAGATTGATAAAACTTGATGCTTTTGCAGGACATATATTCATAACATTCTTTCACTGTAGTACATCCTTTGAAAAATTAATATCTGAATTTTTTTTTCTTTATTCAAAATTCTCTAACTTTCTGCTGCCTGTGAATACAGAATCTGAAAAGGGGAGGCAGAGGTGAATGAAAACAGCTTTTAGCTCCAAATACATTCATCATATTCACTGACAAAAAGATAAAAATCATCAGCAAAAAGGAAGGTGTGAAGCTAATATTTCCTGAGAGCAACTCCAATCTGTTCTCTGGCCTTTTATGTGTACTGTGCTGTTGAATGAAAAGCTAGAGTATTATTCATAGTGAATGTACTCTGTATGAGGGGCATTCTCCACCAGTGGGCAAGGTGTATCGCTGTAGGCCTGGGGAAAGCATATACTAGCTTCTGAAGGCCAGTTCAAGGCCCATTACACCATTTCGGTATAGCCCATTGTATTTCTAAAGATTTCAAATTCAACAGTGCACAGCTCACTATACTGTAAGGGTCAGATACTGCTGGTCCATTGAATTTAAAGGGACACTATCAACTTAATAATCACACTTCTATCAGAAGAATTTTTTCTGCCTACTTTGTGTTTGACAGCAGCTTGTGTTTAATCAGTTTCACTGTTTCCCCTAAATAGTCAATGTGTATGTCTACAGTGCAGCTGGGAGCATGTTCCTCAGCACAGCTAGACAGACATGCACTAACTCTGCTCAATCTAGTGTGCTAAAAATAGCAGTGTAGCTGAGGATAGCACAAGCAGCAGCTTCGGTAAGATGTCCAAGTATGTATCCAGAGAGTCCAGGTGGGTTTGTGCTTAGGCGAGCAGCCATCTGTGCTACCCCCAGCTATACCTCTTTTTCAAGCACACTAGCTCGAGCAGACTAGCACATGTCTGTCTACCTGAGCTGGGAAGCATGTTCCCAGCTGCAGAGTAGATATACCTAGCAAGTCATTTTCCCTTCCTTTTTGATTGGGTCTTTTATATGGAGAGAGAGAGAAAAACATATTAATAGCAGGAAACTTATTAAAAATAGGAAAATGTGAATGTAAATTTGCAAAAATAAGGAGGGGATCTCAGGGGTAGGTGTCACGTAGGAAACGGCTTTTTAACTTTTAAAAAAAATTGACAAGATTTAAAGTGTCAGTCCCTTTAAATCAATTGCTTTCATAGATCATGATTATATGGTTTCCGGTGGTCTATGGGTCCCATAGTGCTTCTCTACCTGAGACCTAAAATGCACTGACCACCAGCTGTGCACTAGACTCTAACACTTTACATAGAAAACATAGTGAATACCTTTTGGTTATAAAGAAGACTCAAGGTTTTGTATTTCATTTTCCTATTGTATTTTTCCTACTTTGTGAAAAATTTTCTTTAGAAAGTGAAACCAACTGAAATATGCCGTTTTTCCTACCTTCATAAGAAACCCCCAAATTTCAGATTTTTTTTCTTTTATGTAGTTTATGTGCTTTCAGTACTGAGGGCTTTTAAAAAAATGGAATTTTCTTACTTGTTCTTATCTCTGTCCACACTTTACAAATATTTAAACACTGGTCCACTTAAAAAAACAAAAACAAAAAACAAAGGGAACCTCAAAAGCTTACCGGTGTTGCTTTAGAAGATGGTTACCTCACTATTTTCAGCAGTAAACGTTATTTTCCTTACTACAAATATCCTGAATACTGTAAATATTGAAGAAACGTTATTTAGATAGATAAATCAATTGAAAATCTATTCCATATCTGCTCCTCAGATAGTTAAGAAGTCCTCCTATTGTTTGTTATACATTTCATCTTGTTCTAAATTACACTGTAAGCTCTCTGGAGCAAGGACTGCATCTTTCCAATATATTTGTATAGCACCTAGCAGAATGGGGCCCTCATTCTATTTGACATTCCTGAATGCTACCACAATATAAATAATAATCATAAGGCTTTATCTTAGACAATGGACAATATTTTAAGGGTGATCACTGTATATGCAACAATATCATCTTGCATAGTTAATTGCTGCTAGGAAAATTCTGGGTCCTTAATTGCACAAAACTCTCAGCTACCTGAATGGGGATTTTGCTTAATTGACCACAACATTTGGCCCAATGTTTGTACAGTGCTTTGAAAAATATAACCTACTATGCCATATCAGTGCTAAGTAGTAGTACTTTTATGCTGAACCACTTTACAAACATGACATCACTTTACTTTGCTCTGAAATATAGCCACCTCTGGGGCTGAATTCAGCAGTCATTTAACAGAGCTCAGCAATTGAAACTTCACTTGGGGATTGAAGTAGGCAAAATCTAGCTTCCAAATTTTGAGTTTATTGAAGCAAAAGGATGAGGGGCAGTGGGGAAAGGTATTCCATAAAATGAAGAAGGGACTATTGTATTTTGCTAAAACCTGTAAGAGGGGAAGGAAAATTAAATAGCACTTTTACTACTAACAGGGCCTCCATGGTTAAAGGAGAAGAACAAGAAGCAGAAATACAAATTCTAGCCATTGAAGCTTACATTGTATAACCACCAATTTTTCATGGATCCATAATTTATGTTGGATTCTGCAATGAATCATGCCACGCAGATATAGTCCTAGGCTGTGGAAGATAAATCTAATGGCACTTCAACTATTACTAATTTAAGACCATTGCTCCTACACCCAGTGATGTTGGTTGGAATTTTTCCATGGATTTCTTTGGAGCTGTGTTGGGACTTTATTCAGTATATAGTAAAGTTACTTTTGCCACATCATCCAGCAAGAATAAACTTTTCACTATTGCTAGTTCACATAGTTACTTATCACTAGAGGTGTGAGAAACAGTGGAATTTGGCTTCACTGGAATGAAAGTTTTGTAAATAAAGAAATTGCAGTAAAACAGGTAAAATAAACCCCACTGCCGTTCCTGCTTTCAGAAGTCCTGTATGCCCATACCACCCCACCGCACCCCCCAGTAACAACAACAAACAACAACAGCAAAGACTTTGGCTGAGAGAACTAGAGAAAAGCTTTCACTAGGATTCCATTCTCCTGAGGTAACAATTTTCCACCATTTCCCACATTCCAGTTGGCCGACCTTTGGGTAATCAGTCCCTTTGTGCTCTCATCCTGCTAACAAAATCCCCATAAACATCACTGAAACTACAGAAAACTCAGAGGTTGATCTGACCTATGGTGCCCACTAGAATTGTAGCAAAAGCAGGTGAATGGACAGGTATCCTGTTGCCATGGGATATCAAAAGAAGCCATTAGAAATAGATAGGATCAACTAGGAATAGTGTAAGGGCCTCCAGTATCTTCTTGATTTACCTTCACTCTTAGCAAGACCAGGTCTTCAAAGCCTAGAGAGACAGCCTTTGGTAGCCTTACTAGATGGGAGAGGATAATATCACTTCAGTAAGATAACATAATCCAAATAAGTTCTATCAGTTCCATGGTGCATGACAGTTTTATTGCTCTAGTTGTATCTTAAAGAAAAGAAAGATTGTCATCCGGAGCCTTCAGTGTTTGGATTCTGGTCATGTTGGGTTCATGACTTGCCCATATTGGGCCATTTGAAGCTGGTGCTGGCCTTTCCCTTGATTCTTTAATGAATGGTATTATACATTCTCCATGATCTTCCATGATTGAAATCCCTCCCCATTTTTTTTACACCTGATACATCACAAATAAATCTTTTATGTCATTTAATGGCACTTCATATCTGGATCACCTATCAAATTTGGCAGAATTTTTTTAACATAAAGTTTCTTTTGAAAAAGCACATTAATTAGCATGTAAATATTATATATTATTAAAACCAGCTTATGCCCACTTGAAGGTCCAATCATGCTTACCTTGCACACTCAACACCCCTATGCAGGTTTGAATACTCTTTGTTATTTTTGAATGGTACTATAATATTCATGCCTTTTCCCTTCTGTTTTCTTTCCCAGACCTTTAATATTAAAGAAAAAGATACTGTTTCTTGGATATAAGACTGAGAGTTTTAAAAATAAGTAGTGATGTTGGACTTTTCAGTTTTTGGGTGCCTAACCTAAGACACCTTGAATAAGGCCTGATTTTCAGAAGATCCGTCTGTTCAGCACTTTCTGAAGATGAGGCCCCTTTTGAGACATCTCAGGTTGGGCACTGGAAAACTGAGGTATTCAAAATCTCTAGTTGCATTTTGAAAATATCATTCTAAATATTTATATAATGCATTTGTAACAGGATGTCTCATTTCTTTAAAAATGAAATGTAATTCAGAGTGAGATTATCCAATATTAAATAATAATTTATGGGTTTTCAGTGCTCAAACCAAGAACTGTGTGAAAACTTACATGTGAGCAACACAAACAAGATCTCTGTTAATTAGAGAGTTTAGCGTGGCAGGAAGTACAATGCAGAGAAGAGTAGTAGTGACAGTATTGGCTTCTGCCACTGAAGGGTAGTAATAGACAGAGCTGGCTTGAGCAATGTTATATATAATAGAAATAGGGAGGAGTTTACTCCAAATAAAAGAAGAAAAAAATTCTCTTTTTATCATCAAATCATTTAGAAAAGAAACCACAGGTGGGATACATGAAAGCTTGCAAAAGTCAGGAGAGGTCAAAAACCAATTTCTGACTGGTTGAAGAAACCCTCCTGATTCTTTGAAGTGGGATTTTTTTTTATTTTTTTTTTTGTATTCTTGGCCAGCAAGCAGTTTAATAGACAGTCAAACAGCTGCATTTGACTTCTCCGATGACTGCACTGGCTTCTTATTTGCTCCTGGATTCAATTCAAGGTTTTGATAAGGATCTATAAAGCTGTATTTAGTTTGGATCTTAGTTATCTCTCTCTGTGTGCCTGTCATGACTCCTGGGAGCTAGAAGCAGGCTATTTGCTGGGATGGACCATCAACTCTGGAATTCACTTCCTCCCAGTAGTTCCAACCAAGCCTGGCTCTGTGGACCTTTAGAATACGATGTAAGGCCAGTCTGCCATCAGTTCACACACTGTTGATGAGAGCCCAGACCAGATGGGCCGGACATGTCGTGAGAAAGTCAGACGAGCACATTCCTAAACAGCTTTTTTACGAAGAACTCACCCAGGGAAAGCACTCCCATGGAGGACAAAAGAAGCGGTTCAAGGACACGCTGAAGACCTCTCTGAAGTCCCTCGAGATCAACACTGCCACATGGGAAACCCTCACACTGAACCATCCAGCATGGCGTAGCCTCATTTACAAAGGCGAGGCGTACTGCTGAGGCTGAAAGAAAGGGTGAGCTGCGCAAGTCCAAAGCTGCCTGCATATCATCGACAGTGCCATCATATGTCTGCCCGACATGTGATAGGACGTTCCACACCCAAATCGGACTGATCAGTCATCTTCGGACACACAGAGCCCGGTCACTGAATGAATGAGTTGTTGAGGTCTTCATCGACAACAATGGACGAACATCATCATCAAGGTCCATTTATCTGTGCAGGCTTTTTCAAGAAGATGTTGACAGTGGAGAATGTATATAATAACATTCAGGAATGGGAATTTGTTTGGGTTGCCTTTAGTCCATGTGCCTGAATAGTGTGAGATGACCCAATCGATAACACTAATTAAAATTATAAAATAAAACAAATCCTTTCACAGAACAGATTCATCCAAACTACAGCACGACTTTATTTTGTATAGTGTGTCTCATATAAATTGTATCCCAAAATGCTTTGTAGATATTTAATAATAAATAAGCAGATGGAGAGAGAAATTAAGTATAGGCAAGGAAGAAAACATATGATGTTTACTCTGAACACTTGAGAGCAGACAAATTTCCCATCATAGTAAAATGTGATCACTTTTCTCACATAAATTACTTGGAGGTTATTAAGAATGAATTACGGCTCCTTACAAAAGAAAACCTTATAAGGTAAAATAAATAAATAAATAGAAGCATGATGCTCACTTAACCATAGGAATATTAAAACCTGGGTTTAAAATGTACTGGGGATTTTTTTCTGCATCTTAATAGTTCTAGCAGCTACATTTTTTGCAGCTAGCCCTATAGGCAGCTACTAATGTATGACTGTGGCTAGGGCTGGGAAATAGTCCAGCATACAGTGCTAAACCAAAGTTGTTCTGAAAAAGGAGTATGCATTCTCCCATCAGAAACAAACCCTCCTTATCTGGACCTGATTCAATCACTCAAATTATTTTCTCTACTTGAATATCCTTTTGTGAAATTGACTTTTATCTTGAAGCAGAAATACACTATACTTCTGAGAGGGGAAAAAGTGAAAATATATAACTACAGTTCTAGGATTCCATTTTTGATATATAAAGCATTCAGAGATTTGTCCATATTCATAGCTTTGTCTGTACTAAGACCAGTCCTTGAAAATATGGCTCTTTATATTTTTATTCTAGTGCATTATAAATATCTAGTGTAGTAGCAGCTGTGTTAGAAGCTTGTGTACTGCATGTTATACATAGTACATTAAAGCATTCGCAATGACCTACACTGGAAAAAAAACAACAACAAAACAACAAAAACGAGACCATACTTTCTGCAGTATCCCAAATTGCCAGAAGTGCCATGAATTAATGCACTAAGACTTAGTATTAATGTAAGTTCTTTATTGAACATGTCCACATCATAAGCATCTACTCATGTTGATTAAAAAGCTTGAGCCTGAAAACCCTTACACATGTAAGCCAGTACTACTCACATGAGTAAAGATCTGCAGGCTCAGGCCCTAAATCTCCTACAGTCCTGTCATAGATCTTGTTTAAAAACTGTGTGAATTCTTTCTTTGGGAGAAATTTTTTCTTCAGTTGCTCCAAAGTGTTGGCCAGAGATTTGAAATGGGGAATCACTCCACAACTTTATGCTCTCTGTGACTAGGTTGGAGTCACTACCAAAGTTCTTGTGTTCACTATCAAAATTGACACCAAACTGTTCTCTGTGGATGTGTTTAACGCTAGAACTGGTTGAATAGAACATTTTCAAGCACAGATTGTTCATGAGTGTACACCAGCTATGTTGAATCTGTTGACAACCCTTGTGCTTTTGCATTCCATCCTCACTAGCACTGTACCAAGTCATATGAATTGCAGTACCCTTTGATCTCACTGTTCCTGACACAGTTTGCAGAAGTAATGGATTCCTGGAGATTTCCAGAGTCAATACTGGTGCACCATAAAAAAAAGTAGAGAGAAGACTAGTTGAACTGTTTCAGTTAGTCAGCATGCAGATTGGTGCTAAAATGGTTGAGGATGGTATAGTTTAGACAGAACATTTGTAAACCAGCTGGAGCACATTTGTGTGTGGACCCGATATATTTTAAAAGTGCTTTAGGGATGAATGTCTCTTAAAACTGAAGATTTTTGTATCATTAACAAGATTTAGGAAATAAGTAAACACTTCTTTAAAGAGTAACCAAACCCTGGTACTGTTGAGGTTGTAACACGTCAGGTAGCAGGCCAGGGTGGTGTAAGCATAGAACCAAGTAGTGCTTTGTGTTAATGGAAAAGAATTAAATTAAAATTTTAAACTGACAACCCCAACTCAGAGTCAGAAAGGAAAATTTGATAGGGATCCTATTAACTATTTTAATGAGGTAACTGCCACAACATTAGTGAATGCCAAGAGATTCCTTCCATGTGATTGACAGGTGAGCTGTGCAGGATTTTTAAACATATCCATAAACCTCTTTTGTGAGATTCCCTAGGAGGAAAATAGTTTCTTGCCTTTATATATTTTTTTAAATAGCAGTTACCACTGTGTTTTAACCATCTTGAAATAGCTGCTGACATCTTCAGGTCACGGTGCTCATTCTGTTCCCTCCAAAAACAAAAAATTCAATATACCCCCATCTACAGTAGGCCTTACTACAATGTGACATGATTCTACAGCCATGCCAAATTCCGTCAGATTTGAGACTCGCTACATAAATTTAGTTAAAAACTGCTTTTTTCCTAACTGTTTTACCTCTTCTCTTCCATTTTTGGTTTTAGAGACAATTGGTCAATACTCAATACTGTAATATAATATATACGAATTTAAAAAAAAAACAGGAGGAGCTAGGAGACAAAAGAGTGGAAATGGTAAAGGGAGAGACGTAAGAGAGCGAAGCTGTGTATAGAGGAAGGGAAAATGAGTAAAGAGACGAAGACTAGCATGGATTTAAGGATAAAGATGCAGGGGGAGATCTGCAAAGGCACAAATGATGATTGTGCCTAATTTCCATTGGTTTTTAATGAGAATTAGATGCCTAACTGCCATTTTGTGACTTTGAAAATGACTCTTTCCCCACAGTCATCAAATGAACTGGTCTTCAAGTGCTAGAGAGTTTGATCAAGAGTCCCTCCCCTGCACTCGGGGTCACATTCTGTCTGGGCCTTACGCAGGTGCAAAGTTTACATGGGGAGGGCACAAGGAGCCTTTCTTTCTTTTGTGTGGTATATGTAAGAGCGAGGCAGAATCCCAGTTTTTTCACTTAGGGAGTGTAGGAAATATAGTGCACACAATTTTGGTGCTGAATTCGCTTAGCAATCTGAATTGCTCTCTCCACCAGTACATTCACCTGCAAAAGAAGGTGGGGCTGAAAGCACTGAACTTGGAATCATCCTGTTCTCCAAATTCTTGGAATTCTGCCAGATGCTGACAAACTGGGACCCTGCGATTTTTTCTACAGGAAAGCTGAAATGAGAAAAGATGTTTTTTTTTTTTTAAAAATCTATGACCTGTTGACTTGTAAGTCTAGTGAGAGATAAATGCTGTACAATCCTAGAAAATGGCTACCTGAGAGGTATGAACATAAGAGGTCAACACAACTGTAAACTAAAAGAAAGTATACTAATAGCATTTATCTATATGTACCATTATCTTATAGAGAGAGTTTCAATACATCTAACAAACAGATATGGCATCTATTCCAATCATGACCTTTGTAACTGATGCCAACTAAAAAGGGTTTGCTATGTTTCAATCGCACATACAAAATACATTGGCCCAAATTCTGCTCCCAGTTAAACTCATGTAATCCTACTGAAGCTAATGCAGCCAAGATCAGAAGTTGTCCCAGTAGGTTTTCTAGGTTGCTAAACGTGAAATGTATCACTTAACGGACCAGAGTTTAGCCTTGGACACACATGCTTTGCACTGAAGTTGATGAGAGCCACCTGGCTGCATTTGAGCCAAAGAGATTTTGGTAGCTTTTAGTTTATATTTGTTGCCTGAAACAGACATTCATTGAGCTATTTTTGTTACTTGAGTTAGTTAACTGTCTCATCAATTTAAACAAAGATTAAAAAAAAAATCTCCCAAGCTAAAACGTTTGCTGTCATTTACCTTCCAGTTCATTGCTCTTTCATAGAAGCACAAAGTTACCAACTATGGGAACAAAGAAAAAAATCTGAACAATGTGCATATTGGGCTCTTCTCTGTTGGTTAGCAAAAACATGGTTAAATAAAGTTTCTCATAGTGCAGGCTGTGATACTTGTAATAGACAGACAGACAGGCAGACACACATAGGTAATATATTTAGCAATTTTCAAACATAGTCATCATTGATAGAATATTTACCTGTATGGCTAAGTTTTTGATTCTCTATTTAAAGTATTAATCTGATACTACATTCTGTGGACAAGTGACATGAAAATATGGATGGATAAAACTAGAGATGTTCCAGTTGATTTTGAATTCATAATCAAGTGCTTTGCATCATAGGGTAATCATGTATTGCAGCATATTCTGGCCATGGATAAAGGTGTGTGTTAGTTGTATGGCAATTATTTCATAATGAAACATTGTCTTTTGCTGTAAGACACCAAAGGACAAAGTCACAGAAAAAATCATAAACCACTGGTGGTTCTGAGCTTCTAAAACAGAACCTCAGAAATACCATTAAAAGTATTGCTTCAGTTTAGTTCAGATTTTTTAACCTATGAACTTTGGGCAGGTTCACTTTTTTTCAGAAGAGTTCAGCCAACCATCATCAAAATGAGTTGTAATGAAAAGAGCTGCAATATATATAAAAAAGCAGCTTTGAAAGGCCTTAAGTTCTGAAACTTTTGTTCGAACACATGTTGTCCACAGGCCTCCTTAAAGAGATTTCCGAAAGGGGAAGTATAGCCTTCGAGTTCCAAATACAAATCTGGAAAAGAGGTCAGGAGGAGAGCATGCACCCTCATAAAAACTGGAACATTTAGGTCATTTTCCCACAATATGATATCTTTTCAAAGTCTACTACTCATTTGTATACTATTTTATATTTCATGGCAATTTATCTTTCATGTCACATGTTAAAAATAGGATTCCATGTCTTAACAAATTAAAAAAATGTAGGATTTCATCCTTGGTGGAGATCACTCCAAACTCATCATTCTATGTAGGATTAACATATCCCTTGGCACAAAGATATTGAGCTACATACTAGTTCTCCATAAAAGAGTACAGATTTTTATTCCAGGAAGAAAATAAAAGTATATTATTTCTTTGTTTTTCTTTTAATAATTTACATCCACTTGTTTAATGAGGCTTTTTTCCTCTTTCTTCCTCCAATTCTTCTCCCTTCTCTACTTATAAACCTAGGAGGAAACATGACTTTGATTTAGTTTTGTCATAAATGTTACAAGTTTCTTACTTTCTAAAAGATATGCTTGAACTAAAGAATTAGCAAGATTCTCTTAGATCACTCCCTACTGACCCAATGGATAGGATGCAATACCACTGTCACGGGGAGTTCTTTACCTTTTCCACTCATACTCAGTACTAAGAAATAAGCTTACAAATGCAATTCTGTTGAGATCTGCAGGTGGAGAAAAGGAAATGGGGAATACAGTGGCTTTATATGGCTGCCTTGTTAAAATCATTCTTCACCCCCTGTTTTGGTTTTCACTTTTGGTATCACTCTAGCAAACAAGAAGCAGCTAGAAATCGATGTCAGAAAAGGACAAGCCAGAGACAATATTTGAGTGACTGGGGATCTGCCGTACAAATAGACAATCACATTTAGTTTAGTAAAAAGTTGAATATATTACTATATTTGCACTTCATAATAATAAATAGTAAATCTGTAAAAGAGAATGTAATGAGTTATAATGGAATCTGTCCATGAATTGTTGCAAAGTGTCCATCAGTGTTTTCATTTTAGACCACTCTTCTTTATTTTTTCTACTCTTTGACTATTACATTTTTTACATTGAAAATATCTGATCCATATTCTGCTTTCATGTGCTTACACATAAATACTTTCCATTAACTTGAGTAGGATAACTAATAAAGGAATAATACTAGTTAGAAAAGCTGGTGAAGAGAAGGACCCTTGAGAGGTGACCTGTTCTAGGGCAAGGGATCCAGACACAATAGATGAGGTGCTGTGCTGGCCAGTCAAGCCAACAGAAAGAGATACAGAAGACCCAGCAGGAAGAGAGATAAGCCCTGCTGGGTTGGCAGGTGGAGCACCAGTGTTTATCAAGAAATTGCAGGAGTTTATCAAGAAACAGTCTCAGGTACAGCCGTAGCTCTTGCAGAAGCTGGTGAGTTCCAGTGAGGGAACTAGAAATTGGATGGTGGGCCTGGGATTATGTAAGATGGCCCTGGGGAATGACCCTCATGCTTTTTTGCTAACATTTGAGTGGCTACCAGTGCCAGATGGGACAAGCATATTTGGTGCTATGACTAGGCCCTTATCTGACCTGGTAGGCTCAAGTAGCTCATACAGCCTTGAGCAAGCACCATGCCAAAGATTATGATACACTGAAGGCCACTATTCTGGCCAAGTTGTATCTCTCAGGGGAGAAATATTGGCAACAATTTAGAGCAGCCAGACAGCATGGTGAGATACATCCCAAGGCATTTGTACACAAACCATCAGACTGGACTACTCAGCGACTGAGGCCAGATAAGCAGGACATAGCATCCCCGATGGACTCAATTATCCTTGAACAATTTCCAAAGAGCTTTCCCTAGGCTACTAGTGTCTAGGTCTGGAGGTGTCAGCCAGAATCATCAGAGACTATGGTAAAACTAACAGAGAAGTACGTGGAAGCAGACTTCCCACAGATAGAACTCAGTCTTCCTACAAGCAGGGAAAGAGGAAAGAAGATTGAGAACCTCTTTTGTCAAAACCCAGGAAGAGGATACAAGGTGAACAAGGGTGCCCCAACTGTATATGTTAGTACTATAGGGATAAAGGACTCATAAAGAAAGTCTTCACATACATGGACAGCAGTCATGGAGTTCTGTGGGTGGGCAGGTGTAAAAGGCAGGTCTGCAATAAAGACTTTTCCCATCAGAATAGGTGTAGACATGGCAGCTGCATGTCCTCAAGTCCAAAGCACCTGGATTAAGCCCCAGTGGCAACAGAGGTGATGATAACCATCCACTCTGTGTATAGGGAAAATAATATTTATCCCATCACTATTGTCCCACTGGAGATGGGAGGAAGATTTAAGTGGCAGAGAGTAGGAATAGTAAAGGCATTATCCTGTGAGGTAATGATAGGAATGGACTGGACACTCTTTCCTTTGAGTAAGGAGGACAAAGGATGTAGGGAGAGATGCCAACAAGGAGGTCCAAATAAAGTATTTCTGAGTATAGACTCTGCAGATAGCCCTCCTGAGGAAATATAAAAGCATACTAGGTGTATATTAACAAGCTCAGAAAGAATTGACATGCTGGAGGACTTGGGGGGCAGAGCTGGGAGAGAAACTCAGGAAGGGAGGAGTGGATCAGGAAACACTAGAGCAGGAACACTAGAGTAGAAGGAGGGTATAGGCTTGGCTGACTCCCAGAAGGAACAAACTGTGGCCAAGGCCTGAGAGAAAGGGCATACTGAAGAAAGGATTCTGATAATGAGGCCTTAATGGGCAAATTTACCCCAATAGTCATGAGTCAGGGGTGAGAAAAATCAGGAGGTGGCTGATATTGAGGCTCTGGGGAGACAACGTACTTTGGTGTATACAAGCCGGGGCAAAATTAAACTAGGTCAAATATAAACAAATAACACAAGTATGTAGGGACAAAATTAGAAAGGCCAAGGCACAAAACAAGATCAAACTAGCTAGAGACATAAAGCGTAACAGTAAAACATTCTACAGATACATTAGAAGTAAGAGGAAGACCAAGGCCAGAGTAGGCCCATTACTCAATGAGGGGCAGGAAGTAATAACAGAAAATGTGGAAATGGCAGAGGTCCTTAATGACTACTTTGTTTCAGTTTTCACTAAGAAGGTTAGTGGTGATTGGATGTCTAACATAGTGAATGCCAGTGAAAATGAGGCAGGATCAGAAGCTAAAATAGGAAAAGAACAAGTTAAAAATTACTTGAACAAATTAGACGTCTTCAAGTCACCAGGGTCTGATTAAATGTATCCTAGAATACTCAAGGAGCTGACTGAGGAGATATCTGAACCATTAGCGATGATCTTTGAAAAGTCATGTAAGATGGGAGAGATTCCAGAAGACTGGAAAATGGCAAATATAGGGCCAATTTATAAAAAGGGAAATAAATACAACCCGGGGAATTACAGACCAGTCAGCTTAACTTCTGTACGCAGAAAGATAATGGAGCAAATAATTAAGCAATCAATTTGCAAACATCTAAAAGATAAGGTGAAAAATAACAGTCAGCATGGATTTGTAAGAACAAATCATGTCAAACCAATCTGATAGCTTTTTTTGATAGGGTAACAAACCTTGTGGATAGGCAAGAAGCAGTAGACATGGTATATCTTGACTTTAGTAAAGCTTTTGATACTGTCTTGCATGACCTTCCCAAACTAGGGAAATACAACCTAGATGGAGCTACTATAAGATGGGTGCAAAATTGGTTGGAAAACCATTCCCAAAGAGTAATTATCAGTGGTTCATATCATGATCGAAGGGCATAACAACTGGGGTCCCACAGGGATCAGTTCTGGATCCAGTTCTGTTGAATATCTTCATCAGTGATTTAGATAATGACATAGAGAGTACACTTGTAAAGTTTGCGGATGATACCAAGCTGCGAGGAGTTACAAGTGCTTTAGAGGACAGGATTAAAATTCAAAATGATCTGGACAAACTGGAGAAATGATCTGAAGTAAACAGAATGAAATTCAATAAGGACAAATGCAAAGTACTCCATTAGGAAGGAACAATCAGTTGCACACATACAAAATTAGAAATGACTGCCTAGGAAGGAGTACTGCAGAAAGATATCTGCAGGGCCGGTGCAAGGATGTTTCGCGCCCTAGGCGAAACTTCCACTTTGTGCCCTCCCCCATCCCCGAGCCCTGCGGCAGCTCCCTGCCCTACCATCCTGAGGTGCCCCCCATAGCAGATCCACCCCTCTACCCTGACGCACCTCCCCCACGGCAGCTCCCCACCTCCGAGGAGCTGTGCGGCAGCTCCCCACTCCAGATTACCTCTGCTCCACCCCCTCCCCAAGCCCTGCAGCAGTTCCCCACCCCTCTCTCCACCCTGAGCCCCCCCCCCCCCGCGTGGCAGCTCCCCTCCCCAGCCTGGGGAGCCATGCAGCAACTCCCCATCCCAGCTCACCCCTGCTCTGCCTCCTCCCTGAGCACGCCATCGCTGCTTCACTTCTCCCGCCTCCCAGGCTTGCGGCGCCAATCAGCTTGTAATCAAAATGTCTTCTTCGGTGACTCTTGTATTTTTGAATGGGTGGGAAAATAGCTTCAGTGTGAAGTTCCTCTGCCAACTTCTGTGCACTCTTCAGAATGTTTTGAAATCCCTCATACGACTGGTAAGACTATAGGTATGACTTTGCTTTGTCCAATTGTTCCATTGCTCCAGATATATCAAGGTCAACACCTTGGAGTCTCTTGTTTACAATATTTATTTCAAACAGTCTGACATAGATTCATAGATTCTAGGACTGGAAGGAACCTCGAGAGGTCATCGAGTCCAGTCCCCTGCCCTCATGGCAGGACCAAATACTGTCTAGACCATCCCTGATAGACATTTATCTAACCTACTCTTAAATATCTCCAGAGATGGAGATTCCACAACCTCCCTAGGTAATTTATTCCAGTGTTTAACCACCCTGACAGTTAGGAACTTTTTCCTAACTTCCAACCTAAACCTCCCTTGCTGCAGTTTAAGCCCATTGCTTCTTGTTCTATCCTTAGAGGCTAAGGTAAGCAAGTTTTCTCCCTCCTCCTTATGACACCCTTTTAGATGTCCACTCTCAGTCTTTTCTTTTCCAAACTAAACAAACCCAATTCTTTCAGCCTTCTTTCATAGGTCATATTCTCAAGACCTTTAATCATTCTTGTTGCTCTTCTCTGGACCCTCTCCAATTTCTCCACATCTTTCTTGAAATGCGGTGCCCATCCATTATGTCAAACAACTAGCGTTTAAATGATCTCAAAACAGTGGGTAATCTGAAGAAATGATCTTAAACTACTAGACTGAGATCCAGATTTTGAATCAACCCAAAGTGTATAAGTGTTTGTATCTTTAATATTCAGAACTATTTATAACATCTGTGCACAAAAAGGTGAATTTAGAACAGCATGTGAGCCTTATCTCATAAGTTGCTTTTTTTGGTCTGTGTCACACCCTTAACATAATTGTAACATAGCATCTGTATTTAATTATACTGTATATGGGAAACACCCTAGACTTTTTTGCAAGGCTGAATATAACTTACTCCTTGGATGCCATCGGTGTTGGTGCTTCCATAGCCAGCAGTGGGTGTCACAACAGGAAAGTCCAGTTTCTGGCAAACAGGATAAAAAAGGAACTTTTATAGGTATAGTGAAAATATACGTATACTTGTGAGTCAGTGGGATGAGTCACAAAAGCCATGTTTTCACTTGAGAGGAAGCAACTTTACCCTAAATTACTGAGTCTCAGATAGGTCACTTTTATATTTTTATTGCAACTGGTTCCGTGCCACCTTCTTCCTACTTTTCCTGTACCTGTGCTGTGAATTCAGCTCAGGGCTACTTTTGATCTAACTACTTGCATGTGGGAGGAAGCAGATTGTTTAAGTGACCACTTTTAGCTCAAAGAAAAATGATTTCCTTCAGGAAAGGGAAACAAAGTAGTGTAAATCAGAAAACAAATTGTTACAGAACAAACATATAACTGGAAAAAGGGTCTGTGTCTTCTAAAATATTTATTGCTGTTGAAATTACATTTTGCCCCTAAAATTTCAAAATGTCGAACAGGAATTTAGCCACGTGATTCCCATTAACATGAATGGGAATGGGCTTGCTAAAACCTATTATACTGCTTTGAAATTTTAGGACTGACATCTCTGTTTCTTTAAAAAGTGTGGGGCCACTTTGGGGAATCCTATATAAATACAGATTTTAAGTGGCAGTTTGATCTTTTGAGCAGGACTTGCTTTCTTATAATCTAGCTCCTGTCTCACTGAGGCTGTCAGTTAAACTTTTGCAACATATGGGAATGCTGGAGAGGTGGCTGGATACATACAAATAAACAGAGCATTTATAAGTTCCATAAGTATACAAATTAATTCCCTGATGTGGATTTGCACCTTTTATAACTGAATGCCATGAAAAAGCTTATATTATATTAAGACCTTGTAACTCTTGTGTGAATTAGGATCATAATATTAACTAATCATGTAAGCCACTTTCTTTTTCTGTCATGTACGCATAAGGTGTTTAACCAAGGCTCTGTGGTATTTCCTTAGCATAGATTTGGTGAATGCCAGCCACAGGAATTGTACCAGACTTTGGTGCATAAGTAATTGTTGCCATGAATATACTTGTTTTTTCAAGAAATAAACAGTGCATAAAAGTTTAGTTAATCAGTCCCAACCTATTCAAGAACATAGCTCAGCTCAGTCAATGGAACTACTTTTTTATTCAGTAGAGACCCCTTAAATGCATTGCCTCAGCACACAATAAATCTGTTCTTTTAGCAGGTTTATTCCTTTATCAGGTAATGAATTAAGTGGGGTTTCATGAAATGTAGCATTGACATAGATTTGTGGAGAAAGATATATTCTTATAACTTCTCTAGTAATTGTTAGGTTTTAGCATACGTTACTTAGGAAAGTTATTTCTTAAGCAGCTTTATGCCTTTGTCAGGTAATCATAATTACATTTTAAGCATAGATACAGGTTCTGTAGTGAGTGGAGCACACCATGTCCCAGGTGTCTTGTTCTATTTTTCCCACTATGAAAGAAGTGTACACTATCCATGTTTTAATTCTTTTCCTCTACTCTTTCTAATTACAATACACGCAATGTATGAAAATGCCATGCTTTCTATAAGCATGCACTTAATGTTGCTAAACACAGGACCACAATAAATGTATGGTTTAAAAATGTAAGCTAAACTGCAAATCGAACATTTAAAAATTTACTAGCATTCTATTGTTGTTCAACTCTAGAGAAACTTCATAGGCTAAATGTCATAAAGGACATTGATACACTTGTGGGTGACAGAATGCAATCAGACTTGTAATGTTTCCAAGATTAGTTTCTAACTTTTTGAGCCTTATGAAGACTGATGGCTCTCTCTATTTGCTGAAAAGAAATAGAAAAAAGGACAGCTGATTCTTTTGCCAAATGTGTGCCACAGAAGCCTAATTTTTAATTAAATTGTCTGCTATTTATTGTTCATACAAACCAAATAATTGAAATATTAGATTATTCTAAAATGTAAACTTTCTTTCTAATGTGAGCATTAAAAAAAATCCTATACTTAATTGAATTTTATAAAATCAACATTATTTAAGAAATAATAAATGTGCTAATGGAGTTTGATAAGATTAGTGTAACTGAACACTGCTACAAGCTCCAAATACTAGGAACACTGCATAAACTACAGATGAATTAGCTGTTCTTAAATTAAGGAATATTACAGTCAGTAATGGTATGACATTCTTTTTTATGGCCACAGTTTGGGTTATAATGTGACAGAAAAAAAATGTAATGTTTCCAAAATGACAGTTTTTAGATTTGTGTTGCCTGAGGTAGTTCAGCTGAACAATAAACTATAATTTGATTGATGGAAAATTGAAGTGGTTCATCTAACTTGCCAGCCTGTCTTACCCAAGGCTTTGGTTTTGCATGTATGATGATGTATCACAGTTTTAGAGATAATGTTGTTTGTATTATACATGAGATTTTTTTGCACGTGAAAATGAAGACTTCATTATACTGTAAAGATCAAAATATGCTATGGATTAGCAAGGAATCAGATTTGTTTGAGGATGGCTTTGTAGATTTAAATGTGTTCTCTTTGTGAAACCAAATGATAAATAACATTTCGAACCAGAGAATCTTTATTTTTATGGGTAAATCAGCCATACCACTGGATATGAAATTAACCCAAGAGAAACAATAAGAAACTAGTAGCTTTTCCTTTATAGCAAATTAATGCAACAAAATAAGAGACTGGTCAGCAAAAATCCTTTAGAAAGGCCAATAATGTCCTTTGCAGATTTATAAACTGTTTAGGGGAAAGAAGATCTGTAGGAAAATAATAAAGCAGCTATTAAATATATGTTGGTAATATTTATATAGGGTTTGGTGGTTTTTCAAATTGCTAATGCAGTTACATGTGCAGTAGCAGTTTGAGAAAAATTGCTATACTGCATAGTAACTGCTTAGCATCTGCAAGGACAAGTTTGAGTCAGGGCTCAACATTTTCAGCCACTATCCATTTTTATCTTGTACAGTTTACACAGAGCAAAATCTTTGCCCTGTGTTCCCCTTCCAGGAGGTTGAGAAGGTTTAGTCAGCTAAAAAGGAGGAATGGTATCAAGTTTCAGATGATTGATTATTTCCTCAAATGTCAGGACATCTTATTCTTAGGAGGGAGTCATTAAAGACTTGTTTCAATTGTTCTTTTTCCTTCATTTTCATTAGAAGAAATTACTGCTATAATATGCCCATTATTGCAGCCATTTTGAACTTTCTTTTTCTCCAGGCACAAAATAGAAATATTGACTTTCAAAGTGAAACTATAGCACTTGAATCTGAAGAATCAAGAATATTATGTCTCACTCTGCTATTTGTTACCCTGACAAAGAGTAAACAAGGCTACAATCAAACAAATCTGTGCCAATCCAGTCTGGAGGGAAATTTAATTGGCATTCTATACTCTTGATTTGTTGCACAAAATATCCTTAATTCAAGAGTTAGGGCCAAATCAGCAAAGAGAGCCTCTTATTATTATATAAAAATGTAGGAGCCTTGTATTTGAGACCATCCTTGAAGTAACAGAGGATCTCTCTGTAATGAGATTTCAGAGATTACGGTTGGGAATTCTCTATAGTGGAAATGCTTTCTTCTTGGGTCATTACATTGCTGTAATTTTCCAGGCATTTTACTCTTCCTCCCCAAGCGTCATGCTGTTCATCAGGTGTTCAAACCTAAAAGTAGCATTATCTTTTCAAAATCTCAGGTAAGAACTAAACAATGCTCTCCAATAGCTGAGTAGAAACAATGCATCAACTACAGGATTAACCACTTTCCTATAGAAAGAAATAAGATGAAGAAGTAAAGAGGTCATTCCCATGTCACCCGTACCCCCAAAGAATGAGTTCCCTGAAGGGGAAGGAATTGAGAAATGAAAACTACATTGATCCAAGGAAGGAGGGAAATCCAATAGTAGGGAGAAAGAAATTAATATGGAATCACTTGTGGCTGCTAGATAGCTATTCTGTAATCCCATTGACTGAAGTAAAAAAAACAATCAAAAGGAGGCCATCTGTAGTACTATGATGGCTCACAATATTGCAGCATCCAACAACCTCATGAATTCATTCTTGCAACACACAAGCTTTTGAGGTAGGAAACTATTACTACCTGTATTTTACAGACAGGGAAACTGAGGCAGAGAATGAGTAACATGGTCTGTCATGTAGGAGGTCTGTAGTAGAGCCAGGAGTTGAGCCCTGATCTCATAAGTCCACAATCCAGTGCCTTAGCCAGGAGGCCTATCTGCCTTGCACTGAAGTATGAAGCAATGAAAGGCAGAATATCAAAATATGGGACTGTTCAAATGACAGAGGAAAAAGAGGGCCCTTAAAATATGAACTATCAAACTTTGCAACAGTTCACTGCTCAATTTTCCTCAATGTTTATTGTGTCACAGCCATCTGTATACTGATTTTTTTAAATATAGTTGGTAAAATAGCACAGTGTCTGATCCCTTAATGTACACATCTGAATTATTTGAGCTCTTGGAACATTAAAGAAAAGCAACCATTTGTGACTTTTTAATTGGTGTCAGTTGACTGTATCATTGTTGCTACATGGCATATGTTATGGGGACTTTTCCTGGTGAAAGTAGGTGTATAGAGTGTCACTTTACATTTTTAGCAAGTAGCCAGCATCTCATCAGTTTTGCATAGCACAGCATTAGTCAACATCACACAGTGTGACAATATATTGTGCCTAAATGTGAAATTTCCTAGTTGAAAATATATTATTTTTAGTTTGGAAAGCAGCTTCAATATCATAATGTAGCTCTCTGAACCAAAATAGCATGGTGGCCTTTCATAAAATCCTAATTTGACAGGTTCTGCACAGGAATCCTGTACATTTATTCACATTATCCACACACCACAAATGGCTTCTTGTTTATTTTGGCTCAGGATCCTTGAACGAATATTCTTAAATTTCTTCCTAGAAGAAAGTTAATTGTAGATTTTTTTTAGAATTTTGGGAGTACCATATTATTCTGGCTTCTCTAAACTTTATTGAAGAACATAAAAACTTATAAATGATGGGTGTTTAGGCCATACTTTTATTCCAGATTTTCTTAAACATTTCATACTAGTTTTACTACTATTCTTACATCTCCTTCCTGCCTGCCTGCTGCCAGAGTGAGGATGTGTGACTTCTCAGAGAGGCCTTCTCATTAATTAGCAAATTTTTGCAGGATAAAAATAGATTATCTTTGATTTTAAGAACTCGTCATTCTGTCTATCATTGAAGAAGAATGAGACATTGCATAAAATCCATACTCCAGGTTGGCAAAACTAACGTTGACTTCATGGGGGCTGGGATGGCCCCCATTTTTTTCTACTATTGACTCCTTTCCTTAAAAAACACCAAGAGACTGCTGAATAGCTTTCATGCTAAAAGTTTACTCTTCCCATTTTGTATATAATGGTTTACTTTCCAGTCCCAGATGATATTTAAGGAGATCCACATATGCAACCATAACTAAGGCCCCTCTCAAATAAATTTAGTAAGTTAATATTTCATTGAAAACTCCACTAACTTAATAGAAGGGCCAAAATGAAACTCTTGTTATAAAACTAATGGTAATAATTATTTATACAGTATCATAGGTGTATATGCCTGTCACCAAGAAACACTTCTTCCCAACTCCAAAGTATGCACAGCCATACCCAATCTTTTCAAGGAGGTTTATTTCTTTCACAGAGGTTAGCACACAAAACAGGAGATGGTCTTAACTCAATCCTTGGCTTCAGGGCCACCACAGTGGCACTCAAGCTCTGGCAGCTTCCCAGCCTCAATCAGCTCTGCTGCCTTCCTGGAGCAGCAGCTGTAGAGCTGTGTCCCTGGCCCCTTGCTCCAGGGACCAATCACAGGAGCTAGCTCCTCTCCAGTATGGCTCTCCCTCCCCTAAGTCTTAGCCTGTCTTAGCCCTTCCTCTCCAGCTGCCTACTAGTTATTCTTTAAAGGTCTAAGTGCACCACAGCCCTCTTTTATTGGTCACTCTGCTCCCACCCAGCGGCATGAGGTTTAGTCTACTGACAGGGACCAGCTACCCTGTGACAATGCCTTTATATGGACAGCTAAAGCTTGATTCCCTGCCCTGAGGAGCTTACAAGATCCCATCTTCTGAATATCTATACACATGCTTAACTTAAAGCAAATGTGTGTTTGCAGGATTGAAATCCAAATGATCTTACTCAGCAAGGCAACATGCTTCTTTTCTATACATTAAAACATATACATAAAATGTGTGTTTTTCAAAAACATGGGAAAATATTAGCTGAAAGTAATTAAGAGTAAAATCTGTGTCTCAAAGCAGTCTATAGCAGATGATATCCAGTTAGGCTTTATAGAATTAGGAGAGATCCTTACAGGCCTTCACACACATGAGATGAGATCTTTAAGGATGTTCTTTTCTAGCAAATAGAAGCTTACCTTCGGCTAAACAAAGCAAGATTATGAATGAAAGTGTTGGCAAGATTATATATTTTTTAGGCAACTAAGTGTCTATAAACCCTTTTGTATGATCTGTTGTACTGTACCAAGCTGAAATCAGGAATTTGGCAGTCTTTTGACCTAGTTTTCCCTTTTTCTCCACCTTAGATTGGTCAGTTAGGACTATGGTACTGTATATTGCTGCTCTGGGTAGCAGTAAATTGTTGAGAACTTTGCAGATTGAAAAGAGCAGTGGTTTTCTTATGCTTAATCCATCTGTAGCAGGTCCCATTACCAACTAATTTTTTAACCAAAGAAGGCTCCCTGGCATCTTTCTGCAACATGTTCTCCAGGTTTTCTGGAGAGGGTAAATCTAAGAAAATGAGTGGAGTTCAAATAATAGCATTTAGTAAACACTTCTGGATATCCATAAGATACTTAATCACCACGGAAATGCAGGGAGCTACTGGAGAAATTTTGCTCTGCTAAAGTTTATTGTTGACGGAGCAGGCATCACCTCTTGGAAAAAATACTTGTTATGGGTTCCTTCTTGGAGCAAGGACTGGGCATAGTTTGTACTATAGCATTTACAGTGAATCTTAGAAAACCTAGGGAGAAGGAATTTGAATACAAGTTTACTAAATGATCTAAAGCCTTTACAGTACTGTGGCTGAAAGATGCAGCTTTAGGAACCCTTCTAAATTGGTTGAAATCAAGATATTGTGTAAGTAGGTAAAGATTATCAGAGTAAAAATGACTAAGAACAAATGACAGGACTTTATAACCATGGTAAATGCCTTTAGGGCAATGCAGAGGCCAAAGACCATAACCCTCCTCTAGTTCCATTCAAGATAATCTTAGAAATTTTTATGTAGCTTAAATGTAGAGGCTTTGATTAGGTCTATTTTTACAAATACATTTTGCTTGTTTACAGTTTCCTGAGTGCTTTGAACTGTCCACTCAGAAGGGCTGGGCCTTCATACACATAATTAGGGGGTTGAGGCTTAGAACTGGATGGTAAAACCCACTAGGTTAAGGAACCACAAATACAGAACTTATCCTATACTTCCTGAGACAATATGGCCATCGGAGGAAGTCTTTGCCCTTCTAAACCAGCAATGATAGGAGGCCCTAGACCATCTTTGGGCATTTGAGAAACTGAATTATTGAATAATTCTTCTGAATGGCTAATTTCTTGCCACCTCAAGGCTATTCTATTGCAGTGTTAACTACCTCAGGCTGAATTGGAAGGCCAAAGAGAAGCTTCAGTTGGTTCAGAAAGCAGCTGCCACATTTTGTCTAAGAGAGCTTGGCAAGTGCTCTGTCCAATTTCTCTGTCCAGTGTTCTCCAGAGGTGGAGAACATCTTGAATTTTGAGTAAGAAGGCTTTCAATATGGTCAAAGCACATGTGACCAAGTACTTGCACTAACCATATTCATCAAAAACTGTTTTCAAAGAAACTTGAAAACAGCCCTATTTTCCTCAACCTCACACCTCTGTGTGTTACAGTGTATATTACAACCTCACTGCAGTGTATATTTAACAAGTAGGCACACAGTTCTACTTGTTAAAATATCAAGACTCCTCCCACCATGGGTTATTGATGCCATTGAACAGCTACTCTGAGATAGAGAGTTCAGGGTGCATGTGGGCTAGAAAACAAGCGTTTGGAAAAAAAACAGATGAACGGGTTACCCCAAGGGTCTGTTCTACCCAACCTTTTTCAACCTATACGTCAATAACCTGTCACCAACCCAGCCATGGAAATTCATCTATGCAGATGACATCTGCTGCGAGCTACAGGCTCTGACTTTCTGAGCCAGAGAAGACTCTGAGTGACAACGTTGCAAAGCTAGCCAACTAGTGCAAGACATGGCACCTTCAGCCTAGCACCAGCACAACAGTCTCTAACTCATTCCTCCTCCACCATGAGAATGCTAAGAGGGAACTAAAAATCATAATGAATGGCCCGAGGCTGATGCGTGAAGGATACCCAGTTTATGTAGGCGTGATCCTTGACCGAACACTGACATACAAAAGCCACCTGAGCAAAATAGCAGCAAAGGTCAAGACATGCAACAACCTTCTCAACAAACTGGCAGTTTTTTCATGGGTAACAGATGCTCCAACCTTAAGGACCTCAGCCATTGCCATCTCATACTCAATAGCAGACTACTGTGTGCCTGTATAGAGTTGGGCGGCACACACCAAACTTGTTGATGTGCAACTGAACTCAGTAATGCGCATCATCACAGGAACTCTCTGATCAAGTCATCTTCTGTGGCTTCTAGTTCTGAGCCATATTGCTTCCTGTTACATCGGGAGAAAGAATGCAGTTGGCAAGCTGCTTGAGAAGGTTTGTGCCAACTCAAGCTTGCTCTTATTCAAGGACCTGTTTAGCCCACCAGCTACATGTCTGTCATCACAACACCCACTGTGGTTGAGGCTGCCATGCCAAGATGTGACAACTGAGTCCCTGTGGCAGGAAGACTGGTGCTTAATATCAATCACTAATCAGTTCCTCATCACAGACCCTACTGTCATTCGCCCTGCTTCGACCTGCCACATCGTCAGTGGGCCCTTCTTAACCACTTCCAGCTGGGCAAGGCCTTTGTGCAGCCAACCAGTACCATTGGGGTCTTTGAGGCAATCCAAGCTACCACTGTGGTGCAGATCAAACAGTGATACACATTGTTGAGGAGTGCCCACTAACTAAATTCAGAGGTGAGCTCTGAGAGCTCCACTTGGCCACTGAGAACACTATTGCTTGACTTAGCGAATACACAACACTAAATAAAATCTGTCCCGTTTTGGTTCTATTTCTATGTCCTGGTTCTATGTTTGAAGCCTCAGTGGGTATCTCAGAGACTAGTTCTTTCTCTGTACTCTGCTGTGATCAATGGGGATGTTGTGACTGATAAAAATGTTGTCTGCGGGATAAAATTATTGAGGCTGGGGTAGGCTGTTTTCTAAGGCCTTCAGTTGCGGCTCTCCCTAGAACCAAAGAAACAGGATGCATTCTAGACCTATTGTATTTAAGGCACAATTTAAAACATTGCACAGGACATCCCTCATTAACGGTGGCTGCAGATTGCCCAGGCAACATATCTCCTGGATGAGAACCACCAAAAATTATCCCACTTTAAAAGGTAGCATAAAAAGGAGCAAGGGATGGAGTCAGGTTCTGTTTCAGGCTGGAAAGTTTACTCTTAATGGTGTATATAAAAGTATTATTAATCCAGTGATGCCTCATCAAGAATCCCTCTACAGTCCTCCAACATCAGAATTTTGGTCCCATCTTTTCAGAAGTTCAGGTGGAACTCTTCCAAACAGATTGGTACTTTTTTAATTTATTTAAATATTTTTGCTTTCCCATGGCCATTGTTTTTCCACATGTTGTTTCCATGGCCACTCTTCGACATCTGCATAACAAGAAGGATTCAGTATCCTTAGTTTCTTCCTCAAATGACACTCAATGACTTTTCCTGTGACATCTTACTTCCTGTAAGAAGTCAGCAGTGGTTACACTGCTTGGGAATGTCAGACCTTAGATCCAGCTCACAGTCTGTATTTAATTATTTCCTTTTTATACTATTGTTGCTCCTTTATAATTGTACTGCTGAAGAACCAGGCTCTGCTTGAGGATTTATAGCTGAGTTGTGCCATGTCTTGTCTGAAAACACATCAGTGACGGAATCTGCACGGCTATCATATGAACCTTCTGCATAAATGTAACTTGCAATTAAAAAACCACCCACTTTACCAACATTTCTTGTTTGCCTTCCCTAGTAAATCCATTATGAATTATATGTCCCCAACCTCTGCCTCTCCACAGATTGTGATCTAGCCTGATCACACTACAGCTTGCTAGTGTTTACATTGTAGAGTCTATGCTTCCACTTCCTCTCTGGAAACTCCATGATGTAGATAATATTGTTGACCTCTCTAATACTGTTAAATGGTCCCTCTCAGACTGTTTACAGTTTTCCTGCCAAACAGGGATCAGAACTATAACCTTTTTGCCCCACCTCATATGTCTAAGCCTTAGCTTGTCAATCATACCAGGTTTTCTGTTTTTGATGTGTTTTAGCAAGGTTATTATAATGTGCTAAGGCGATAAACTCTCCTACTCTCTTGTGGTAGTCGAGCACATATTGTACTGCTGACTCCTGTGATGCTCCCAGCTTGCTTTTCTGCTTGTTCCTCATGAGGGCAAGGAGTCTTCTTGTCCTCATACAAACATGAGCATGAAAGGTATAATCCCAGTGGATTCTTCTGAAACCTCTTGATATCAAACAGCAGTTGCTACAATTATTCATCCCATTCTCCTTCAGACTTGTCTGCATAGGTTCTCAGCTTGGCTTTGATTGTTCTGCTGAAACCATCTATCAGTCTCTACATCAGTGAATGATACGGGCAGGCCCACAAATTTCTCACCCAATGTACACACTTTACTAATCTCTTGGAAAAATGAAATGCAGTAAATAGATTGCAAAGCATGAATGCTTCTTTCATACATCATACAAATTCTTTACAGCTAATGCTTCTTCAGAATACACTCTGCTTCTCATATGGACTTGTGAGCGTTCTGTTTTTAAATACTTTGCACATTTTCTTTTGTTTTTGTGTTCTGTTTTTCACATATCCTTAGAACTGATATGGTATTATTTTGGTACAGGTGCTTAGGAAGACTCACTTCAATGCTTTTAATCTTCTAATTATGTAGACTAATTTCACATCTGGAAATTTTACAGTGCAGTAATTGAAAGACATTCTTAGTCTGAAGAAAAGAAAGGGATCTTAGTTAGTATGAAATAAGACTGTCACGATAACATTTGGATAAATGAATTTTTTGTTAATTTAGAAGGCTTACCTTCCAAAGTAATTTAAGGTTTCTGTGTTTGCTTTTTAATGTGACAACTGTGACATACATTTCCACAACAGATGGATTAATGTCATTTTTTTTAAATTACTTCACCTAGACAGGTGTTTCCTGTATATGTTTGACATGAAATTAAACATAGCTCCAGATGTTCTGTTTGCAGCAAAGCCAGTTAATTTTATTAGAACATTTAATCACAGATCAACAGTGTAATAGAAATACTGCCGATGTGAAGCAGATATTTAACAGAACTTCCTAATGAATAAGTGAAAGAGTCTATATATGGAAAGCCAGTGAGTCCCACTGTTTCTTATGTGAATCCCATAAATGTATTGCTTTGGCATGCTACCTTTTCTGAATTCAAATCAGAAGTTCTGATATTTGCTTACATTAAAGAAATTTCACAGAGTATAGGTGTTTTTGACTAGTTGATATTAAAAGTTTACAGTATACCAGATGCTCTATCCATATATGTGTTCTATCTAGTCTGAAGTAAAAGCTGTGTCAGACTATGTTAGGAAATATCAAATATTCCTTGTGTTTTAGAAAAAAATTGCTCAGTTTGGATTCTTAGTATCCTCCCATCAGTCTAGAACTGTTGATGTTATAGATGATTGCTCTGCTTGCATTGCAGGCAGGCAGGGACAGCTGCACAAAGTTCTTCTATGCCAGACTTAAACATCATTACATGCCTAGTTATTCTTCCTCTAAGATTAGCTATAGATTTCCCATTAATTATTACATCATGTTTATTCATCTTTAATAAAATAGATCTCTGTGTGCTGTCACTGGTTTGGTTTTTTTTAACTATAATGAAAATGAGTGAAAAGAAGTTTGGGTCTGTCTTTGTTATACCTTTACCAAACATTCCATTGTGCCTCTATGGTCATCCCAGGGCTAGAGCAAAAATATTCATAATTTTCTACTTTGAAATATTAGTTATCTATATGCACTAATAATAACTTCAAGTTTTTCTGTGATTGATGTTTTTGTTGGTTTGTCACCTCATTGTGTAGAAGTTTGTTTTAATGAGTTTCTCTAATGAATATTTAATATTGATACTTGGATGACTGGCATATGGTAAATGCAAGGTAAATTACAGCTCTTTAAATAAATATTTTTCATAAATTATTTATTTTGTGATGCCTGTATTGGTTAGATGTCATGTCATGTCATGTCAGATGAAGACTGGAAACTATTTACTCTAATCCTTATTTGTGAGTTGAAAAAAGTAAAAGATTTTTAATTATTACCAAGCTTCCAATATACCATTGTAATTTATGGGAAATTACCATAAACTGTATAGGATTACAATTTTGTGAAGACAGCTTTAGTTGTATAATGCAAAACAACATAATCTCTTGTGTTTTACACGAATCGTTATTTATTCATATAAGAATATTACGCTATTCCTGAGAAAACTCATTTTGAAGTATCTCTGGCTTCTGTAGGATTATGAGTTCTTGTCAACTGTTATTTCTAGCAGTAGTTGATGGCTATTTTAATAGTGTAAAAATAAAACCTAGTTTAAAAAAAATTAAAAATATTTGCAAATAGAATGGATTGTATTGCCCTTTTTTGCATTTTAGTGTATGACTATTGGGGACGGAGCTTCCGGCTTTAATTGTTTGGATGAGATACTGCTCATTAAAGGCCCAGTACCATGAGGTACTGAATGCTATTAACTCCACTCAAGTCACTGGAAGTTGAGGGTCTTAGCATCTCCCAGAATTAAATAAATTCTGACTTCACATGTGCACACCTAGAAGTTCAATGATCCATGGAGTTGAGAAGGCAACAGTAACAGTGGCACAAAATATTGCATTGCCTAGATAACTGCTGTCTTCTTAAAAGTGTGTTAGGTTAGAGGTGCATATATAACATGCCTGTGCTCACTTTAAGATCAAAATAACGGGAAACAGTTTGAAAAAAATTGAAGGTTTTAGCTTAGAAACCATGTATTATCCATATTCCTGTTTGAGTATCAATAGCAAATTTTATGAGAGTAATACATTCCCTACACTTGTTAGAATACACATGGGAGACAGCTCATATATGTAGTCAGAAGTGACCTACCTGCATGAGACTTGCCTACATCGTACATCTTTCTGTCCTTGGAAATTCCCTCATTTCTGACTTTGCAATGTTGTTCCACAGCTGAATGGTAGCAGATATTCAGGGCACTGAAGTTCAGCTTCTATGTTAAAGAGAAATCAGTGTTGCGGTGTCCTGGTACATTCTAAGTATAACTTGGTTTATTTAAACACATACACCAGCCCTGAAACATAGGTGGTCACAAACGGCATGCACGCAGTCCCTTCTTTCAGCCCAACTCCAATGCCTGGTTCCTCCATCTTAAGAATCGACGGCAGGGCAGAAAGCAAACTCTCCAACTACTCACACAGCTCCCTTAACACTGAACTTTGTATAACAGTATGTCTTCCCTGGACAGAACATTATTTGTTTACATTATAAGGAAAATAACTTGGAAGTCTACATGTAACGGTGCCTCCTGGTGACACCTGCTGCAACAATATTATTGTTGGTGTCTAAGTCAGCACCCTTCAAATCAAACTTCACACTTGAGAGACATTATTTAGGATTCTTTGCAAATTCAGGCAGACATGACTACATTAGTTATACTTGGGACACATTTTCAAGGTTTTCTTCAAAACCATGACAGCTTTTTTATTTAAATGAAAGCTGAGACTGGAAAACAACTAAGAGACCAGTCTGTGCCCCTCTCTCAGCTTACCCTTCCTGTCCCCCCAAAGAAAGCCCTACACTGAAAAACACGGCTTTGAAGTATCAGAGGGGTGGCCGTGTTAGTCTGGATCTGTAAAAGCAGGAAAGAATCCTGTGGCACCATGTACATCGGCCAGACTGGACTGTCGCTATGGAAAAGGATAAATGGGCACAAATCAGGTATTAGGAATGGCAATATACAAAAACCTGTAGAAGAACACTTCAACCTCCCTGGCCACACTATAGCAGACCTTAAGGTGGCCATCCTGCAGCAAAAAAAAACTTCAGGACCAGACTTCAAAGAGAAACTGCTGAGCTTCAGTTCATCTGCAAATTTGACACCATCAGCTCGGGATTAAACAAAGACTGTGAATGGCTTACCAATTACAAAACCAGTTTCTCCTCCCTTGGTTTTCACACCTCAACTGCTAGAACAGGGCCTCATCCTCCCTGATTGAACCACCTCATTATCTCTAGCTTGCCTGCATATATATACCTGCCCCTGGAAATTTCCACTACATGCATCTGATGAAGTGGGTATTCATCCACGAAAGCTCATGCTCCAAAATGTCTGTTAGTCTATAGGTGCCACAGGATTCTTTGCTGCTTTTACTGCTTTGAAGGTTGAATATAGTTTCCAGTTCTAAAACCCTAATTCTTCAGAGCCCATTTGAATGCTCTGTTCTGTTTGTAAAAATATTTTGTAACTTACCAGATAAAGCTTTTTAAATTGTTCCCCTTTTGAAATATTGGGCCTGGCTCTCACTTTATTTTATTTTAGGTAAAGAACCACGGCCACCATAAATACCAAACTTCACCCAAGAGTGGCTTGTTAACTTAAAAACTCATGTTTTTAAGTCTGGAGGTCCCTGGTTTAATCCTAGTTTGTTGAACAATATGGCTGCTATCACATGCACATGCACACTGGGATTTCTGCCATTCCCTACCACCCTTTACTCTGACGGATGTGTCTTCCTGGCCCTCTTAGTCTCTCAAACTGCTATGGTTAATTATCCCAGTGAGCCCTACTGGTGAACTACAGGTTGTTTAGCATTAGGAGACGTTGTCTGAGCAGCTGTGCTGTCTCCAGAGCCAAGCTACCAGTGCTGTTGTTAAGACAGCTTCCCTTGTAGTTTCCACCAGGGGCTCCATGGTTCACTGGGTCAAGACAGCTGGCTGTGAAGGGAAGCACTTCCATCACATTGTGTAATCATTAATAAGGGGGTGCAGTATTAAAAGGAATATAGATTCGTAAATTCCAAGGCCAGAAGGAGCCACTGTAATCATCTAGTCTGAGCTCCTGTAGAACACAGCCCATAGGATTTCCCCAAAATAATTCCTAGAGTAGTTCTTTTAGAAAAACATCAATCTTAATTGAAAAGTTATCAACAGGAGATTCCACCACGATCATTGAAAAATTGTTCCAGCTGTTAATTACTCTCACTGTTAAAAATGTATGCCTTATTTCCTATCTGAATTTGTCTAGTTTCAACTTCCAGCCTTCAAGTCATGTCAAGTCAAGTCAAGTCAAGCTCTCTAGTGTAGCCATAGGCTAAGTATGTTATATCAACACTATTACCTTCTCAACCTAACTCATAATCTCATCAAAAAAGATATCAAGTTAGTTTGACACTCTGTTTTCTGTAAAAACCTTGTTGATTGTCATTAAGTACATTACCCGTCTTTAATTCTTTATTCATTGAGTCTCATATCCACCACTGCCTTATCTTGCCCAGGATGAATATCAGATTGATACACCTATAAATACCTGGGTCATCTCATTTACCCTTAGCTTTCTTCCAGACATCTGGAACTTGCCCAGTGTTCTAAGAAATATTGTAAAATCAACTTCAGCGGTTCAGCGAGGTCCTAAGAAAGGTCTTTTAAAATTGTTAGATGCAAATTATCCAGAGCTGTTAATTTAAAAATGTCTAACTTTAGTAGCTCCTGTTTAACATCCTCCTGAGATACTAGTGAAATAGAAAGTGTTATCATCATATTATTTGACTATATCATTTGGGGCTTTTTTCCAAATATAGAACAGAAATATGTATTGAACACTTCTGCCATTTTTTGTATTATTATTTATAATTTCACTATTTCCATCTAATAATGAACTAATACCATTTTTAGGATTCCTTTTGTTCCCAATATACTTTAAAACTCTTTATTTCCCTTAACTCTGCTGGTCATAGTTTTCTCCTTGTGCCCTTTGCTTCCATTATAAATTTTCTACAATTCCTGACTTCTGATTTATAGTTATTAGTATCAACTTCCCCCTTCTTTCCCATTTGTTATACTAATTTTATTATTTTATTTTTATAGTTGCCTTCACTTCCCCTCTAAGGCAGGTCTGTTGTTGTTGTTTTGTTTTTTGTTTTTTTACCAATATGACCTTCTTCCTTGATTTTGGCTTTTTGAGCACCTAGTAAAATGTTCTTAAACTATTCCCAATTATCATTCACATTTTTCTGATTAAATTATTCCTTTCAGCAGATTTGGCTCATAATTATTTTCAGCTTTGTGAAACTGGCTCTTTTAAAGCACCAAGTTTATGTATGACTGGAGTGGACTTTACTCTGTTTGCACATTATAGACATATATGTGATATAGAAAGATGGGAGAAGCAAGGAAGTGTTGGTGATAAGGAAGGAGGTTACAATAGTGCAAAAAGGGAGCTTAAGTGGGAACTGGGGATGGCAGGTATATTCCCCTGTTGTTTCTTATGATTTTTGAGCCATATACTTTGGAAATTGGAGGGAGAGCTCTCCCTAGCCTACAGGATTCTTTCGGTGCTTTAACCTCATATTTTCTCCTCTAATACACCTCCATCATACACCTAACCATCTGGCCTGTTTCTACAATAGATAAGTTAATTTGCTGCAATCAGAACTATGGTTTACCATGACAGTGAGAACTGGATGTGTGTGTGTATTGCACGTATTTATATGTGAGAGATGGAACTCAGTTCTTTATGAGGGTGTAGAGTTTGTCAGTGACAAGGGCTAATGGGATGTGTGAGTGCTAAGGTATAGTAAAGAACTAACTTCCCTTAACTGTTTATGTCCCTGATTTCAAGGTTTGAGTAGGTGGATTTGGTGCTAAAGCAACTTTAACTGATGTTTAACAAAGTTTTCATCATTGAGAGTGTGTGTGTGTGTGCACATGTTTTGGTGAATGTATGTGCATATACACATGTACACATTCCTCTCAGTGAACTGAGGCATACCACAAGCTGGGATTTCAACTTGAAACAGCTAGGCTATGACTGAGCTCAATCATAAACACTGACATATCTTTCACTTCAGCGGGAGTAGTGATGCATGCCATGAAAAGCTCTAACCCTTTCACCTGTTTCATATAAACATTTTCTGTTCAGTTCTCTTCTGTCATAATCTGGGTGCTTGTGTGTAATGCAATTCTTTTGCATTTATTGGACATCCTGCATATGTATCCAGCAGTTTCAGCCACAAATATTTTCATTTCTCACACAATGTTAATCTCAGTTACTGTTGTTTCAGTAAAGAAATTGGAAGTCTAGATTTCAAAGGCAAAGCATGACAGACTTTTATCAAAAAACATAACGAGAGCCTCAGACACACTCATTACTATAGAGAAGTAGGGTGACCAGGTGTCTGGTTTTCGACTGGAACACCCAGTCAAAAAGGGACCCTGGTGGCGCCAATCAGCACTGCCAGCCGTGCCATTAAAGATTGTGTCAACAGTGCTGCAGCACTAAGGCAGGCTAGTCCCTACCTATCCTCAGGCACCACGCTGCACCCCAGAAGTGACCAGGAAGTCCAGCTCCTAGACAGGAGGCCACAGGGTTCTACGCACTGCCCCTGCCCTGAGCATCAGCACAGCACTCCCTTTGGCCAGTTCCCAGTCAATGGGAGCTGGGGGATGATGCCTGCGGTGGGTGAGAGCAGCACAAGGAGCGTTCTTCCTGCCCCCCCCCATTCCTAGTAGTGTCGGACCTGCTGGCCACTTCTGGGGCATGTGCAATGTGGTGTCAGCACAGGCAGACAGCCTGTCTTAACCCTCCTGCTGTGCCACTGACCGGGAGCCACCAGAGGTAAGCCCATGCCCCAACCCAGAGCCCCAACCCCCTGCCCCAGTCCTGAGATCCCCCCACCTGGAGCCCACTCCTACACCCCAAAGCCCTCATCCCCAGCCCCAGCCCAGAGTCCTCACCCCCAGCCCAGAGCCCTCACACACACCCCACACCCCACCCCAAGTCCTGAATGCCCCCAAAACCTGGCGGCCCCTCCTGCACCCCCAGCCCCTCATCCCTGGCCCCAGCCTAGAATCCTCACCCCCTCCTGCACTCCAATCCCTGCCCCATCCTTGAGCCCCCCCAAACCTGGAACCCACTCCTGCACCTCAAACCGCTCATCCCTGGCCCCACCCCAGAGCCCTCACTCCCAGCCCAGAGTCCTCACACACACCCCACACCCCAACCCCCACCCCGATGCTGAGCGCCTCCCAAAACCTGGACCCCCCTCCTACACCCCCAGTCCCTCATCCCTGGCCCCACCCGAGATCCCACACCACCAGCCCAGAGCTCTCACTCTGCCCCCCCTGCACCCCAACCCCCTGCCCCAGCCCAGAGCCCCAAACACACCTGAACCCCTCATCCACAGCCCCACCCCAGAGTCCTCACCCCCTCCTGCACCACAACCCCCTGCCACAGCCCACAGCCCCTCCTGCTCTCCAACTCTGTTAGCCCCACCCCCAGCCTGGAGCCCCCTCCTGCACCCCAAACCTCTCATCCCCAGCCCCACCCCAGATCCCGCACCCCCAGCCAGAGCCCTCACCCCCTCCCACACCCCAAGCTCCTGCCCCATCCCAGTGAAAGTGAGTGAGGGTGGGGGAGAGCAAGCCACCAAAGGAGGGGGGATGTAGTGAATGAGGGGAGGAGCCTTGGATAGGGGCAGAGAAGGGGTGGGGCTAGGGTATTCATTTTTTTGCCATTAGAAAGTTGGCAACCCTATAGGGGAGCCGTTGACCAGCCTAACTGGGGAGGAGCTTGGAATGCCCTTTTTTTACTGTAATTGTGAATGCCATTATGAGAAAGTATGGCACTTTTATTCTGGCCACAAACAACTTGCTACTTGCAGATTTATTTTAAGAAAGAAGACAATATTAGGATTCCAATCAATACTTTTAAATATAGAACATGAAAGTTTTTACTCTCTCTCCTTCTTTTGCATTCTGCATAGACTATACAATATATACAAATGCTGTCTCCATTAGAGTCACCGTTTTTTTAATTTGCTTAGAGAATTTAACAAATAGGCCACACCCCAAAAGTTTGCCATTTTCCTGTCATTTGTAACAAAGAGAAACTTGTATATTGACAAATGTGTTATTTCCCTCTAAAAGTGTTGCCTCATATAGTTTGTCTTTATTGCACAAATATTTACATTTATAATACAATAGCCTCTTGATCTATGGCAGAGCTTTGTCCCATAAGAGTTGAAAGACCTCTGACAATTAGATAATTGCACTCAGCAGTCTTAAATTATGCACTTTGCTTTTTTTTAATATAATACCAGTTTTAAAAAATGCATTTGAGTCCAGCAGCTCCCTTTGACGCCCCCGGACAATATTTTAAGAACTCATTTGTTTGAGAGGTTTTTAATCTGGAGACATTGAAAAGTTACACCCGCTGTGATGTCGTCAATCACGCCAGGAGTTAAAATAGTGGCATGATTTGTTATCTGTTATTTCCTTTGCTGTGGTGACTGTCTCTCAGTGCCAGGTCTGTCCTTAAGGCCATCACTTATAGGGACCACTGTCTGTCAAAACCACAGCCAACTTTAAGGTCTGCCTTTGTTGGAGCAGACAAATGAGTCTGACCTTTAACAATAAAATAGGCACCTACTGAGAGAGATGAAACAGCAACTGAAATTAAGAACACCATACGGCCATTTCAAACACTCAAGAAAAGTTAGGAGTTGAACTATAACTTAATTATAAGAGTAAATGTGGGTAGATGTTGTCAATAATGAAACAGACATGGTCAGAAGTATCGATTAGCAGTGGGGACTAAAACTTAGTTCATCCAGGAATCACCCTTCATTTCATTAATTATGAATAGTATCGATGGGGTTCATTGAAAAATATTGCAGAAGAGATTAAATTATAGCACTTCAAAGTTTGTCAGGAGGGGAGGTTAAAGTGGGATGCAAAAGTGTACATATCATTTATGAATATTCTAGATAGGCAAAGAAAAAAATAAGAATACACTAAACCTTTGATTTACACTAATAGCTACTTCAAAAGATCTTCAGAAAAGGGCCTCTGCCTAGCTAGTTAGAGGATGTGAGATGGTCATTGATATTGTGTAATGTTTCAAAGCACAGTCTGAACATTCCAGGCAATGCATTGTAAAGACCACAGCACAGTTTGTGGTTTGAAAGGATCTTGTAACCCAACCTGGCAAGTGGTCAGTGGAGACTATATTTTAGAGAGCAACACAAATCAATCTTATTGAACACTTTCCAGGTAATATAATATTCTGCTTGTGACAATAATGAAATTAGCCTATAGATTTTGTTTAAATATTGAAATGCCATTTGAATACTTAATGAAATATTGTACTCTATAGATATGCAGATTTTTGTGGTTTTCATAAAAAAAGATTTTACAAATATCCTTTAAAATTATAAAGATAATAATAATAAGAAGAAGAAGAAGAAGAAGAAGAATAAATCTCTTTCTTTGTCATGTTGTTAGTATTTAGTTAGACCAGATCATGCTAAGTGCTGAGAGCCTTCAACATCTAGTGAGGTCAATAGGAGTTGAGGGCGCTCAACAGGACTGAGCCTCTAGTCATTAATGAGTTAACATATTCATCACAATCCTTAAATCTGCACAAAGACTTTTGGCTTTTAATGTTACAAGAACAAAAATGTTTTTCATCTAAATACTTTCATTTTGTATTGTTCTTATCTGATGCACACCTTGTTTTTCATTCTTTTAGAAATGATCTATTTAGTGTCACTGTTTTTTATTCCCAGCAGGTATGTTTTATCACATTTTCTAGTGAAAAATAAAATCACACTGTTTTTCAAGAAAAGAAAATCTCCAGAGATCTGAGTTCCAATCTGAGAATTGGTTTGAGGTGAAATCTGTTCATTTTTCTCACTGTAGCCCCTAGTATAGAGATGCACATCATAAAAAGTAACAAAGAATTTCCTATAATCAAAAGCTTTTGCCAATTTAAAGACCCAACTTTTTAATAGGCCTGGAGGTTCAATTGTAATCGTACTCCAGAGTGGTTATCCTTTTAGCTTAGGGTTAAAAAGCTTTGACAAAGCACCATGGGGAAGCTTGGATTGCCCTCACCTACACTGTACCTAGCCTTGGGATGGATAAATACAGTCTCATTCTCTAATGCTACTGACTGCCTCCAGGAACACTAAATTTTAAGAGAGAAAAACATGAATCCTGTATTTCAAGAGAGGTGGAACTAAGCCATTGTTCACTCCCCTTAAAAAAGATATTCAGTGGCCAGTTCAGATTGCCCTAGGGACACCTAAAGCTGCATTAAGTACTTGTGAAAGTGAAAATCCACTGGGAACCCAATTCCAGTGTTTAAACCTCAGCATGAACAGTGGAGTTCCTAGCAGGGTTCACTTTTACATGTCTTTATAAGCAGGTTCAAAATGTACCGTATGTGCAGTAAGGATCTGCTATTCCAGCTAACCTACAGAATGATTATAAAGATATAGCCTCTTAGAAAATCACTAAAATGAAGTGGAGGAGGGGGTGGAAGCAAACATTCATTTAACTACAGCATCACATTAGCAGCAGAAGTGCTGGTTTAATACTGATAGTCTATTTGGTGTGGTTTTGTGTACCTTTTTGTGTATTTTCTGTAGCACTGAGGGTTTTCTTTAACACTGCATATTTTTAAATTGTAAAATGAAAAGAAATGCATACGAAAATACAGCTGACTGGAGGATGGCAATTTCATTTCATGGCAACTTTTGAGGCTGCCAAATTTGTTTTGGTTCTGCATTGGAATGAAAACAAAAGCTTTCAAATGTTTTTGTGAACATGATATTGGGTGGAAATGTCCAGGGTTGGTCCAAAGCCTGGTGATTGGCCTGGCAGTTAGGGAACAAGCTTGGGATGTAGGAGTCCCAACTTTAAATAATTTCTCTGCCTGATTCAGAGCAGAGTATTTCATCCTAGATCACAGTGAATCAGGCAGAAACTTGAACTTTGATCTCCAAAAATCTCAGGCCAGGGCCTGAGCAACCATGCTATCGAGCACAAGAGCGTTTCTTGCTTCCTCACCCCACATCCCTTCCTGTCAAAAACTTAGCTGAAATGCCTGTGTCTCCACAAAATGTTTCGGCTTTCATGAAATAGCATATTTCAGTGAAATGAAATTTCGCTGAAAGTGTTCTGTAGTTCTAGAAAGTAATGGTAGAAGGTGTCTTTTAAATATATTATTATTATTTGTTTTTGTTTGTCTGCATAATCACGGTACGTAGGATCTCCAGTCATAAACCAGGACCCCAATGTGCTTAGTGGTGTACAACCACAGAACAAAGGGACAATCCCTGCCCTAAGGGGACTACAATCTAAATAGACAAGAGACAAGCCATGGATATAGACAGATAGGGGAGTACAAGCAAACAGTGAGATGGTATTGGTCAACATCTTAGGCAATGGTCTCTGCACACTAGCAGCCTGTTGTCAAGTTTTTTGCAGGCATCTCGGCAAAGGAGTGATTGGAGGAGGGATTTGAAGGTTCAAAACATTTTAGATTAATGAATGAAAATGAGTCTCTGAAACGGATGTGCACAGAATCTTAACAGGATAATAAATTCTTACAAAAAGCTGCTTGATGCTACAACTGTAGGCTAGTGAAACAGACTCCACATTAATTCTTTCATAAAGGGATGGCCTCAGCTGCTGTTAAAGATAAAGCCTGAAACTTTGTTACCCAACAGAAATTTTGTCTCATGCAGTTCTTTCTATAGTCTGTCTAGTCACTCTTCTTTCCTCACCTCATGGAATCACCATGGCCCATGCCCCTTTGGATTTGTCCCCAGCTGAATGATCCCTCCCCCTTGCACAAAGAGGCCCAAAGGGTGATGCTTTAAATCTATGCTTCATAATAAATCCAATACAATGTTTACCTTTCACTGTAAGTGGTGGCCCACTCATTCCCAGCCTTCTGCTTGGGTTTGGGATAAGATAAAGGGTGAACCCATCTACCAGTGCTACATTGAACTCCTGCCAGAAGGCAACATTAGAAATCTCCCTTAAATTGGTCCTCCACCTTATCCTTCTCTTTAGACGCACACACACATCTTTGCTGGCTATCTATGAACTGCTCAAACCTTGACAAGATAGATGTTTCTCCAAAATTTGTCAGCTCCTGTCATAAACAGATAGTTAAGGGTTAATGTCTCTTTTACCTGTAAAGGGTTAACAAACAGGGAACCAAACACATGACCAGGGGACCAATCAGGAGACAAGATATTTCCAAATCTCGGTGGAGGGAAGCCTTTGTTTGTGTTTTTTGGGTTTTGCTTTGTTCTCTCTGGGCTCTGAGAGTGACCACATGTACCTACAGGCTCTCTAATCTTCTATTCCAATTTAGTAAGTACAAAAAGTAGAAAGGCAGTTTAGTCTTTTTTATTGTTTTTGCTTTATTTGCAAATGTGTATCTGGCTGGTAGGGGTCTAATGTGTATTTGGCTAAAAGTATTTTAAATTGTATTTTTGCTGGAGGAGGCTTTTTTCTCCAGTTTCTATAAGCTGACAGACCCTGTAATATTCCATCTTGAATTTACAGTCATTTTCTTTATTCTTTTTTTTCTTTTATTAAAAGTTTTGCTTTTAAGACCTGTCTGATTTTTCCCCTTGTTGAGTCTCAAGGGAATTGAGTCTGTACTTAACAGGGAAGGAGAAGGGAGAGGGAGAGAAAGGGAGGGAACCCACCTGATTTATCTGTGTTGTGATTCAAGGAGTTTGAATCACGGTGATCTTCTAGTGTACCCAGGGCAGGAAAGATCTGGGAGGAGGAAAGGAGAAGAAGGAATCCCTTTGTTTAGATTCACGGAGCTTGAATCTGTATATCTCTCCAGGAGCCCAGGGAGGGAACACCTGGAGGGGAGGAGGGGGAAGGGAAATGGTTTATTCCCCTTTGTTGTGAGACTCAAGGAATTTGGGTCTTCGGGGTCCCCAGGGAAGGTTTTGGGGGAGACCAAAGTTTATCAGGCACTCTGCTCTTAAGTCCTGATTGGTGGCAGCACTATAGGATCTAAGCTGGTAATTAAGCTTAGGGGAATTCATGCTAATATCCATATTTTGGATGCTAAGGTTCAGAATTGGGAATTATACTTATGACATGGTGGGAGCAGTGGAATAAGAATCCAAAAGCTAGTAAGATTATTATTTTTCTTTTTTCTCTGCTAGCTGCTTATAAGCAGAGAAAAGGGGAGGTTTTAAAAGCAAGTCTGCAGGGGTTTTTTTCTTTCTCTCTTCCGAGTACACTGAAGGCAGAGAGATTAAGGTTTAACAAGGGTCTTTTGTTAAACAAAGCAGGCTTAAGTGGTCAGCAACAGACACCAGCAGAACACATTTGCATATCAAAGGGTTTTCTTTTGTTTTAATTTAAACGTGAAAGGTTAGGTAGAAGAAGTTAAAAAAGGCACTGTTGCTAGGCAAACCGAAGGAGGCAACAAAGAAGCAGCAGTTCAGGCAGTAAACCAGCAGAGGGCACCCCAAAACCAAAAAAGCAGGAAACATGACTTCCAGGGCAAAATTAGATGCAGAGAAA
Source organism: Gopherus flavomarginatus (assembly GCF_025201925.1). Lineage (NCBI taxonomy): Eukaryota > Metazoa > Chordata > Testudines > Testudinidae > Gopherus > Gopherus flavomarginatus. The sequence continues at coordinate 245,164,055 of NC_066618.1, forward strand.
CAAATCAAAGACGCAGACCACAGGCGAGACATGGAAAAAAAAACTACAAAAGATGGAGCTGAGAGAAAGAGAGGCTGCCCACAGGAGAGAGCTGGAAATAAAAGAGAAAGAGTTGGAACTCCAGAGGGAGGCCCACCGGCAGGCCCCGGAATTAGCGCAGGCTAGGCAGCATGCTCCAGTCAACCCTAACAACTCTTCTCCAGTTACTGTTCCACATCCCAAGAAATTTCCCACCTACAAGGCAGATGATGACACTGAGGCCTTCTTGGAAAATTTTGAAAGAGCCTGCCTTGGATACAACATCTCTGAAGACCAGTACATGATAGAACTGAGGCCACAGCTTAGTGGACCTTTAGCAGAGGTGGCAGCTGAAATGCCTAAGGAGAACATGAATGATTATAAACTTTTTCAAACCAAGGCCAGACACAGAATGGGAATAACACCTGAGCATGCCCATCGGCGGTTCAGAACCCTAAAATGGAAACCAGATGTGTCATTCCCCCGACACGCCTACCACATTGCAAAGAATTATGAGGCCTGGATATCAGGAACAAAGTTTAACAATATTGACGAGCTGCACCTCCTGATATAAATGGAGCAGTTCTTAGATGGTGTTCCTGAGGAAATAGAGAGGTACATCCTAGATGGGAAACCCAAAACGGTAACCAAGGCGGGGGAGATTGGAGCCAAATGGATGGAAGTGGCAGAAAAAAAAAAGCTACTGTCAAGGGGAGCGAATACCCCAGGGTGCACACCGACAATAAACCTTATAACCGAGGGCAACCCAAGACCCCACCTACAACCCAAGGGAAGCCACAGATGCCCTATTCTCCCACCTCACCAGTCTCCAGTAACCCACCTCGGCCCAGTGACCAGTCAGCTGGGCGATGCTTTAAATGTAATGAACTGGGACATATAAAGGCCAACTGCCCAAAGAACCCCAAACGAGTGCCGTTCATTACACCACCATCACACCAAAGATCCCCATGCCCAGTTGCCTCTCAAATACCCTTGGAGCGAAGGGAAATTTTGAGAGTGGGCGGAAAGAAGGTTACCGCGTGGAGAGACACAGGGGCACAAGTGTCAGCTATCCACCAATCCTTCGTCGACCCCAAATTCATCAACCCAGAGGCCCAAGTGACAATTTACCCCTTCATGTCACAAGCTGTAGACTTGCCTACAGCTGAACTGCCTGTCCAGTACAAAGGCTGGTCAGGAATGTGGACTTTTGCAGTTTATGACAATTATTCCATCCCCATGCTGCTGGGGGAAGATTTGGCCAACCAGGTAAAGCGGGCCAAGAGGATGGGAATGGTTACACGTAGCCAAACCAGGCAAGCTTCCCGACCCATCCCTGTTCCTGAGCCATCCACAGAGGCCCCGTCTGTGTTACCAGAGACCCAGACCGAGGTAGTGGACCTGGATCCCCTGCCAACGACTAAAACAGCCACAGTGACTCCAGTTCCAGACCCGAAACTGGACAAGCAACAAGCACCAGCGCCAGCAATTGCAAACCAACCTTCAACCCCAAAGCCAGAGGGCGCCAGCGAGCCTAAACTGGCCGAAGCAGCAGACAACCACACCCAAGAGGCTCAGACAGAGCCTGAAATACCACCTGGTACACCAGCAGAGAGCAGTTCACCCGCAACGAAAACAACCCCATCACCTACATCGCTTCCAGAGGGTCCAAGCCCAAGTCCACAGTCTAAGGAAGAACTGGTGTCTCCAGCTTCAAGGGAACAGTTCCAGACTGAGCAGAAAGCAGACGACAGCCTTCAGAAAGCTTGGGCAGCGGCACAGAGCACCCCACTGCCTCTCAGCTCTTCTAATCGATCCCGGTTTGTTGTAGAACAAGGACCTTTATACAAGGAGACTCTTTCTGGTGGACACCAGGAAGACTGGCATCCGCAAAAACAGTTGGTGGTTCCAGCCAAGTACTGGGAAAAGCTCTTAAGCTTCGCCCATGATCATCCTAGTGGCCATGCTGGGGTGAACAGAACCAAAGACTGGTTGGGGAAGTCCTTCAACTGGGAGGGGATGGGCAAGGACGTTGCCAAGTATGTCCGGTCTTGTGAGGTGTGCCAAAAAGTGAGGAAGCCCCAAAACCGGGTCAAGGCCCCTCTCCAGCCACTCCCCATAATTGAGATCCCATTTCAGCGAGTAGATGTGGATATTCTGGGTCCTTTCCCAAAAAAGACACCCAGAGGAAAGCAGTACGTACTGACTTTCATGGACTTTGCTACCCAATGGCCGGATGCAGTAGCTCTAGGCAACACCAGGGCTAAAGCTGTGTGCCTGGCCCTAACAGACATTTTTGCCAGGGTAGGTTGGCCCTCCGACATCCTTACAGATTCAGGATCTAATTTCCTGGCAGGGACCATGAAAAAACTGTGGGAAACTCATGGGGTGAACCACTTGGTTGCCACCCCGTACCACTATCAAACCAATGGCCTGGTGGAAAGGTTTAATGGAACTTTGGGGGCCATGATACGTAAATTCGTCAATAAACACTCCAATGACTGGGACCTAGTGTTGCAGCAGTTACTTTTTGCCTACACGGCTGTACCACATCCCAGTTTAGGGTTTTCACCATTTGAACTTGTGTATGGCCACGAAGTTAAGGGGCCATTACAGTTGGTGAAGCAGCAATGGGAGGGGTTGCCTTCTCCAGGGACTAACATTCTGGACTTTGTAAGCAACCTACAAAGCACCCTCTGGCACTCTTTAGCCCTTGCTAAAGAAAACCTAAAGGATGCTCAGGAAGAGCAAAAGGCCTGGTATGACAGACGTACCAGAGAACGTTCCTTCAAGGTAGGAGACCAGGTTATGGTCTTAAAGGCGCAAGAGGCCCATAAGATGGAAGCATCATGGGAGGGCCATTCACTGTCCAAGAGCATCTGGGAGCTGTTAACTACCTCATAGCATTTCCGAATTCCTCCCTAAAGCCCAGAATGTACCATGTTAATTCTCTCAAGCCCTTTTATTCCAGAGACTTACAGGTTTGTCAGTTTACAGCCCAGGGAGGAGATGACGCTAAGTGGCCTAAAGGTGTCTACTATGAAGGAAAAAGTGACAGTGGCATGGAAGAGTTAACCTCTCCACAACCCTGGAACGTCTGCAGCGGCAACAAATCAAGGAGCTGTGCACTAGCTTCTCCCCATTGTTCTCAGCCACCCCAGGACGGACTGAACGGGCATACCACTCCATTAACACAGGTAATGCTCACCCAATTAGAACTCCATCCTACCGGGTGTCTCCTCATGCCCAAACTGCAATAGAACGGGAAATCCAAAACATGCTACAGGTGGATATAATCCGCTCATCTACCAGTGCATGGGCATCTCCAGTGGTTCTGGTACCCAAACCAGATGGGGAAATACGCTTTTGCGTGGACTACCGTAAGCTAAATGCGGTAACTTGTCCAGACAACTATCCAATGCCACGCACCGATGAGCTATTGGAAAAGTTGGGACGTGCCCAATTCATATCTACAATAGACTTAACCAAGGGGTACTGGCAAGTACCACTAGATGAACCTGCCAAGGAAAGGTCAGCATTCATCACCCATGCGGGGGGGTGTAAATTTAATGTACTTCCTTTTGGGCTGCGAAATGCACCCGCCACCTTCCAGAGGCTGGTAGATGGTCTACTAGCAGAACTGGGTGAATATGCAGTTGCCTACCTTGATGATGTGGCCATTTTTTCTGACTCCTGGCCCGAACATATAGAACACCTGAAAAAAGTCTTTGAGCGCATCAGGCAGGCAGGACTAACTGTTAAGGCCAAAAAGTGTCAAATAGGCCAAAACAAAGTGACTTATCTGGGACACTAGGTGGGTCAAAGAACCATAAACCCCCTACAGGCCAAGGTGAAGGCTATCCAAAAGTGGACTGTCCAAAAGTCAAAGAAACAGGTCCAATCCTTCATAGGCTTGGCCGGGTATTACAGGCAATTTGTACCACACTACAGCCAAATCGCTGCCCCACTGACCGACCTGACCAAAAAGACCCAGCCAAATGCAGTTAAGTGGACTGATGAGTGTCAAAAGGCCTTTACCCAACTTAAGGTGGCGCTCATGTCTGACTCTGTGCTAAGGGCCCCGGACTTTGACAAACCATTCCTAGTAACCACAGATGCATCTGAGCGTGGTATAGGAGCAGTTCTCATGCAGGAAGGACCGGATCACAACTTCCATCCTGTCATGTTTCTCAGCAAGAAACTGTCTGAAAGGGAAAGCCACTGGTCTATCAGTGGAAAGAAATGCTACGCCATTGTGTACGCCCTGAAAAAGCTACGCCCATACGTTTGGGGATGGCGGTTCCAGCTACAAACCGACCATGCTGCGCTAAAGTGGCTTCATACTGCTAGGGGGAACAACAAAATACTGCTTTGATGGAGTTTAGCTCTCCAAGATTTTTATTTTGAAATTCAACACATTTCAGGAGCTTCTAACAAAGTAGCTAATGCACTCTCTCGTAAAAGTTTCCCAAAATCCACTGGTTAAAATTTGTCCTTAAAATGTAAAAAGTCTTGTAGTTTACATACTTAGTAGTATATGTAAAGGTGCATGTGTTGTATAAATCTGTTTATTCTAAAGTTCTAGGAAGAAATCACCGCCAGTGAGGTTCCCCACTGTCTGCGATTTGGGGGGCGTGTCATAAACAGATAGTTAAGGATTAATGTCTCTTTTACCTGTAAAGGGTTAACAAACAGGGAACCAAACACATGACCAGGGGACCAATCAGGAGACAAGATATTTTCAAATCTCGGTGGAGGGAAGCCTTTGTTTGTGTTTTTTGGGTTTTGCTTTGTTCTCTCTGGGCTCTGAGAGTGACCACATGTACCTACAGGCTCTCTAATCTTCTATTCCAATTTAGTAAGTACAAAAGGTAGAAAGGCAGTTTAGTCTTTTTGATTGTTTTTGTTTTATTTGCAAATGTGTATCTGGCTGGTAGGGGTCTAATGTGTATTTGGCTAAAAATATTTTAAATTGTATTTTTGCTGGAGGAGGCTTTTTTTTCCAGTTTCTATAAGCTGACAGACCCTGTAATATTACATCTTGAATTTACCTTATTTTCTTTATTCTTTTTTCTTTTATTAAAAGTTTTACTTTTAAGACCTGTCTGATTTTTCCACTTGTTGAGGCTCAAAGGAATTGAGTCTTCTGTACTTATCAGGGAAGGAGAAGGGTTGGGGCCAGAAAGGGGGGGGAAACCCACTTGATTTCTCTGCGTTGTGATTCAAATGACAGCTCCTGCATCAGGCTGGTGGACGGTTGTTTGTTCCGAAACATACTAAAGAAACTGTAAGTGATCTTTTCATGCAAGATGACAATTTCCACAAATACAGTAAAACTGTAGCCTCCTCCGGTTAAACATATTTCTGGCATGGTCCACACTGGGTGGCTTGGTGCTCCATATCATTCCCAACTGAGGTCATAGCAGGCTACTGCAAAGGAATCACTGTTTGAGCAGCATAATGGTCCTGCTTTAGCCAGAGCAGAGGACTCTTCAGCATCTCACATACCAACTTGTTCTTCCTTGAGTGACTTACTGGAATCTGTGTCTGATCAGACATTCAAGAAGCCCAATGCTTGAAGCAATTCATCCATAACATATGTAAATACCCATCTTAGTGCAAATGCATTAGCTTAGCTATGATCTCGGTCTGATGGCCCGTTTCTTGGACCTTAGATGACACTGTGACTGCAGATCCATAAACTCCATGGGTATAGTCCTGAAAATTCAAAGAAAAGAGAGAGATTAAGAAATATTTTTACCATAATTAACTGAGCAAATGGTAAATATTACTTTTAGATTAGAGTGGCCAGACTGCAAGTGTGAAAAATTGGGGCAGGGATGGGTGGTAATAGGAGCCCATATAAAAAAAAGCCCCAAATATCGGGACTGCCCCTATAAAATCGGGACATCTGGTCACCCTATTTTAGATTCAAAGGTTATTGGGTCACTGGGGTCTGAAAAAACCAGTACTCACTATGGCCCTCTTTTTAATACTATTCCAACAAGAGATACTTGGAGTTTGGGCATCATCAGTGAATTGGACAGACCTGCAACTCTGCCCTAGTGCACCTTTTCGCTTTGCCTAGCCTAAGAATATTGCTACCTATTTTGAGCAGTGGTGTAGATATAATAATGTAAGTGCTAGGGTTAACCAAGTACTAGCATTTTTCCTTCTAACCACACAGTGAAAAAGGGCTAACATATTTTGTCATGTAGACACAATCTTCTATTGTATGACAGAGAGTAACATGAAACAGAAAACTTGCCATTACATGAAACCTTCATCCCTGGTTGAGATGTATAAACTGTCTGAAAAGCCTTCCCATAAATATCCTCAATATATTGTCCTTCTGTAATGTTTTTCATCCATGGATCTCAAAGTACTGTTCCAGCTATATTGTTTTAAACCACCGGCTAAAGGAGGCACACAGAGGTAAAGAGACACTATGACAAAGTCAATGGCAGAGTTGGCAATAGAAGCCTGGCATGTTTTACCCCATGTTCAGTATACTAGAGCACAGCTGCTTTCATCCATGTGTCAGGTAATCCAGGAGCTTCTCCACCCTGAAAAGTAGCATCTGCAGTTCTCGTGCTGTCTGTATCACTGAAAGCATTCATACTTCTAGTTAGAAAAGAGGCAAAAATATTACACTTGATTACAGGCCCAGCACAGCACATTCTTAGTTTCTTTGGCCTTGTGACTACTCAGCAGTAAGGAGTCCATTGTTTTCATGAGATGTGAGGCCTGGCCAGGATGGAGTCATGTACTAAAGCCAGAAGTCATGGTCTGGGATGCTGGAAGAGGTGGATGATTCCTTAACATCTTGCAGATAACATTCCTCTTAGTCAAGCCAAGAAATGCCTCCATGTATGCTGTGTATTTATTGTGCAGACAACACTGAGGTTTTTAAATAGTTACGTAATGTGTCTTTTTTGCCCAAGGCTCTGTTATGTTTTGGGAACGCTGCAGTCTAATTCTCTAAACTTTTATATGGGATGTTTTGCATTGTATTTTTTTTTAATATTCTTCACATCTTCTCCCATGGAAAATACCTAAATAGAAAAAGAGAATACTGCAGCAGTTCTCAACTAGGGGTCTGAGGCCCCCTGGGGGGCTGCGAGCAGGTTTCTGGGGGTCCACCAAGCAGAGCCAGCATTAGACTCACTGGGGCCCAGGGCAGAAAGCCAAAGCCCCACCACCCCAAGCCCTGTCAACTAAGCCTCAAGCTGAAGCTTGAACAGCTTAGCATTGCGAGGCTTTCTGTGGCATGGGGCCCTGGGCAGTTGCCCTGTCTCCTACCTCCTAATGCCAGCCTGGCTTTTACATGCAGAAAATGAAGGGCTTTGACACAGTGGTGTTTGCCCTGTGATCCTCAGCACCCTGAGTTCCAGTGCATTTGTACATGATTTCAGCAGCTAAGGTTGCTACCAGCCCATCTCCACAGTTGCAGTTGACCATGTGCAGGAAGCCAAGCAGAGGGTGTTGGTAGCCACAAGCCCTAATAAGAAGACATCAACACCTAGGTTTTTCAGCAGGATGGAGCAGCTGCTACTATTAAGTGTCACAGAGATGCTGCCAGGGAGAAGAAGACTCCTAGTATGTCAGCAATTCCACTGAAGAGAAGCAAGGAGCCTAGAACAGCATCTGCCTATAGCTGGGAGAGCCGCACAGTAACTGGGCAGAGCAGGCTTCTTCTCCAGCAGAAATCAGCCCTCATCAGAGAGGTTCAGGTGTCCACTCTGCTCCAGCACACCGCTAGACATAGCTAGGGTTGCTGTACTCCACAAGCAGGACAGCTTGCCTGAGCCTACAGTGATGAGGAAGAACAAGGAGAAGCCAACATTGCCTAGAGAGACTCCCAGAGGAGCCACTACCAAAGAGCAGGAGGAGGCCCAGCAACACAGAAGGAGCTGGTGTCCAAAGGAGCCATCTGCCAATGGAGGAGGAGCTCCAACCCAACAGCCAGGAAGAGAGCAGCAGCATTAGCTGCAGCAAAGAGGAAAGATCAAAATAATTTGAGAGAGCAGAGAGATGCTTCTGTACTAGTGGCAGAACAGGGAATCTTGGAGCAAGAGGGAGCTGCCTGTTCACAGTTTGTTTTTTTTAATTGTTCCCTGAATGTGTAGCACTCACAAGTTATATTGCACACACTGTAATAATCTTACAGGGTAAATATTGCCAATATTTTCTACACCAGCTGGATGGAACATCAGAACTCTCTATTTTCATCCCTCTGTCACTGCATCTGTGACTCTGCTGTAAGGTCAGCACAGCTCTGGGGAGTAGAAGTACTTTGCTGGAAGGCTTTGAGCTCCCTCCAATACTTTCAAAGAGATCTGTGTTTTCGTCAGATTTGAAGATGTGCTAATAAAATATGCTTGATTAGATGACACCCTGATATGTGAGAGTACCCCCATCCAAGGGCATTAAGGAGTTCAAAGGGGCCTTGGAGCTGCAGACCAACTTAACAATGTGAGGGCAGATGCCCTTGATAGTTAGGATGTCTTAGAGGAGGCAAGTTCTTCATGGTGCTTCCCTCCTTTGATCGCATCCTTCCCACTGATCTTTCCTGGAATCAGCTTTAGCCGCTCTTCATCAAAGTGCTGATTTTGCCTAGGCATTCAGAAAGCTGAGAACTGATGCTGTTTCTGTCTGATGTGAAGGAGATGTAGACATCTGCATGCTGACTTAGGTTACCTCCCGAAGGCTTTGTATAGATAATACTATTAGCCTTGTTTGGTGCTGCAGGCGAGGGCTTTGGAAGGTGTCCATAACCACCTGGTGGGTTCACTCTGAGAGGAAGGATCTGAGCCATTCCAGGATTCTTCCATTCACTTTTGGAGCTTTTTGTTGGCAAAACAAGAGTATTTGGTGATGAACAATAGCTATCATTGCAGAGCTTTCCAGCAGTATGAATATGAATGTACTTCCCTTGTCTATGGACAAGAGGTGGTCATCCATCAAAGCAACAAATATTTTCATGGGCTGAAGCCTGAGTGAAAAGGATCCAGAATTCTGGCAGCTGACAGGTGTTGCAGTGAAGATTTTGCTAGATTCTCAATTGGCTTACTTAGAAACAGATGATCAGAAACTTGGCAATAGCTTTAAACCTCTCTAGCATCAAACCATGGTTTCTTTAGTACTGTTTGAACTAGGGATGTAGATTCCTTTAATCAAAGAAGGTGTTGACAGTCTCGGATCTCTACTCTCTTTTACCATCCAGGAAAGACAGGGTGGGAAGGAGGTCAGTCACAAGTGGTAATAACACTGCTCTACAGCCAAAACGCTTCTGAAATAAATGTAGTCCAACTTTACTAATTCTGGGTCACTGAGAACGAAAATGATGCTTAAAATTGTTGATTGGCTCTAGTTTTCAAGATATGCTATTGGGTCAGTATATACGACCCTTGACTTGGGAATGGCGGAGGATAAGTGAGTTATAAAGGGAAGGGATCTCAGTTTAAACCAGAAATGACTAAAATACATCTTTGACTGGATCTATGAATAAATCTATGACTGGGTTTGGACAGTACTTGCTTTTTAGGCAAAACAATGAATGCTGCAATCTGAAGCTGGTATTGCATCATACATGATATGAATTACATCATGTTATTCCTAGAAGTCATGGATGATGCAATCATAACAAAGCTTACATCACTCTGCTGAAGAAACTGCCCTATATCAGCTCTAGAAATCATACAGTGTTGTGCTCTCTTCTTTGTCAGTGTTTGATTTTGCAAAGGGACACATTTCCATTTAGCCAAAGTGAGCAGAGATGCCTCGTACTTGTGTGAACAGTGCAGATAACTTCTGCTATGTTTGTGGTGAAGTGACTTTTGCATCACAAAAGTGCAGTATAACCGCTATGGTTAAGAAAGCCTATCACCTTTCTTTTGGCTGCAAAATTGGAGATCAGGACAAGAGGTGGGCCCCACACATATGCTGCAACACTTGTGCAACAAATCTTCGCCAGTGGTTGAAAAGGAAAAGGAAATCTATGCCTTTTGCAGTGCAAATGATTTGGAGAGAGCCAACAGATCATACCAGCAATTGTTACTTCTGCATGGCTCCTCCAGTTGGGAAAGGTGTGTCAAAGAAGAAAAAGTGGACTGTGCATTATCCAAACATTCCATCAGCTATACGTCCAGTACCCCACAGAGAAGGACTGCCAGTTCCTGATGCACCAGAATCATTCTCACTTGAGTCAGACGAGGAAGAGGAAGAGGATGAAACTTCTGGTCCTGAACCATCAATGTCACAGGACCCACATTTTCTCCCATCCTCCTCCTCTGAACCACACCTCATAACACAAGGTGAACTCAATGACCTTGTCAGGGATTTGGAACTACCCAAGAGTAAGGCAGAGCTGTTGGGCTCCAGACTACAGCAGTGGAAACTCCTGGCAGGCTATCAGGGCAAATGGAGCCCATCAATGCTTGCAGACTATTGCTGGACAGTGACAAGAGATGCTCCACTTAATGAATACAAGAGACAAGCCAAGAAGCGCCGAGTAGACACTGAATAGGACTAAACTATGTACATAATAGTTTTTTGCATTTTGTTTCATAATAAATTTTATTTATATAACCCTTTTGCTGATTTTTAAAGTGTTACAGAAACAGGACAGGTGAAATATTATCATGTAAAGCAACCATAAACACATGAAAAGACCTAGGTTTACAATTTATGATTAAAACTCTACACAATATACATAGACATAAAATGTAAAAACTTAAATATCTTAGAAACAGTAGCCAATCAGTTGTTTTAATTGTCATATTTGAATTCAGCACATCAAAGTACATAATAAATATCACATTTTATCTCTGAAGCAGACGACTTCTCAAAAATTGTAGACCAATGTAATTGCCTCCATGACTACTACCTGTGTAAATAGGCTGAATTCTTGGATGGCTGTATTTCTGAATCTACTTTGCAAGTATCAGAGTGGTTTGCAAGACCATTTTCAGAGAGCCAGTCACTGTGGGGAAAGTGCTCTTGTTCCTCATGGAAATCATATATTCCCTACAGAAAAGAGAGGATGGAGAATACTGCAAATCTGAGATCTAGTGTTACAGGCATTACAGACCAGCCAGTACTCCTGCGTAGGCTGCCCAATAGACTGGAGGGAAGAGGTGAAAACTGACTCCAGCACCACCATGGGATATGCCAAAGTGATATGCCTGGTGAGGCAAGTATGTGCTCTAACAACAGTATTTCCTTTCATCGGGCAGAAAAGGAAAAACAAGATTTAAGAGTCCGACATATTTAAGCTATATATTTCAATCCCCTTGTTCAAATATGTATTTGCACACTGTAGTTCAGAGCTATATCAGCTAATTAGAAATCTGTATTTCATTTCATACCTCAAGACTTGGAAAATGTGTTGCTACTCACCTTAAAAGACACGTTTACATACAATATCTTGAGAACGGTTTGACAATAGAAGGTCAGGCATGACATATATTTGACATCCTAAAACCTCAAACTAGTAAAACTTTGAGGTCAAGCAAAGGCAAAATCAGAATAACCCTCTTGAGATTTTTATTGTGTATGATAGGACCGCAAATAAACTTTAAGTCCCCCAGCTTCTAACATGTCTGAACTTCACTCAAAGCTAAAGAGAAAGCATATCTATTGATTTTCACATGTAAGCTAAATGGTAAAAATAACCTTGACTCATTTGGATATCTCTATCATTTGCAAATAATACATGCATAAGTTACACAAGCTAAGTTATTCTTAAATAATGTACAAAGTAGAAAACTGTCAGAGTTCTTTCCTTCATGAATACCCTTCATGCTTAGCATTAACCACATGGTTGTACAATGAAAAAAGCTATAGTTTGTTTTTGTTTTTTTAAATCTCCAATCTACAAAGAGGGACTTTTCACTTTAAATTTTTTATTGTTGCTGCAGGTTATTTATTTGGGCTATGTCCTTTCGTGCATCTTGCTATCATTCTGAATAACAATATCTGATTCAGAATTTGGCAAATAATTCATAAATCTGGTATTTGTAAGGAGCAGATTTCTTTAAAGTATTCAGAAATGCTTTATGAATGAGCGAATGTCAGTGCTTACACATGTATAGTATAAATATTACCTATCTAGACTGTCACATCTAGCCCGAGAAGAAACCAAGATTTTATTTCTAATTGGGTTTTTTATTACTATCAAATAAAAAAGCTCCGTTCATAAAAAAATGATTAGGGCCATTTCCCCACAAATGTCATGTTCCGGGATTGCACTTTTTTCTAGGTAAAGTGAGTCTTCTTTTTTTCTTTTTCTGTGACTATTAATGTCTTTTCCCCTTCATTTAAAGGAATTCTTTTGGCATTGCCTCTTGGGATACACTGCTTCTAAAAGGGATACAATAGAGTCAGCCAATATTACAAAGATAATTCAAACATGGGAAAATTTTTAAGACATCACAAAGCATTAGGCTGCACAGGATAATGCACCAAGAAGTTTCACATGGTAAAGAATATTCCTGTAAGTGCATATATATATGCATTTCACAAATAGATGCATCACATAAATCCTCTTCTTAAAGGATTATATACTGTATTGTGTGATTTACAAAGTTTTAAGGAAATGTTTCATTGACTCTTATTCTGAGGGGCTCCTGGGCCTTTTCTTCACCTGTGAGGAACGTCTGGGATGTGCTGACCAATCCTGATGATAGTCAAGCTTCTGCCCGGGGACCCACTGCATCTTCAGAAGGGGTCAGGGAGTTCATCCAACATGACCTCATCCACTGGTACCTCTGCCATGCCTACACATGGACTGTGGAAATTATGCAGCAACCAAAGAGGAGTAATCTCTGGGGACTCAACATGGGGTCCTGAAATCAAGGAACTCAGTCCGGGCACTCTAACCCCAGTAAAGCTAATTGGAGGGGACAGAGGATCATATGCAGCTCTGCTGTATTCTTCTCCTACCCCAACTGTCCTGGAGGGTTGAGGTTCTTTATTTTTGGAAGGGGAGGAGGTAGTAGGTCCCTATATCCAGCTGCTCAACTTGTGTACCTAGAGGCAGTGAGCTTCAGTGGACAGGTCACACTGAATGAGGTTCAGTGGCCCTGGTTTCTATTCTTGGATCTGTCACTAACCTGCTGGGGGACCTTGGGTGAGTCACTGCACCTCTGCTGGCCTTTCCAACTCTTTTCTGTCATCAGTTTAGATTGTAAACTCTTTGGGGGCAAGACTGGCTCTTCTCCCACTGTATGTGTTTGCTCAGTGCTCAGTACCTTGGGGCCTAATCTGGTACTCTTGTAATACATATAACGTATAATAATAATAATAATTACCTCAGAAATACTGCACCTCTGCATTGATTGTCCCTTTGCCGTGCTCTTGGCTGAGCTCCTGGCTGTCAATCATCTGAAGAGACCACTAAGCAAATATGTCAAAGAGGGGCACTTCCTTCTCCTCAGTGTCAGCTCTAAGATAAACCAAAGACAATGGTGGTTGGGGAAATAGTTTTGGACTCCAGAGAAAGAGAAAAAAGCTGCGGTTCATAGTTGCTGCTGAGGGAGTCTCCTCACAGGACTGAAGCAGTGGGCAGGCCTGAGTATGTTCCTGGATCAGGATTTGCTAGTCTATAGTGGCTGCCTTTTTAATGTCATCAGTAGAATGGTGTCTTCAGATATGACTTCACAAGTAGGACAGGAAGATTAACCTTCCTGCCTGCTTCAAAACACAGCTCTGTTAAGTGGTATCCAAATGATACATTGCCACCACAGATTATCATTAATATACTTTTATTACAGCTGTAATCTGTGACTTTGTGGTGGATTTCATTATGAGAAAATTTAAAGTAAAGAATTTTGGATCTCAGTAGCCCTAAACAGCTGTGCAGGGAAGGACTTGAAATTTGAATGGGGACTGGTTGGAGTTAGGCCCTACTTGGCCAGGGAAGGAAGGAGAGAGATTGATGGAGGGGAGAAGGAAAGGTGGATGGGACATTTTCCACTATGAGAGAGCAGAAGGGGAGGAAAAGTTGCTGGGGAGAGAAGGCAGCATCGTTGGAGCTGGGGCTTGTAGCATGTGTGATGGGCAGAGAGAGTGAGAGGGAAGAGTGATTGAGTAACAGGGAAGCAGAGGGGAGAAACTGCAAGGACAGGTTAGGTCAAGGTTAGTCCTGTGTTCCTATTGGCTCAAGAGTTCTGGGAACACTCAGAAGCAAAACATCATTGCAATCTGTGGTACAGTGTTCTTGCTCATTTATTTAAGTCTCTCTGTGTAAGGAGATGCTCAGATGGGTGCTGGTTTACACACTTCTTAGAATGCTGTTGCATCTCTTTGGAATTTTTGTTAAATAAAAGTAAATATTTTGTCAAAGAACTTTTAGTGGGGGTTTTAAGATTCTTCTGTACACAAAAGAGAATACTTTGGTTTGGATCAGTTAGAAGCTTTTCAATTTGTTCTGAGAAAAATCGCATTGGGTAAGATACATGAGAAAATCAGCTCATCTAGAAGAGAACTGTTGAAATAGCAGCATTTGGTAAAAATAAGAAAAAACTTTCCTTATGAATTTCTACTGCAGAAAAACATATGAAAGTACCTGTGACTATAGTTAGGAGAAAAGCTTACTGAGTAATGACCGACACTTCAGAAACTGAACAAAAAAAGTGATGTTTTGAGGAGATACTATGTTCCTAGATTGATAGATTCCAAAGGCACAAGGAATTATTATGATCATTTAGTTTGACCTCTTTATAACACAAGACAATTAGAACTTTCCCAAAATAATTCCCAGAGCAGATCTTTTAGAACAACATCCAATCTTGATTTAAAAATGGTCAGTGATGTAGAATCCACTATGACCCTTGGCAAGTTCCAATGGTTCGTTATGTACCGTGTTAAAAATTTACACCATATTTCCAGTCTGAATTTGTTTAGCTTCCAGCCATTGGATTGTTTCATACTTTTCTCTGTTAGAGTGAAGAGCCCATTATTAAATATTTGTTCCCTATGTACGTACTTATAGAGTGTAATCAAATCATCCCTGTACCTTGTCTTGGTGACATTAAGTAGATTGAGCTCCTTGAGTATCACTATAAGACATGTTTTCTAATCCTTTAATCGGTCTTGTGGCTCTTCTCTGAACCCTGTCCAACTTATCAACATCCTTCTTGAATTGTGGAGATGAGTACTGGATACAATATTCCAGAAGTTACCCCACCAGTGCCAAATACAGAATTAAAATAACCTCTCTGCTCCTACTGAAGATTCCCCTGTGTTAGCATCCAAGGATTACATTAGCCTTTTGACCACAATTTTGCACTTGGAGCTCATGTTCAGCTGATTATCCACCGCAACTCACAAATCTTTTTCAGTATCACTGCTTCCCAGGATAGAGTCCTCCATCTTGTAAGTGTGACCTATGTTTTTTGTTCCTAGAGATATTTACTTACATTTAGCCATATTAAAACAGAAATTGTTTGCCTGAGCCCACCTTACCAAGCACTCCAGATTGCTCTATATCAGTGACCTGTCACTTGCATTATTGATCACTGTTCCAATTTTTGTGTCTTATGCAGATTTTATCAGTGAAGAGTTTATGTTTCCTTCCAGGTCTCTGATAAAAATTTTAAGTAGCACAGGGCCAAAAACCAATCCCTGCAGGACTCCACTAGAAATATACCCACTTAATGATGATTCCCTCTTTACAATTATGTTTTGAGACCTATCAGTTATCCAGAGTTTTAGCCATTTAAAGTGTGCCATTATATTCTAGTTTTTAAATCAAATCATCATGTGGTACCAAGTTAAATGGCTTACTGAATCCAAGTATATTACATCAACTCTAATACATGTATAATCTGATCAGAAAAGATATCAAGTTAAGACAAAATCTATTTTTCATAAACCCATGTTGACTGGCATTAATTATATTACCATTCTTTAATTCTTTATTAATTTAGTTCTCTATCAGACACTCTCTTTTCGTCCCTGGAATTGATGTTAGACTGGCAAGTCTAAAACTCACCAGGTCATTCTGTTTACCCTTTGTAAATATTAGCAGAACTTTAGCTTTCTTCCATTCTTTTGTAACTTCCCTGATGTTATTGAAAATCAACATTAATGATTCAATGAGCTCCTCAGCCAACTCTTTTAAAACTCTTGGATGCAAATTATCCAGACCTGCTGATTTAAAAATGTCTAATTTTAGTAGCTTCTGTTTAACATCTCCCTGAGTTAGGGGAATTGAAAGAGTGTTCCCATATATGACTAAATCATCTGTGTTTTCCCTAATACAGAACAAAAATATCCTATTGAACATTTCTGCTTTTTCTGCATTAGTATTGATACTTGTACCATTTCCTTCTAGTAATGGACTAATACCATTGATATGATTTTTTTGTTCCTAATATACTTTAAAAACTCCTTCTTATTGTCTTTAACTCTGCTAGCCATAGAGTTCTTCTTGTGTCCTTTTGCTTCCCTTATCAATTTTCTATAATTCCTAACTTCTGATTTATATTAATTACTATCAACTTTCCCTTTATTCTATTTGCTATGTTGTTGTATTTTTTATATCTGCCTTAACTTCCTTTTGCCTTCACTTTTCTTCTAAATCAGGTTAGTTTTTTAACCAATACACCTTTCTTCTTGGATTGTTGCATTTGTGGCATCTAGTACAGTAATCTTAAGCAATTCTCAATTATCATTCACATTTTTCTGATTAAATTTTTCTTTCTATTTGATTTGGCTCAAAATTGTTTCAGCTTTGTGAAATTGAAATTGTTCCCAAAACAAATATTTTTGCAGCACGATAAAAACAAAATGAATTAATTCATCTAGAAGGAGTAAACCTCTCTGAGTACATGGCAGCTCTGAAGAAGCTGGCAGGAATGTGTCTTTTGGGGCAATTCCTAGATCAAGCATTATGAATAGAACTGTTCATGACATCTGAAACCTCTATTTATGAAAGCTCATGTTTGCAGCCTGCACTTGCAAAAAAATATTTAGCAATACTATCTTAAGAAAAAAATTGTAGCTGTAGAAATGGGCTGGAGTTTTGAAATAACAAAACAAAATATGCTGCAATTTTGGAAGGAAGCAATTTAAAATATATCCCCTAAAAGAACAGTGATGGGACCACACCAGTTGAATTCTTTGCCACATGCAGTAAGTATGAGTTCATGCTTTAGAAGAAGTGTGAGGCACACCTCTTTGCAAAGGCCTTCCTTTAGCTGACAGTGACAAAACTGTAAATCTGCTTTCCCCTAGATATGTCCTTCCTAGGAATTTTCTTGGAATAAAACACAGGAGGAGCAGATAAGATGGTGTTTGGTGCAGAGATGCCAGGGTGAAGGTGCTCTAGAAATAGTAAGCTAGTAATCAGTCGAATAAAACATTCGACTGGGTTCCCAGACTCTATATGGGATTTGTTGGACCACTTCCAGATTCCCAGGTCCAATACAGGATTCCTTGAATGGGGGTGGGAGGAAGTATATTTGAATTTAAGATTGAAACAAGGCATTTTAATCAGATTAAGAAATCACTGACATGTCTACGAATGTATTAGTACATTGGGGATTCAATTTACAGCTACCGTGAGCATGTGATAACTCACCTGTAGGAATTGGTGGTCTCGTGAGATCGCATCAAATGCTAAACAGGACCCCAAAACTCAGGCATCCAAAATTAGAGACTGCTCTCAAAAATTTGACATTGTGCTCCTTCCCGATTTAGTCAAGGCAAAATGAGGAGTGAGTTCAACTGATCTGAATTACTCTACTGCTGTTCTTCTACTTTCTTAGCCACATATATATTCAGTATGTATCAGTGAGTGACAATGTTTAAAAAGTGAACATTCTGAATTGATTTGGAAGCTGAATTTGTTATTTTGGGAAACTGAACTGTGCAAATGTCCTCCACTGATGTCCTCAAATTCTCCAGTTGATGCAGTATGCATTAGAAAAAATGGAGGTTGCCTAATGATGGACCACAAAGTTATCTTAATTCTTTCCTTTTTGTCTTGAACCTTATAACATCTCCAGTGCATTGACAAGTTCTATATTATCAGACAAAAACCAGGATTTTCTGTGTAACTCATAGATTTTCAGTGTTAACAGAAGAGTTTTCAAGATTTCCAGACTCATATTTTCTGTGAGGCTGCTGGGATCCCAGACTCCATATGAGAGTCGTTGTATCACTTCTAAATTCTCAGGCCCAGTACCGGATTCCTTGTGTAAAAATTCAGATCACAGACTAAATAGAGGATCCTGTCTGTCACTGGAGGTTTCTCTGCTAGAATCCTGTTTCTATTCACTCTTCTTATACGTTCTCCATCTTTAAGTCCCTCAATGTGCCCCTTCATATGTTGTTGTTCCCCAAAAATCTCTATCCTGAAATCTCATAATTGTTCTAGCAGTATTTCAACATGTGTAGGTGATATATTACAATAAAATAAGATCTTATAGTTCTATGTATGGGCAGAAATACCATGAGAACAGCTGATCTCATGAGATTTCAGCCAGTATCTGAAAATGGTTCGAATTATGACCCAGAACTAAAATCATAGTGCTGGTTAGGATTTAGGTGCTCTAAATCTGAACTCCTCTCTCTATAACAGAATTTGGGAAGGAGACGAGAGAATTTGAGCATGATTTTTTTCTCAGCCCTGATTTCTATAGTTATGTATATTTCATGGTTATGTCATCTAACACATGTACAGATATGCATACGCTCCCACTTCCATGTTTTTTAGACGTGAGTGATTGTATATATATATATTTATATATTAATAGATTGCACAATGAAACTCACTAGTCCTTTCACTGAGACTCTTTTTGCGGGGGTGAGGGGGAAGAGTGAGGGGAGAAGAGATTCAGAGCTGATCTCTTTGTTTTTTCTCCCTGCAATCCTCTGTTTTTTCCTGACTTCTCTTGCCACAATGGAGACTGATACTCCACTGGTGTTCCTTTATGAAGAAAAAGCAAAATATTTGTACCTGTTGAAAATCAAATGCCTTTGTTCAAAGACATAAAAAGATACAGGGAAGAGTACAGTTCTCTTATGCAGAGTACAATTTGGGAATGGAATAGACCCGAATACTAAATTATTTTTTCTTTACACTTGAATTATACTTTGTATTTCACATTCTTATTATTCAACTGAACTCGAACAATTTGTATTTCTTGGATTTGTTTTTGTCCTTCCTTTAGTTGATATTAAATTATTGGATACTGCTTTGAAAATGAATTTGGAGAAAACATAGTATTTTGATGGTAATATGTTGTTAATTCCATTATTACATAGTATATCCTACATAACACTGCTTCTTCTGAGGGTGCTGTTATAATTAGTGCAATCATTCTGTAACCTGGTCTTTTGTAGCAATAATGCTGTCTTTCAAGTAGTCCATCTCTTGCTTTCTTTGTGTAAAACTTTTACGGCAAATCTCAGTATGGTTGCATGGTTTCAAAAACGCATCTATCTTATTCTTTATTTTATAATGCAACCTTGAAATGAGAAGTTAATTTCAATCACAAACGTGACCTTTAATGCTGTTGAGCCTTATCTTTTCTCATACTTTTTCTCTAACCTTCGAAGACACAAAAGACATCTAAAACCCATACAGAGCGTTAAATCCTAAATATTTTCTAAGCAGCTATGATCTACTTGCCACATCAGAGTTGTAAATTAAGGTTTCATGTGTTGCAGAAACCAGCCTTCCATATCACAGTTTTCTTCCCTGAATGAGGCAGGAGTCAGTCAGTAAATATATGTGGTCAACCTCAGAGGGAGCTCACATGTATTTTTAACTGCCTTCAATTGTTAATGTATTCCTTAAATGAGATGCATCACCTTGAAGAATGACTTTTTGCCCTCTGGGAATACACCAAATAAGTATTTCATTCACTATGATAATCAGTTCTACCTCCAGCAACATATGACACCCACATTTAATAGGCACTAGTAATTAGGTTTTAAGACAGAGAGTCATCACAGTCCACTGTAAATAATAATAATAATAATAATAATAATAATAATAATATGGAAAAAACAGGGGGGGAAAACCTATGTTTGTTTTTAGGAATCATTATTAAAAACAATGGAACTATCAACATTTTTAAATATGGTTAATAAACATCATGCTTCTCATTAGAGAAATAAAAAAAAGTAACATTTCTATTTATGCTTTGAGAGAGTTCCTTGGACATAAATAAGAGCTGTCATTTAAGTTTTTCTCCTTAAGGTGATTGTATGATCTTGAAGGAGGGGAAAGGGTTTATAGACCAAATAGGTATTTTAGAAAGCCTTTAAAAATGCTTTAAGATTGATATAATGAGAGAGGGCGAAATTTTCTCTTTCGCTCTCTGTGTCATATTTCCAATGTCATAATTATCTAGGGTCTTTCTCAAAGTTAAACTTTTATCATAAGCAAAAAGAATATTATAGGACATTATGGAAAATAAAAAAAATCAGCCCTTAAATCAGCAGCTTAGGTCGTGGGCAGTAAATGATACAGTGGTTCCACTTTCTTGGAACTAAGAAGCAGGAGAAAATGAAGAAAGATGCTGCTGACAGGGTGAGGATGATGGGAGCAGCTAGCATTATGAATGATATGTTAAGTGATTGGCTCAGATGGAATCATGGGATTGCTGCCTTTTGCAAATGCTGATTTTCATCTATATTGTTTGTCTCTTTCCTAGAAAGGCCTAACATATGCAGAATGTGTGTGCATGCGCATGAGCTATGTATACAACCACAGATATATATTTAACATTATACTGTATATATTTATATATGCTCAGAAGTCACCTTATGCCCTTTAATGCCTTTACACCTTATCTATACAGGTAATCCACATAGTTCACTATGTCATAAACCAAAAAAACTATTTTTGATAAGAATTAATGTCCTGCTTTCCTTACTATAAGAAGTATAGTTTTTATTTTCATTTGCCTAGAGCACTAAGAGGGAAAAATGATGTTTTTAACTAATTACTAATTCAGCTATGTATATTCCAGTCTACAAAAATATATATGTCGAAAGGAATAGCATCTTTTACTTGATAGCAATGTGCTTTATAATAGAAAAATTAATAGTGAGGTCCTGTTATGTTTTTCTTTGATGTCCTTTATGCTGCATACCGTGCATTCTGTTTTCAAACCATCAGGCATTACTGGGTTCATTTGGTCTGCCTGCTTCTTTGTGCAGATAAAGAGAAAGTCAGATAAAATGATGCTTAACACTGATGAGATAGATCAGAAACACATGCATGCAATTAAACATAATACTCATATTGAAGGGTTCTTTTACCAAGATTATCCTTGGCAGCATTCTTCAGTCATAAACAATGACTAACTCAGAGCTTCATCTCTGAGGATTAACTCTTCAGTACCCTGTTTACTTATTTAGAACCCGATCCTGTATTCCTTAGACATTCAGTAATCATGAGAGAAATCAGTGCAAATATTGGGTGGGTAGGAATAAACAATTGGGCCTCATATTAGTGTAATGATTTATACCTCAAACTTTTTTTCCCTGGAAACTTCTGATCTACAATAAATGCCAAGTCTCCACTCACAGAATTATTTATTAAAACTATATTACTATTGAAAATAATATTAACATATAGTTTATAGAACTGTTTAATTAGTCAAAAGGTATATTTATATACATCTAAACTCTCATTTAATTTAAATATTAATAATTTTACAGCAAATGCATAATAGGGACAATGATGATTAGCAAGCTAAGATACGAAATAGGGTTAATTAAGAGGGTTTCATAAATATGGTAACTCAGTATATGGAAAAGCACTTCAAATAACTTTTCAATTTAAGTTTACTTAGTTTAAAACTTCACTCTCCAGATCAGATCATTGTTTATGTAACTAATTTCTCGCTGGCATGTTATCTTTCCACTGAACATTTACCAATGGCTTGTGGGGAAAAATAATGAATTCCTTTTTCAGAGCAATAAAAATTGATAATTAAACTAATGAAGTAATTTTTTAGGCTGGACATAGAATTGACCCAGGTGCTCATCATTAAAACTTTTTAATATATTTTTTGCAGAAAGAGAAAATGAACATCAGTGGACCAATATAATTAGCATGCCTTCTAAACAGATGATATAGTTATATACTTGTTAGTATTAGGGGAACTCACAAATTTCATTTACCAAGATACAGCCCAGCAGGCATTTTCTAGTGCAAAGGGCGCCTGTGAATCCCCAGTATACCACTCAGATCACCCCCTGAGGGGAAACTCAACTTGCATTCAAATCAAACACTTTCCTATCAAATGCTCTACTAATGGCTTTCCTATGAGACCCAAGCCTGTCAGTCACCCAATACCTATTTAGACATGTTAAAACAGAATTTGTTGTTTATTTGTATTTCATTGAAGTGAGTCTGGTTTCTCATATTGAATTTGTATCCAAACCCTAGGTTGTCAATACTACTTAGCTTCTGTTTGTTGTGTTTTTCTCTGCATGTAATCCTAGGGAAAAAAATGGTGTAATTCATGCCAATTCCAACCCTTGTATAAATTTGTAAGCAGCATATTAACTAACTGTGTAACATAACTGATGTTAATGTCAGAGGATAAGGGGTACATTGCGGTTATTAAAATCTGTTTTATCAAAATCAGTGATGCCATTGCTAAGCTAAGGTACTCCTAAGGAAACACAAACAAAAAACCATGACCAAAAGAAGGGGAGGAGGAGAAAGAATCTTTATTTTAATATTTGTTTCTATATGAAAATAAGACTAATTTCTTTGGCTGAAAATACAGTGACTTGTCAGTAAATATTATACCTTGTTGCAATTTCCCATGAAAATTATTGCTTAAATGCCTTCTGTTAGGAATCTCTAAGTTAGTTTACTTGTGCTGCAGAGTAAATCTGTGTATTAAACATTCCATAAAAACAAGAACTAAGTGTTATGTTTGATATGCACTTCAAAAGCCTAAAAGGCCAAAGAAAGCCCTTCCTTAATTATTGAAGAAGTGTCTGTAAAGGAAACATGAGCAAATAGCATTCATGCTTTCATCCCCAGTAACCTTTTATTGTCCTTTTCTTCAGATGGCCAAGTCAGTATATTTAATAAAGGGAGCAGCAACCATCAAAGAAGGCAGGGGTCTAATAAATGGTCCTGATTAAAGGCCCTGACAGGGTATGAACTTTGCATAAATTTTCTTATGGTGTCAGGCTAGGATACTGATTGAAAACCCATTAACATAATCACACATTTAGAGGAAATGCTGTAATGTATCAAAAACATTTCCCTTCGTGTAATAATTTTAAGGACATTAAAATGCAAATGATAATAAGGAGCTGTGTTTTAGTGATGTTCTGAAAGCCTGATTATTCAAATATTTAGTATGAAATATGGAAGCTTCTTAAACTAATGCATCTACATAATTTCAAAGATTTAAGCTACGCTGGTACTTGACAGACTTTTATACCAGTACAAACAATTTCCTGTTCATTTTAGACTTGCAAAATTCAGCAAGACAATCTAGTTTAAATGGTTGTGCAAAGTACTAATACATTTTTAACCCACTCTATTTTTAAAAAATTAAGAGTGTGTGTTGAAAGCATCCAGCTAGCTATGCTATTTCATTACATGTTAAATTGTGAAAGCCCATTTTTGGTTTGGTTTGCATTTTTTAAATCGTGAAGAATTTAAAGTATCCTTTTTTCTGCTTCTATTAAAATATGTTTAAAACAGCTGATTTGCCGTTGCATCACAGCAGTGATATTCTTTAATGCTAATTTTTAACAGTAAAAGAAACACTGTCCTCCCACACACAAATAGCCATAATTATGTAAAGAATGACTGCTTCAGACTGATGACTTTCAATATGCTTGAGTCTAGCATACTGGTATAAGAGGCCAGAAAGGTCAACAGTAATTCATAACTGCTATAAAATTGTGTAGCATCCCAGGGCTTCTGGAGGATGCTGACATTATCATGCTTCTTCTGGTGGTTTGTATATGTAAATTTGTGATAGGAAGTGCACTGCTTTTGCCGTATCGCATGCAGAGCATCAATCAGGCAGTAGAATACATCAGAGTATTTTCATTATGCCTAGTTATTTACTGCATCAGAAGAAATTACCCTGGCAAGCCAAACAGCCTTCTCTGGCTAGCATGATATGACCAACCAGGTTTCAGCTCAGGAGTCTTGTAAACATTACAGGATTAATCTCACAATCACAATCATCAATCTTTCCTAGTCCTGCCTGGGTGCAACTGCAGAGATTGGTAACCAGGCAATGTAGATTTAAATTTAACCCTGAACATCGAGAATGATATGTCAGATCTGTGCTCCGTATTACAAAACACTGATATTTTTTTACTCCAGCTCTAGTACAAAATGATGAAAAACAAAAATTTGCACTTCAAAATAATGTCTAATTTTTCATTCTTGTTTTTGAGATGTGATTAGGAAATGAAAAATATCCTAATAAATATACATTTTATAATATCAAACTTGAATGGTGAAATGATGGCCTGGGATTTTATAGAGAAAAGGATTCCTAGATATCATGGATGTCCCAGAGACAGCTAACAGTTCACTGAAGCATGGAGTGGGATATTCAGGTTCGGGACCAGACTTGGGCCCCTTGGCACTGAGCCACTAGGGCACTGTGAAGGTAATGTACTTAGCCTCTAACAAATGGAGCATTAAATACATCATGCTGACTCATAGGTGGCACTGGCATTGATTGCTGAAACAACCACTTGCTTGCCCTCTTGCCAAAAGAATAAAAAACGCTCTGGCTACACCTACCTACTCTATACAGAAAAGGAGACGGAAAGAATTCAATGGGAAATGCAGGCTGTCTATATGAACATTTCATCATTTTATGTACAGTATATAACCAAAATACAAAAGAAATATGCATTCATTTTTGAAAGTCAAGTGGAAACAGCAGTGATAATGATCATTTTTCAATAGTCAAGAAACAATAAATATATAATGAGCAGATCATGTATAGAGACGACATGGCAGTTTAATTTGAACTCTGATCTTTATTTTTTTTTCCTTCTGTCCAAAACACTTTCGGTGGAATACATACTATACATCTCTCTGACTTTCCCCCCCTCCCCACTCCCTTATAGAACTGCAACAGAGATTTTTCAAAAGCACAGGCTTACAGAAAATACCCATTGCCTAAGATTTTGTGCCTTTCTTTTTATTTAATAGGACTACAGACATTTAAATGCCTGTTATGAATGTATGTGCTCTCTTTGTGATATATTCCTGCTCAACAATAGAGTTAGCCAATAGCATCTAAATAATCTCTGTACAAAATACAATGAACATATAAATTTATTTCCTAAAAAAATGGGAAAAGATATGGAACCAGATCCTTAGCTGATGTAAATTGGCATACCTCTACTGACTTCAAAGGAGCGACGCTGATTTACACTAGCTGAAGATCTGGCTTGTAGTGTGCAAAATATGTTGTTTTAATCAAAGGAATTCTTGCTTACCCAGGCGCTGTGGTGACTGAACAGTTAAAGGAAAAGAAGACAGGTATATTGGAGTGAATGCTTACTCTATTAGTTCACACCACTCAGTCTCCTCCTCCTCCTCCATTTCTCTCTCTCTCTCTCTCTCTTCCCCTCTCCTTTTTTTCTTTTTTTTTTTGCCAATTGTAAAATAGCTGCTAGCCTGATATCATAGTTATGTTACTGTATGTAGTTACACATGTTTCCCCCTTCAGGGGCCCTGTTCACCCCACAATAGTCTTTTGGGGCATATAAACCAAATGTGAACCAGGTCAACTTACTATGCAAATCAGCTCTTGCACATGAAGGTAAAAATTCACATGCTTCACACACAGGAATTGCAAAGCTTTTTAAGAGCTGAAAAAGCTCATTTACATAAACTCCCCAGCTCCAAACGCCATGGCTCCTATTTCTGGTTCCCTTCTGCTGGTGCCATCAGGGGAATGGGACTTACAAGAGACCTGGGGATATAGTAACACGTTGAAGAGGCAGGGAGAAGGATATCAAAAGTCCCTTTTCCCCAAGCACACCTTCCCTTTGGTATGGCAGCCTTTCCTACCCAGAAGCCTCCTAATGGGTAACTGTGTGGGTTCCAGCCTTTGATCACGTATTTGTACATGATGAGGTGTTGCCATCTCCACTGTCATTCAGGGTGCCCTGCAAAGATAGGGAAGCTCCATTCTCCTGTCAAATTTCCATTAAATAAGGGATCATTTTCAGCCAGATAGTTCTTCGCCTCTTCAACATGGCAATCTCCTTGTTCAGTGTTGGAAGAAAACAACTCTTTCTGTTATTCTTTACGAATGACATCTGACATGGAGTAAGAATTGGCTCAATGCAAACCACTACAAGAAAAGAAAAAAATCAAAATTCAACCCTCCATAAGGATTTTAGTTTGATAAACCCCTGGCAGGGCATGAGTGGTAGGAGCACTTCACCACTCCAGACTGCATTGAAGCTTAACACAGAAAGCAGTGTGGTACATATCAGCTCATTAATTTGGGGAGCAATAATGCCATCCTAGTGACAGACCACAAGTTGCTCATACTGCTCATACACAGTTAAGACCTTTCAATGGTCTTTCAAAGACAGTGTCCTTTCAATGCCAGAGGTTGCTCATGTGTTTGATAAATTTGAACCTATTGCACAGATATACTACATAAGTTCCTATTGGTAGGATATGTGACTGAGGAGCCCTATTGGCCATACAGATTTTTTCAGACACTCAGGATGATATTGAAGTGTGCATGGGTACAACTTTGCCTGGGCTGCCATCCTCCTTATAACTGACTGAAATAGCTAGTAGTGGTAATATACAACTGTAGACTCAACCCAAGTGTATAAGATATGGGTGGCTTATTTTCTTATTCATCTCAAGGTGGTTTCTATGCAATGAAAAAAGAGCTCTCTAAAGCTGAAGATTCTGATACATATGACAATTATCTTGTAGTCCCACAGTCCTTGCATGTGAATACATTGAACTTATTACAATCTCAAAACATTCTGTGCGTGACCATAAACATAAGAACATAGGAACGGCCATACTGGATCAAACCAATGGTCCATCTAGCCCAGTATCCTATCTTCCAACAGTGGCCAATGCCAGATGTTTTAGAGGGCATGAACAGAACAGGTAATCATCAAGTGATCGATCCCCTGTCACCCATTCCCAGCTTCTGGCAAACAGAGGCTAGGGACATATCAGAGCATGGTTTTGCATCCCTGCCCATTCTGGCTAATAGCCTTTGATGGACTTATTCTCTATCAACTTACCTAGTTCTTTTTTGAACCCTGTTATAGTCCTGGCCTTTACAACATCCTCTGGAAAAGAGTTCCACAGGTTGTGGGTGTGCTGAATGTGGGTGTGGTGACTCAGACCTAAATCCAGTATTCAGTACAAGAAGAAACAGGCAACCTTTTCAGTAAATTCCAAACTCACTTGAAATATCATAAGTCCCTGATACCAGTGTTCCCAAACTACAATTAAAAGGGCAATAATCCTAAAGACCTAGTGGAAGACCAGTCTTATTGACCTAAACCTATTGAACAAAACCCTTGCCCAGGCCTATTTCTAACGTCTATTACAGCCTATGTCTATTAGGCTATGTCTACACTACCACAGTAAGTTGACAGATGCTACGCAACTTCAGCTGCAGGCATAATGTAGTTGGAGTCGATGTACCTAAGGTCGAGTTACCATGGGGTCTACACCACGGGGGAGTCGATGGGAGAAACTCTCCCATCAACTTACCTTACTCTTCTTGTTGGGGGTAGAGTACAGGGGTCAACTAGAGAGCAATCTGCTTCACTAGACCCGCTAAATTGACTGCCAGTGGCTCAGTCTCAGAGCGTCAATCGCACCTGTTGTGTAGATATAGCCTTACATGATCCAAAATACTTCCACAGAATTATACCCTTTGCTCACTGCTCAGAACTTTCCTCATTCTTTTTTAAATCTGGCTTCTTCTTATCTCTTGCATTATATTGAAACTGTTTGTTTTTACTGTCATGATCCAATTCCAATTTTGCTCTTGCAGAAGTTTAGGACCCTATGAATCTAACTTAGGTTGTTATATAGTGCCAATCTTCATTAGTATGTAAGAGATCAGCAAAGTTCGAGTGTGCAGCACCTCCCAGGCTCTTTGTAACTTGTTTAGATTATAAGGTCTCTGAGGAAAGTCTTCATACCTGTCTAAAGAGCCATTAGTTTGCATTTTGGAAATAAATAGTAATAATATATTAACACAACAGAGTAACGCATTTTTAGCTGGTATCAGCTTTACAACAGTCAGATTCACTCATCTGGGAACTTAATTAGTAAAACAATTTTAGCTGGAGTTTGGGCTTGTCCACCAATAGAAACAAAATGAAAGACCCTCACCAAGCTGGGGCTAGGCACTGGCAGAAGCTACAAATGCAAAAGTGCCCCCGTTCACATGAATCTATTAGTGGAAGTGGTGCCACTGCTGGAAGCTGGTTAGAGCTCCCCACCCCAATAACACTCAGAAGCAGAGATTAGAGCTAGAGTGGCATACTGGCAAATGAGGCAGTTTTTTATTGATCCCAAGGAGCTGCTATATGACCTCAGGGCAGCCCTTGTCTCTCAGGCCTCTCAAACTGCCAAGCCCAAATATAGAATATAGTGTGGAAGAAACCACTTCCAGTGATAGTACAGAAAGCTTATAACGGTGTAACTTAATAGAGTTAATATTTCCTATATCCTCAGTTTCATATGTCTGTATTTTGAATATAAATATTTTACAACAATAAATGGCCAATTTCGAAATCTGCTGATCCTGACAAGAAACTGACAATTCTGGCTCCCAACACAACCTCCCTCTTCTCTAAATACAAAGACTTTGCCTCTGAGTGTTCAGAAAATGTGTTAAGTTTTTTAAAAAATTCAAAATCCAAGAAAATGATTTTGATTAGAAGCAATTATTTATATTGGCATTAGAACCTAGGAATGTGTGCTTATTTTAACTTGCATTTTCCTCTCAACATTGCCAAAAGTACCAAAGTATGCTTATACTCCAGCAGCAGATATGTACAGTATACTCTTAAAGCTAGGTAAAATATGGATCCTGTGAGTCAGGTATTTCCTAGCTATGTAGAAAAAGTATACAACTGTATATTATAACAAAATGTATGTAAAATGCTACAGAGAAAGTTTAACTGCTTTTGAATGGTAGTATTTACTCCTCCTGTCCTGCCCTGCTCCCCTCCCCACTTCTGTGCCTGTTTAAATTAAAGAAAATTAGGCAACTCATTGGAGGAGCATGAAGGGTTGAGTGCCCCCCCTCCCCCAGCAGCTGGCCTGGGTAGGGAGCAAAGGGGCAGGGCCAGAGTCTCTTCCAGGCATGCTACCTGGGATGCTGCCCAGTGCAACACAGCAGCTGACTGGGAGAGTGCCTGGCTGCAGCAGCAGCAGGCTTCCCGCCGCCCAGCTCAGCTTCTGGGAACAGAAACCGAGCCTGGGCAGGGAGCAGGCTGCTGCTGCCGCCCCTCCCCAGCCAGGGTCTCTCACAGCCAGCTGCTACTGTGCCTAGAGCATGCTGGGAGAGGGCGGGGGGCTCCAGCTCACTCAGCCGCTGTCCTGGAAGCGAAGCCAGGCGGAAGGCAGCCCCCCGCCACTGCAGCCAGGCGTTCTCCCAGGAGAACAGAGACACACACACAGGTAACATGTGGTGGAGAGGGAGTGGGGAGAGCGCAAGAGCCCCAGGCTGAGGGCAGAGAGGAGATACATGGGGAGGTCACGTGTCCTCCCAGTATGTTCTGTGGAGGTAACACCAGTGGAATAGGGAAGTGCAGAATGTTAGCTGGAAGCAACTTAGTCACCTGGACAAAGCAGTGAACGGGGTTTAATAAAGTTACACTTGTTTAACTTAACCTACGTTCAGCTTCATTCTTGATGAATGAAACATATACCATCAAGAGAAGGTGAGGTCAATGGCACTACTAGCTCCTTTAAGTATTTTCCCACCATCATTGGTGTACTTTCTGGCCAAAGGCAGTCCTGGTAAAAAAAATGTATAACCCCTAAATTCCATTGACATTCAATGGCATTTAGGTCCATAAGTCACATAGGTGCTTTCCAAATTTTATAGTCTATCATTAGTGTGATGGCACTGACTGCAGAACTGCAGAAGTGGCTACGGAGATGTAGAAGTGTGCAGTATCTTCAAATCAATAGTTACGGACTCATTCTGAAAAGAAGAGGGGAGATTGATCCTTGCAGGGCTCCACGTATAACTTCCATTAACCTGGTCCCAGCACTGTTTCTGACACTCCATATGAGGGTCAAGAGGGTCGGGGAAAAGGGATTACCTTCACGTCAAACATTAGTAGCCTCAACCCCATTCCTCATCTTTTTTAGAAGATGCTTTCTCCAAATATGCTAATTATCCTAATTATGGTTTATCAGGAATCAGACCCACAATTGACTGGTTACTTGTGCTAGGCACTTACAACCAGGCGGTGTCCTGCAATTTGCTTGGCTATCTTCTCCCGTCTCATCTGGAACCCTTCCAGATTCCCAGATTGGTAACAATTCCTGCCCTAATAGTGGCCAAAGTCATATCCACTTCCCAGTCAGAAAGTCAATTCTTCCTTGAGTAATTCAGGTACTGAATATTCAATTTCATGATGGGCAATCATCAACCTTTTCTGCTCACATAATTTAGCCACAGCCATTTTAATCTTCTGGCTTTCTCCACCCAACAAGTCAATGAGCCTTTCCTGCCAGATCCTCTGCTGTGGGATCTCAAGCCAATTAATAGTTACCCTAAGGACAGGGACCTGGTTCCACCCCTAAACTTTCTTTGTCCTAATCCTTAACTCCACTCCTTTACTAAATCCCGAAATCGCGTTTCCCCAGGTGTATATTGGTCCATTCCATTCATGTGATCCTTCCTTGGCCAACTAATATAAACGAGACATCCACTAACCCCACAGCATGCCCCTCCAGCCATGCCAACTCAGACCAGTACCTCTGCTGAGGCCCAGTTGTGAACTTCCAGGGCTATGTCTTGTACATGGGTCCATGAGAGGAAGGCAACTGATATATCCAGAACTAGACACATCAAGGTTTGA
The DNA here is from genome assembly GCF_025201925.1 of Gopherus flavomarginatus. Taxonomy (NCBI): domain Eukaryota; kingdom Metazoa; phylum Chordata; order Testudines; family Testudinidae; genus Gopherus; species Gopherus flavomarginatus. The sequence continues at coordinate 245,195,156 of NC_066618.1, forward strand.
CTCTTATCCAGGGTCATCAGGAGTCATTCATCAGGGCCACCAGAATTGTTTCCATCTTCTATCCCATCCTGAAACCTAATTGTGAGGGCTCTCCAAGATGTTGACGGAGGTCATTTGTTGTTTTCATTATCTCCTCAGTGCCTTTGGCCAGAAAGGGAGGTTGGAAAGTATGCCATAGCCAGTGAGCTCATTCTCATCAAGTGTTTAGTTTCTTGAGAATATTCTGCACTGTTGCACGCTTAAAGGTGGTTGGGAGATTGCTTTCTCTGAACCAGCAATTATGTTTCCGGCCAGTTGCACTTTTCTAGCTATTAAGGGAAGGGATTTGTTTAATAAATAATAATAGCATATGTGAAGACCTTTTTGCATCTCTTAAAATACACCATACATCATTTGCCATGAAGAGACCCACTTTTTGTATTAATTATACAAGTTGTGTTTGTGCACAAGATACAGGAGAGGACTAGTCACTCTGGCACAAAAGGACAGGTTACATAGAATTGTGACATGAACTCAGTTTATGTAGGATTCATTTTGAAGCTTTGTGAGTGACGTTAGGAAAAGATTCATGAATGCTATTTTGTTTCCTTAATGGATCCCCAAGTACATGACCCAATTAATTAAAAAAAAATAGGCCTAAATCCTCTGGTCTGGCTGAGTTTTGCTCAGCACAAGATAGGAAAAGGAGGAAAGGTAGCATTATGCCACTCTTATGGTCCTCTGATCCTAGGGGGCCAGGGATTCAGCAGCCAGAGATTGCCAGAGATAGGGATGTGCTGGGAAAGGTGGTGGCAGGGAGGGTGTTAAGAAGCCTCGATGTGGGGAGGAAGCCTCAGGGGGTCAGATACACCAGCCTTGTGGCTGTTTTCACAACCAGTTTTGCACAAACCATCCCAGGATCTGGCTCTAGAGTTTAAAATAAAAATGTATTACAAAATTACTTGTAGGTAGGAACTGAAGTCAGATACCAACATAATAGTATTATTCATTTTTATCTATGCATCCAAGGGGTACAGAGTAGTATGGGATTGGCAAAACTTTGTGTCTGTGGAGGGTATTCTATGGTGCTGTGTGGCTTTTGAGAAATGTCATCTATGACTTTTAAGGAGGTTCCCATCAGAACCCCTTTTATACAAACCTCACGTCTGAAAAGATGTGGGGTTAAAAAATTGACTCTGGAGTTGGGCCATCTCTACTGTTAAATACATAACATTTCATTAACCATAGCAATCCTGGTAGTTGTTTGATTGTTCTCCTTTAATGATAGTTGCATATAGAATACAGAAACCTGTTAACCTTTTGTAATGTTTTGCTCAATTATTTTTTTTCCAGCCTCTATAACAAAATAATCAAAAGTTTCTAATTGAAGTAATACGCTATAAATCTAATAATGGTCCCAGTACATAATCCTTTTTATCTTTTATATTGGTATATGACAGTTGGTCAATGCAATTTCTTTGGGCCAAATTCTGCCCTCTCCTTCCATTCTTGGCCATAATAGGGCCTTATCTGTACCAGAACCAATGTGGGATGGTAGGTGGTGAGCTGGATTTGGGACTGCATGCAGGAGTCCTGAGTGGAGGGCACAAGGAATAGAAGGGGGAGTCAGGAGCCATTCCAGCTCTATAATGTGAGTAGTAGTTTCAGAGCAGATTTGGCCCTTTGTTGTTTTTTTTTTGTCAAGATTTTACTAAACTTTCCTTTTGTTCCTCAGAGCTGGGACCCTGTCTTCCTGTGAACAGATACAGTACCCAGAACAGGGCAGGGGCCTCAATTCTGATTGGGTCCTCTGCATGCTACCATAATACAACTAATAAAATAAAACCACAAGCTACTTTTCAGTGCTCCTATGCCTTCTTCATCAAGAGCAAAACACACTGAAATGCGGATGTTGCAGATTTATTTTTGAATTCAGTTGATCACACATTTTTAATAAAACATTTCATGAAAGGGTTAAATGGGTACTTTTCAGAAAGAAATGATAAAACTGGGTTTGTTTAGCTTTGCTGTTCAGTAACAGGAAACTGCCAAATATATGTTGGCATATTTTCACTTTTAAAAGGGTTTAATCCTTCACTGAAATTGCTACTTTTTAATCACTGCTATTTTTTATTTTATCATGGTATTCTGTTAAACAAACAAAAAAATGCTTAATATCAGAAAAACAGATCCAGCTAAATTTATGAAATTTACAGATTATCTAAAATGCTAGGAGTTAATTACTGTCTGCTTTCCCTGGCATGTCAGCTTGATTAAATTTGGAGTTCCAAGATGAATTGGCCCAAATTCATTAGTGTTCCCTGGGTGCATATGTTGGTCAAGGTCAAGCGAAGCACATTGATGGTAGTGTTAGTGGGGAGGGGGAAGGGATTCTAAAGAAGGTGGACTCTTAAAAGGTCTGGGGTTGCAGCAAGAAACTTTGATACTTTTTAACTTAATAAATCTTGACAGCCTAATCATGGCTAAGCCTTTGCAGTGTTATTGGTACAGATGGCAAAGCTAGACATATTTAAAGAGATCTCAGCAGCTAGTGGCAGGAGAGCATTGAATCCAAATGCAGTGTTGGGCTCTAGGAGAAAGTGCAAGAAGGGAGGATAAAAAGCTACACAGCATTTCCATCTCTTGACATCTCCAACAGCCTCAGATACAAAATATGATAAGGCTCCTGCTGAGCTAATAAACCCAACAAATGTCTGTGTCCATGAAGTAGATGAAGTGGGATCAAGTAGTTGGGGGCTGCTGTATGAAAATAAGCCAGCACCCAGGGTATAATGGCACTGTAGAAAGCTGCAAGGTCAGGCTGATGACAAACACTGGGTAAGTAGAGACCCCATCAGTAAAACAGGTTTGCCTGCTGGATCCAAGCCACATAACTATGAAAAAAATCCCTATGTTTTAGAAAACTCATCTAGTTTAGTAAATAATAGGGTAGTGTTTAGTTTTGTTATATGAAAAACTGCATCAATTTGCTACTCATTCCCACAGCTTGTAGGATGAATTGTTTCGCTATAAAATATTATATCAGGAAGGATTTTAAATGAAAATGTGATTGTAAACTAAGGGAGGTTTCTTAGGTAAGCAATAATACCAGATGAACAATAGATTTGTTCAAGGCCTGTTTGCCATAATTCATTGTTTTTCTCTACATTTCATATATACAGAATATGTCTCTATACATCTTACAGTTAAATGGAGCAATATGTTCCCCAATAAAATAGGATAATTGATTTAAGTTGAAATCACACTGAATATGAGAGAGAAAAATGGTGCTCCTCTCATTTGCAAGGCAAAGTGTAGAAATGCCTAATTGAAATAGTGCTAAGAAACTAAAAATAATTAGACTGTGCTTGAAATTTCAGGAATGTATCAAATTGCTGCATTAATTATTAAAGGTTTGTTAAAAAGACACGAAATGTGTTAAACACCCTATGAGCTGGCTCACTAAACGTACAAGAAGGCTTTGAAAATTTGACAGCATCCAACAAAAGATCAGATTAGTCACACCTAGTGTTTCCTTTAATGTGACTGTAGAGTTTTAATTTTATGCATATATAAATACTGCTTAATCCCAGTGTGCAATATATGGGCTATCCGGCAAGGGGGAGCCAGATCTGGACCTATAAGTAAGAACAGCATTAGAAAAATAATTCAGTAGTAATGGACTATGAATATTTACGACTGTTTCTATTACCATTTTAATCACTTACACATATTTTCAGTTTTCATCCAGCAACGGTATTACTGACTACAGAGCCTTCCCCAGAGTTTTGAGGGGATGCATAATAATGTGGCAACTAACCTCTTCTACCTTCTTGTGGCTGGATTGTGCATTATACTTACAGCATTGCTTTGGGATGCCGAGCTGCACTGCTCAGTGGGAGCTCCAGGAGGTATTGTGCCTCAGGCAGACACAATGTCTCCAGGAGCTCTAGAGCATGTGGAGGAGTGCGTTGGTTGCACCATCCTTTCAGGTTGAAATGTGTGCTTCTGTCTGCAACAAGCCAGTTCTGTTGTCTAGCATAGAGGGAGAAAGGTTATGACCAAGCCTTCTCCCAGGCACACTCCCATTGGGCAGACTAGCAACTGTAGGTTAGAGCAAGGACTGGTATTGGCTTTGGCTCCTGTATGGCAGTGCAAGGGGGAGAAGCTCCTCCTGCCCCCACCACTTTTTAACCTGGATGGGAGAGTTATTACGATGCGCTGCCCAAGTAGGTAAGAAGCTGGAAGGGCAACTCACACAGGCAGGTTGCATATGAAAAAAAACCATAAATGTTGAATGTCTTATCATGTCACTCCCCTCACCTACTCTGCCACCAATGCCACCCTCTGTCTTCCCATTTATCAGCTTCTCTCATCTATGCCTCTGGACCTTCTTCCACACTACCCCTAACAACCAACAATAACCCAGCAGCACAAATATATTGAAAAATCTCCTCCTGGAGCTTTCCCTGATAGGGGAAACAAATGGAGATTGAATGGAACAAATGGAGATTTTGTACAGTGCCTAGCACAACGCTGTCCCCACCCCAAGTGTGGCTACTGTAAAATAAATATTACATAATAAAATAATTCCTGACCCTAAAGGAGATCTGATTAGCACAGGAACACACTCTGTCTCATACATTCACAGATTTTAAAGTCAGAAAAGAGTATTATGATCATCCAGTCTGACCTCCTGCATAATAGGCCAGAGAATTCATCTATTTCTCTTCCTTCTCAACCGAGTCCTAGTGCATGTAATGCTGAGCTGTGGATAGAACTGACATCATTGTACACTGAGCTGAAAAGAGGGCCACAGCCAATACAGTCTATGCAGTTGCCTCCATTTCACTTTGATAGTGATGTGGGAGACAATGAAACAATTTGCCTAATAATTGGTTTGTGTGGTTTTGGTGGTGTACAGAAACAAACACAAACATCACATGTTTAACTTTTATTTAATCAAATACATGATACAAACAGATAGATGGAAGTGGCAGGTTACAAATTAATAAATAAGATCCTGGATCAGTTTGTAACTGGCTTCTGTGCTGTTTGGCCCATCACAATACTGTGCAAGTGATAAGCCAGCAGAGCAGAGGGAAAGGGAAGCTAAGTCCTGAGGGCAGAAGAGAGGAAGGCATTGGTGGAAAGGAGTTGTAAAAGTGGAAAAGGCAAATGCTAGGGTGCCAAGAAACTCAGTCACTTTGTATTGCAAATTTAGTCACTGATGCTGACTGGCTGTTAAATGCTGCCTAGCTGTCTGCTGTTGGGTATTTCTGTGGATTGCAGTGGATATTTTAAATACCATAGCTTGTTCTCCCAATCCTGCTCAGCATATTTCCTTCTCCTGGAGCAAGTATTCGTGCTATCTTTCATCTCCCTTCAGCAGATTGAATCTCCAGGTCCTCCTTCCTCATCTCCTGCTGAAACTTTATAAAGAGCTTCTCTTGTGTCCTTTTTTCTTTCACAGTCTGTGGATGGGCATCTTATTCCCCTTTGAGTGAGCACAGAGTGAGAAGGGGATGCACTAATGCTCCTTAACCTGCTTCAGTGCAGAACTCCAGTGTCCCTTTGCAGGAATTTTTAAGAGAGCTAATCACACTCTACCCTAGCTGTATCATAGGGCTCCCTCATGGTAAATATTATATCTAATTCTTAATTTGAGTGAGTTTGTGTGACAGTTCAAACTGTGACGCAGATTTCTCACAGGCCATACCTTAGAACTAGCACATTGCAAAAGGCCACTCTGCTCAACACTGATAGAAGCTTTTCTTTATATGTAACAGAATGGACCAGTAACTGGTAGGAAAGAAGGAAGGAGTAATTTGGCATCAATCATGTTTACTGAAATTATTCTAGTTGAGAGGAGGGGGGGCATATATTCCTGTAGCTTGCAAATGATTTGTTTTTAATAAAACAGTAGGTTACTTCAACATTTTACACTTCTGATATGGCTCCTTATCTACATCCACGTAAGAGTTTTATACTGGAGAAGACATTGAAGAGATGGATAATTTTATGAGTTTCATGAGTGGTCTGTGGTTAACTCTGACTAAGAATGTCCATGGTTGTACAATCCAGAAAAAATGCACTTACTGGGCATAGAGCAATATATTTTTAACAATGATCTGGAAAAGTTTAGTGTTAAAAGAAGTGGAGGGATTTACTAATCATGGTTGTGGCATTGGGATGTCTGGAGGAGCAGTGATGGTTGTTTCCTGATACAGAAAGATTTGTTTAGGAAGGCAGCAAAGAATCCTGTGGCACCTTATAGACTAACAGACGTTTTGGAGCATGAGCTTTCGTGGGTGAATACCCACTTCTTCAGATGCATGTGGTGGAAATATCCAGGGGCAGGTATATATATATATATATATGCTAGCAAGCAAGCTAGAGATAACGAGGTCAGTTCAATCAGGGAGGATGAGGCCCTGTTCTAGTAGTTGAGGTGTGAAAACCAAGAGAGGAGAAACTGATTCTGTAGTTGGCAAACCATTCACAGTCTTTGTTCAATCCTGAGCTGATGGTGTCAAATTTGCAGATGAACTGAAGCTCAGCAGTTTCTCTTTGAAGTCTGGTCCTGAAGTTTTTTTGCTGCAGGATGGCCACCTTAAGGTCTACTATAGTGTGGCCAGGGAGGTTGAAGTGCTCTCCTACAGGTTTTTGTATATTGCCATTCCTAATGTCTGATTTGTGTCCATTTATCCTTTTCCGTAGAGACTGTCCAGTTTGGCCGATGTACATAGCAGAGGGGCATTGCTGGCATATGATGGCGTATATTACATTGGTGGATGTGCAGGTGAATGAACCAGTGATGGTGTGGCTGATCTGGTTAGGTTAGTCACCAGTAACTGCACACCGCACCATAATAACTCTAGCTCAGGAACCAATCCATGCAACAAACCTCGATGCCAACTCTGCCCACATATCTACACCAGCGACACCATCACAGGACCTAACCAGATCAGCCACACCATCACTGGTTCATTCACCTGCACATCCACCAATGTAATATACGCCGTCATATGCCAGCAATGCCCCTCTGCTATGTACATCGGCCAAACTGGACAGTCTCTACGGAAAAGGATAAATGGACACAAATCAGACATTAGGAATGGCAGTATACAAAAACCTGTAGGAGAGCACTTCAACCTCCCTGGCCACACTATAGCAGACCTTAAGGTGGCCATCCTGCAGCAAAAAAACTTCAGGACCAGACTTCAAAGAGAAACTGCTGAGCTTCAGTTCATCTGCAAATTTGACACCATCAGCTCAGGATTGAACAAAGACTGTGAATGGCTTGCCAACTACAGAACCAGTTTCTCCTCTCTTGGTTTTCACACCTCAACTACTAGAACAGGGCCTCATCCTCCCTGATTGAACTGACCTCGTTATCTCTAGCTTGCTTGCTAGCATATATATACCTGCCCCTGGATATTTCCATCACATGCATCTGAAGAAGTGGGTATTCACCCACGAAAGCTCATGTTCCAAAACGTCTGTTAGTCTATAAGGTGCCACAGGATTCTTTGCTGCTTTTACAGATCCAGACTAACACGGCTACCCCTCTGATACTTGTTTAGGAAGGAAGGCCAGGATAGATCTGCTATGGATGTATCCTGGTTTATACGTGTTTAAGTTTAGATGAAGAATTACATTAATAATAATAATAATAATAATAATAATATATTATATAATGTTATTATTAATATTATTTGGAAGAAATAATTTGGAACTTACAATCCTTTATCTTTTGAATGATGGTTAAATATGGTGTAAAATAAAATCCAGTCTTTGCCTTCCTGGGAATATTGTTGAATTTTAATAGCATTCAGAGGGAACAGGTATGACATCTTCCTAATGGGATCATTTTGTTTAGGGCTCAATTCTGTCAAGTCATTCCATTGGCAGGAGGCAGTGGGAATTGAATTAGAAGCTTCAATCCACCCTTGTGCCATCTACGTAAGGTCTGGGAAGAATTTCAATCCCTGTGCTCAGGGAAGCACAGAGACTACTCCATGACTACACCCCTTGAGCTGCATGTTACCCCAAATGAGCAAGGAGAGACAGAGAGTAGGCACAACCATCCACCTCTATACACTAGCCAACTGAACTGGCTGGCTGCGCTGGGGGAGAAGGAGAGTACATTGGACCCTTTAAAGAGGTGCAACATGCAGTTTTATGGAAAAGGAAGGTTTCCCTAACTGTCCCTAACTCCACTTGAAAGTTTTCCAAACACCCTGCTTGTCCCACTTTCACAAACCAGCTTAGCTGCTGTAATACTCTATAATACTTGGGGCAAACTTTGTACTTGTGAACTCCACTCTCCCTTTCAGAGTAGGGCATAAGAGTGATGTCATCTTGTTAGTGAATTAGACAGGAAGTGCAACTGGCCATCACCAAAACAGTGAAATTGACTATACACACACTGCTCTCAAAGGCACAACATAAATAAATTGAAAAACACTGAATATTTTTCCAGATTTCTGTGGTTGTGGAAACAGCAATAAGTACATAATTTTTAGACAGCAATGAGATTCTCAAATTGAGAGTGTCTCTACAAGAATATAAATCTCTTTTGCACACACACAAAGTGATATGCATCTTTAGAGAGATTTGGTTAATCCCATGGAAAATCTGATAGAAAATGAATGCAATAATGAAAGGTGTCCTACAAGCATCAATAAAACGGTCTGCTGTGTTAAAACAGGGTATATCAGGGACACGGAACCCACATGCATTCTATTAAAAATCTCTCATTCAAATAACTCTCTAAAAATACCTCATTGTTCATAAAACAGTTAAAGACTTTTTATTCTTTCTCACATGCTGCATTTAAATGTTTGTTTTAACATGTAGAAATATAAAGATACTGCATCAAAATATAAAGAACAATAGCATAGGATTAATTATATTTTAAAGTATAAGCCTTTTTAAATGACAAATGTCTGAATTATTTTAAATGAATCTTTAATATTTTTCATAGCAACACAGTAAATATTTCCAGTCTTCCTTCTGCCTCCCCTCCCCACACACACACACCCAAGAAGTCTGTCTCTCACAGAACAAAGAAAATGATAGATGTGAGCCTCTGTGATTGCTGAGAAGGCAGAAACAGTAATGACACTCAGGAAATTCTATTCAGTTCAGAAATCATATCCAGTGCATTTGGAACATTCAAGTTTCCATATAGAGAGCTATGTGCATAATTTCTGGCTTGCCCTAGAATCTAGGCTTTCTTAAAAGCAAATTAAATACAGCACAACAAATGAGCAATTATTATATTTAAACTATATGCCATGTAGGAGAATTACATTTCTCTGTGGTTTTAAATTATTATCCATTTTTGGGATACTGCAGATACATACGGAATATTAGATAACAATTGTTTGTCTTTGTTACTATCACAGTATGTAAGACAAAATATGTACCAGTACATGACTGTCTAAGAAATACAGCATTTTAAGGTTAATTGACTCACTAACAGCTGTGATTGGATTTGTCCCTAACATATGTATGTTTATGTAGCTGTTTCTTAATTCTGACTCCTGACCCTCAACCCATGAAGATATCAGTCTATGAACTAGCTATGGGTCTTTGGGGTTAAGAATAGAGCTGATTTAAAAAAACAGAATGTAATTTTTGTGAAAATGTACATTTAAACTTCTCTTTTTTGCAAAATTTTGGAAATTTTTATTGGCAAAATTCCAAAATTCAAAATTCCAACATTTTTCATGAAAATTGCAATGAGAAGGAAGAGATTTTCACAAAAATGTTTGTCAACAATTTTGACCCATTTGTTCATTGAATTTCAGAATTTCGATGAAAAAATTGGAAATTTTTGATCATTTGTAGTTAGAAGCATGGGACTCCATGCAAAGGTTTTTGCACCTGTATAGGTCTTTGAAGGATAAGGACTCCAAGTAATTTATTTCTAAAGTATGCAGAAATAATAGGAACAAAGGAGGCCTGACACAGGGCCTTTTCTAAATAGAATATGCACATAAATGTGTGTCCATCCTGGAATTGCTTACTCAGAGGACAGAATTTGTCAAATAACATTCATTTATTTTTGTGTTAGCTTTGTTTGAATATTTTAGGAGTTATTATTTTGATACATTTTGCTGATTTTCTCACTTTAGGCCCAATACTGCTCCCATTAAAATCATTAGCAAAATTCACATTGACTTCAGTGAGGACAGTTTTGAGTTTTTGCACTTTTTATGTTACAAATGATATTCTTTATTATTTTTCCTATTCTTCATGAAAATATACCACTTGCTTAAAATAAAATTGGCATGTTTTATTTAGTTATTTCTACTAGAGAACAGAACACATCCTCTATGAATCAGAGGCTGTAGTTTGCAGTATGTAGTTGCTGAATGGTTACATTTTTGCTTTCTAGTCCATAGATGATATTTGTTTTAGGTCATACACTAAGTCCAAACTAGTATTAGCAATGTTAAAGTTGCTCAATCAAGGATTCAGAATTGGGAAATTCCAAATTCTGTGGTTTCTTCAGCATCATTAGCTTAACCACGTTGAATTTATTTTCCATTGTAACATAATAAACAACATGAAGTAGTGCATTTATCAAGGGGAAAAAAGGCATAGAAAGTACTACAAATAAGCAATGTGGAGTAGGCCTTGTCTACGCTGAGGGTATTGACCCTTGGTGCCCACCCACCAGTATAGCTGCACTCTTGTAAACCCCTAAGCCAGAATTTACACCAGTGCAATTTATCTCTGCTTGAAATCAAGGTAAAAAGGCACTGGTGCAAATTGCTGCTGTGACAAATATTGCAAGCCCATGCAGTATCTTTGGCCTGGTCTACACTACGCTTTTATACCAATTTTAGCAGCGTTAAACTGATTTAACGCTGCACCCGTCCACACAACGTGGCCCTTTATATCGATATAAAGGGCTCTTTAAATCGGTTTCTGTACTCCTCCCCGACAAGAGGAGTAGCGCTGAAATTGGTATTACCATATCAGATTAGGGTTAGTGTGGCCGCAAATCGATGGTATTGGCCTCTGGGCAGTATCCCACAGTGCACCACTGTGACCGCTCTGGAAGCAATCTGAACTCGGATGCACTGGCCAGGTAGACAGGAAAAGCCCCGTGAACTTTTGAATTTAATTTCCTGTTTGCCCAGCGTGGAGCTCTGATCAGCACAGGTGGCGATGCAGTCCCAAATCCAAAAAGAGCTCCAGCATGGATTGTACGGGAGATACTGGATCTGATCACTGTAAGGGGAGGCAAATCTGTTCTATCAGAGCTCCATTACAGAAGACAAAATGCCAAAGCATTTGAAAAAAATCTCCAAGCTATGATACAGAGATCACAGCACAGTGCTGTGTGACAAGCGTAACGGAAAGCCAAAGAATCAAATGGACACTCATGGAGGAAGGGAGGGGAGACTGAGGACTCCAGCTATCTCACAGTCCCTGCAGTCTCCAAAAAGCATTTGCATTCTTGGCTGAGCTCCCAATGCCTGCAGGGTCAAACACATTGTCCAGGGTGGTTCAAGGTATATCTCGTCAATTTACTCCCCCGCCCCCCCCATGAAAGAAAAGGGGAAAAAATCTTTTCTTGACTTTTTTTAATGTCACCGTATGTCTACTGCATGCTGCTGGTAGACACGGTGCTGGGGCAATGAACAGCAGCATCCTCTCCCCTCCCTTCCCCGGTGGCAGACGGTACAGTGCAGTAGGATTGGTAGCCGTCCTCATCATCAGCCCATGAGTGCTCCTGGCTGGCCTCAGGTGAGGTCGGCCAGGGGCACCTGGGTAAAAATAGGAGTGACTCCCGGTTATTCCCAGCAGATGGTACAGAATGGCTGGTAACGGTCCTCATCATAGCAACTGGGGGCTGAACTCCATCAGCACCCCCCCTTTCATGTCTAAAGAAAAGATTCTGTACTGCCTGGACTATCATAGCAGCAGGATGCTGCGCTCCTCTCCCCTCCACCGTTTAATGTCCTTCCTGGACTATCATAGCAGCTGGAGGCTGCCTCCCCCTCATTTTATCTCACTAAAAAGTCAGCGTTTCTTATTCCTGCATTCTTTATTATTTCATCACACATATGGGGGGACCCTGCAATGGTAGCCCAGAAGGGTTGGGGGGAGGAGGGAAGCAATGAGTGGGGTTGTTGCAGGGACACCCCCTAGAATGGCATGCAGCTCATCATATCTGTGGGATCTGACATGGAGCGGCTGTTCTCTCTGGTTCTCTGATACGCTGGTTCTCTAGTACACTTGCCCCATATTCTAGGCAGGACTGATACAACATAAAGGAGGGAATGACCCGGGGAGTCATTCCCATTTTTGTCTTTGCGTCCCCGGCTGACCTTAGCGAAGGTCAGCCAGGAGCACCCATGACAGCAGCAGATGGTACAGAACGACTGATAACCGTCATCTCATTGCCAATTTACAATGGCACAGCAGACGGTACAGAACGACTGGTAACTGTCTCTGCTACCTTGCAAAGGCAAATGAATGCTGCTGTGTAGCACTGCAGTACCGCCTCTGTCAGCAGCATCCAGTTCACATATGGTAACAGTGACAAAAGGCAAAACCGGCTCCATGGTTGCCATGCTATGGCGTCTGCCAGTGCAATCCAGGAAAAAAGGGTGTGAAATGCTTGTCTGTGGTTGCTTTCACAGAGGAAAAGGAATGAGTGATGACATTTACCCAGAATCACCCACGACACTGTTTTGGCCCCATCATGCATTGGGATCTCAAACCAGAATTCCAATGGGCGAGGGCGACTGTGGGAACTATGGGATAGCTACGGGATAGCTACCCACAGTGCAACGCTCCAGAAATCGATGCTAACCTCAGTACATGGATGCACACCACCGAATTATTGTGCTTTGCATGGCCGTGTGCACTCAACTTTATACAATCTGTTTTACAAAACCGGTTTATGTAAAATTGGAATAATCCTGTAGTGTAGACGTACCCTTTGGGAGCCATTGTAGTACATTTATGAATGGTTCATGTATGACTGTGTTCAGCTCCATGGGAGACTGTTACCACAGCACCTCCAAGAATTAAAACAGTGGGTGGTGATTAAGGTGAGTCACTGAGACTAAACTCTAGAGAGGGGCCACACCTTGATGTGGCTTGCATATACTGGTTCAGACTGGAGTTTCCCAGAGACTAAAAGACAAAGAAAGGGCTTTTGATATAAAAAAGATGGATTTAAATTGACTCAGAGTTTTCTTTCTGATCCAGTAAACAGACAGGACCTTCTGTCCAAGAGGGCCCTAACCCTTTTGGAAGGGCATGAAAGACTTTGGCCTGCCTTGGACCCATAAGACTGATGGATGAGTCCTGGTATATTTAGTGTGTGTTCAATCTGTTTAATGTTTTTATTATGTCTTCTTAGAAATGCTTTTATCTTAAGAATAAATGTGCTTGCTTAGAAAAAGCTGTACAGTAACTTGTAATGGCTGGCAATACACTGTTCATAGCTAAGGCTGTGAGTCTGTCATGGAGATCATGGAAGTCACAGATTCAGTGACTTTCCGTGACCTCTGTGAGGTCTGCATCAGCTGGCGCTGGCTCAGGGGCGACCAGAGCCTGGCAGTCCCTGGGCCAGCAGCAGCAGTTTGGGTGTGTGGAAGGGGGCTCAGAGCTAGAGGAAAGGGATTGGAAGGTGTGGGGAGGCACCTCAGGGTGGGGGGTTCCCTGGCTCCCACTGGCATGGTCCTGCAGCTCCTAGGTGGAGGGGACAGGGGGCTTCATGCGCTGCCTGTGCCTGCAGGCCCTGCCCCCGCAGCTCCCATTGGCTGTGGTTCCCGGCCAATGGGAGCTGCATAGCCAGCGCTTCCTTGTGATGGGAACAGAGCGTGGAGCCTCCTGACATCTCCGACGCCTAGGCACTGAAGGGACACACAGAGCCAGGTAGGGAGCCTGCCAGCTCCACCATTCGCCCCCACCCCCGTCCCCAGCACCAGCAGTGGTCCCAGACTGCACATTGCTGTCCAACCACCCCCCACCAAGCACCAGTGGGGATCCCAGGCCATGTACCGCTGCCTGCTGCCTCCCCACCCCCAGCACCAGCGTGGTCCTGGACCACCTCCCCCAGCACCTGCAGCGCTCCTGGACCGCCCCCCTCCAGAGTATCCCCACCCACGCACTCTTCCCCCATTCCCAAGTTTTAGTCATGGGTATTTTTAGTAAAAGTCATGGACAGGTCACGGGCCATGAATTTTGTTTACTACCCGTGACCTGTCCATGACTTTTACTAAAAATACCCATCACTAAAAGGTAGCCTTCTTCGTAACCCTCTGAGAAAGGCAAAGCAGAGATGATGGTCATTAGGCAGAGTAGCTTGTTGGAGAGAGATCACAGTGAATAGCAAGGGGCTGTGCAGCCTTAAAACCCCAATCAGAAGAGAGTAGGACAAGTCCCTGCCCTGAGAGCGGTGATGGCTGGAGACCTGAGAGGGCACTCCTGGAGTAGAGCAGAGGGAGGTCAGGAGGCAGGGGGTTTATACAGGTGCAGTTACCCTGAAACAGTGACATTTGCTTGATAGAGTCTTTGTCTATCTCTAACTATGGATTTGCATGTGGTAGGTGCACTGGTGGCTGGTCATCGATGGCTGTAACTGGGACAAATCCCCATTGTAAACAAGGCCATAGTTAGCATGGCAAAAGAAGCCTTGATGTTTGGAATTTCCTGACTTTTGGATAACTTAATTTTGCAACTTAAATTCTAATTTTTAAGTTGAATTTCCTTATACGTTTTTCAATGAAAAGAAAAAGAAAAAATCTGAAACTCTTTGGCTTCCATAATCCCAAATTCCTACAGGTTTTGATAGTGGTACAGGAAAAGGTTTTGAATCATCAGTATTTGATGTGTAGCTTACAAACTCTGCTGGTAAAGCCTGATGTTCCTTGAACTACAGCATTTGTGAGTTTACACATTTCACTGGCTTCAGTTGCCAGCTCCTTGCTCTGAGGCCAATGAGTTTATAGAGCTATTGTATAAAGGTGTTGTAAATTCCTTATTTGAGGTCATAGCAGCTTGCTGATCTTACAAGCTCTACCACTCCATGTTTCAAAGCTGTTACAACCTTTGATCTTAAAATCTCCTCCATTTTCAGCATCTGAGCTTGCAAATTCATGCAATTAAATAGCTATGGACACATGCACACTAAATCCATTAATGTTGACACAGTGCAAAATGAGGACAGACATATGCATGGAATTAAGCAACAGGCCACAACATTTATTAAACTTTAACACAGGGGAGGGGCATTACCCGCCCATCACTCATACTCTCCAGGAATTTAATTGGTTCCAGGGGTTCCAGGGCTCCTTATCATATAACCCATAACTAGTGCCAGGATTCCACGGCTCCTTACTATATAAACTATAACATGGGATAGGCTCTCCTCAGCCTACACGCTAGGACACACTCTCTCAGTCGTAACACTCTCCCACACTGCGAGGTGGGCAGAGGGTGAAGCAGAGTGGGGACCTCAGACTATGAGGGCCACAAAATCTGACCTCAGTCCTTCACCATATCACATGAGCCCAAGGCCCATTACCAAAATCCCAGGTCTTTTACTTCTGGGAACCATTGATTTTATTATCTTAACCACGCTGGAAATCATCTGCAAGTTGCGATGAAAAAACAATTCTGCCCCAGTACCTTAGTTAGGTACTAAGTGCATTTCCACTTAAATCACTGTGGCTTGAAGGTGATGTGAGGACGGCAAAAACTCCCTGGTCCTCTGCCAATTAGCTCATGGGAAAAAAAATTCTTTCCTGACCCCCTAAACAGATGATTGGCTAGGCCCGCAGCTCCCATTCTTGGTTCAGGTGGGTAGGGTGGGTCCACTCCCTGCCTGGGCTCGGCTGCCGGGGAAAGGGGCAGAGCATGCTGAGTGGGCGGGGAGGGGAGGGCTCCGGCTTGCTTGGTGAACCGCGGCCACTGGGTGCTGCGAGCGGCCGCGCCTGCAGACAATCAACATAAACACTGTATCGCAGCCCACCAGCGGATTATCCTGACGGGCCATGTGCAGCCTGCGGCTGCAGGTTGCCCACCACTGAGTTAAACTGACAGCAGCAGCTGGAGACAAGTCTCTGCCAGAGACATACACACAGAATGTGGCAGGGGCTATCTGATTCTCCCAGACCAGGAGCAGTGGGTCTGTGCTGAGAAGAACTTACCCAAAACTTTCAAGGAAAGAATAAAATTTAGGTAAGAACCATGCATATAGGTCTTCTGTTGTTTTATCGGGATGTTTTTCTGCTTTCCATATATCTGTGGGTGAATAACAAATACTTCAATTTGAAGAGAAAAGGTGGGTGAGGTAATATCTTTTATTGGACCAACTTCTGTTTGTGAAAGGGACAAGCTCTCAAGCTCACAAAGAGCTCTTCTTCAGGTCTGTACTCAGAGCATCACAGATAAATACAAGATGTAACCGATCATTTAGCTTAAGTAGTTAACACATATTGCAAGATGCCATTAAAGTGAAGTGGCCAGTTAACACCTTTGTAGTCATAAGACAAAAAAGGAGGGTTAGTGGGTTATAGATTGTTGTAATAAGCCATAAATACAGTATCTTCATTAAGTCCATGATTTTTAGTGTCTAGCAAAATTATGAATTTAAGCTCCCAGGTTTATCTTTTGAAGGTGTTGTGTAGGTTTCCTTTGCGGATGGCTAAGAGGTCAGATATGGACTGATCGCTTTCTGAAATAAAATGGATAATATGGTGGATTTGTCTTTCATCATTTTTCGGTGTGAGTTCATTTCAAGAGCATAGTGATTTCTTCATTTCACTCACATAATTGCTATTGGGGCATTTAGTGCACTGGATAAGGTGCACCACATGTTGTAATAGGTATGTGTAGGACCCAGGGATCTTGAAAGGTCTGTTGTGGGAGGTATTGATCATTGTATCAGTGGATAGATATCTACAGGTTTTGCAGCTGTTATTATGGCAGAGTCTGGTGTCCCTTTAAGTTGGTGTGTCCTGATCTGTGGGGAGCCTGCTTTTGATTATGACTTTTGTGAGGTAGGGGGATTGTTTGAAGGCCAGAAAACGGCCAGAAGAGGGGGCTTAGGAAAGATTTCTTTCAGGATTGGGTCTCCATCAAATATAGGTTGAAGAAGCTATTTATGAGTCACTTTAATCAGCCGCTGGTCACAGGCCTGGAAGAAAAGGGCTCACTTAGGCCAAACACAGCTGGGCTGGTCCTGTTAACCCAGTTGGACAACAGGGAGACTACCACCCAGAGATCCAGTCCAAGACTGATTGCACTGTAGGGTTCCACCCTCAAGAAAGGTAAAGGAAGGGGCACTTGAGAGGGACTGAAAGGCATATAAAGAACAGCTCACTCACTACCTGCAACATTTGTACTATTTAGGGAAGTTTCTAAGGCACCTCTTGAAAGTACATTCCCAAAATGTGTTCATATGGATAGATATATTAGCCCCTCATTAGCCAAGACAAAAAGAGGTGTGGGTAAGCACCTGACGGATTCCCCATTTTAGAGTTAAGAAGTTTTTATGGTTATGATGTAAACTTGGGTGTCCATTCAAGGTTTCTGGTTGTATTGTAAGAGTCAATGTGAAAAAGACATGAGACTGGATCATCTGAGCAAAAAGCCTGTGACCGTGGTACATAGTACACAGTAATTCAGTCAGTCACTGGTTCAGAAACTATTGTTTGTTAGCTGAAACAAGGTCAGATGATATATTTGTTTTGTGAGCACCTCACACTGTGGAGTGATCTGGACACAAGTCAGTTAAACCAACGGTACTTGAAATACGTCACTCTAACAATTAATATACATTTTTAGGCAATTAGTAATGCGAATGGGGATTGTGAAATTATTTCAGCCATATCACCTTAGGTCAGTTTACACAACATACACAGGTTCAGGGCTGACCATGACTTTGATGGGAGACTACTGAGGACGAAGCTGCTGCAAGGAGTACTAATAGTTTATAGGTGATACATTTCCCTTTTAGTCACTGCTAGGAGGCACTATTGATGGAGACAACCTCTTTCAGCCAAAACTAAAAATAGCCTCATGTATTGTACAAGTTTGTAGCTTTATAAATTGCTGTATAATTGCAAATGGTTGTTAAATTGCCTCATACCTGTTCTCTAGAAAGTACATTAAAAAAGTCTCTATCCCATATAGCTACAAAAAAAACTTTGAGAACACAAACTGATGTATTCATGTCTGCATGAATCTTCAGAGACTCTGAAACAATAGTTCTGAAAAGTATAAATTTAGCCCTTTGTTCTCAACTAAGTATTTAACAGTGAAGTCTAATGACCGTTTAAGTGTAATCTTTAAATTCTTAGTTGCTGTGATGGTTTTTGCTCCTGGGGAGTGTTGTCTGGTGGTCAGGGTTTAGGACCTTTGACCTGCAGAGGGGATTTTGGAGGGTAGCCCAAACATCCCACTCCACAAGGTTCCAGCCCAATGCCCTATGATGGCGACATAAGGGTTTTACACCCAGGAACACATTAAACCTGCTCTCCTTGGGCCACTTCCTACCACTCCTCTATTGTCCACAGTTCACCGTCTGTACAGCAAAGCATGAAGTAGGTCAACTCACCATAGGGTGCCTCTTCATGGGCAGGCATGGCATGGTAATTCTCTCCCTCTTGGAGTGGTGTCTGCCTCCTCTCACACCTTGGTCCTCCAGCCAGTTTAGCTTTAAGTCCCTCTGCTTTAGGGGTAGTCCATAAACAAAACAAGGAGAATTAACACAAATAAACTGAGTCCATATGAAGGAGTGTGGAGGGGAATGCCCTCATCTCAGGGTGCATTTGAAGCAGGCCTTCCCTTCCCACAGGGAGGGACTGTTGGGCAATTGTAGGGAGTGATCCTGCCGTCCCTCAGCTTTTTTCTCAGGAGCTGCAAGTTGCAGGTGTGCTCTCTTACCTGCCCCCAAGTGAGGTGTTCTGCTCCCTTTTAACTCTTCCACCAGCCTCCGCATCTCTTGTGGGCCTGAAGGGGCAGGATTGGCTTAGCCTAGAACAGTTCCTTAACCCCTTTTTGCCCACTGTGTGGTTTGTATACCCCATCACAGTTGCTGATCATTTTAGACGAACCATGCTAATAGGTTTCTCCAACTTTATTGTATGTAGTGGAGAATATGGAGGTTGGGATGCACTCTGTTAGCTGGTTGCAGGTGTGGAGCACCAGAGATTCAAATATTCCTCCTCCCCACTGTCAGCACCGGCCCTGCCAAAAAAGGGGATGAAAATGGAGATATATCCTATCCCTATTAACAAAAACCTCAGCTGACTCAGGGTGTCAAAGTCCATAGTTTCTGCCTTTTCTTAGATGACCAATCTCCCAGCTGTCCCTGACTCAGCTATCCAGTTCTCCTGCCAACTTCTACAGCTGTGTTGTTCATTGTCAATACACAGATCTGCAATATACTGAAAATTCTGGAGAATCATAACTTAAATTTAATTTTATATCAAAATAATTAATGAGTGATGTACTAGTTATATTGGGCTAGGAGGCAGTAAAGGGGAAAAAACTTCAGAAATGGTAGTTACACATAATCCTGAGGTCCTTGCTGAATAACACTGCTCTACAGCCAAAATGCTTCTGAAATAAATGTAGTCCAACTTTACTAATTCTGGGTCACTGAAAACGAAAATGATGCTTAAAATTGTTGATTGGCTCTAGTTTTCAAGATATGCTATTGGGTCAGGATATACGACCCATGACTTGGGAATGGCGGAGGATAAGTGAGTTATAAAGGGAAGGGATCTCAATTTAAACCAGAAATGACTAAAATACATCTTTGACCCGATCTATGAATAAATCTATGACTGGGTTTGGACAATACTTGCTTTTTAGGCAAAACAATGAATGCTGCAATCTGAAGCTGGTATTGCGTCATACATGATATGAATTGCATCATGGTATTCCTAGAAGTCATGGATGATGCAATCATAACGAAGCTCTGATGAACAAATTGCTCTATATCAGCTCTAGAAATCATACAGTGTTGTGCTCTCTTATTTGTCAGTGTTTGATTTTGCAAAGGGACATATTTCTGTTTAGCTAAAGTGAGCAGAGATGCCTCGTACTTGTGTGAACAGTGCAGATAACTTCTGCTATGTTTGTGGTGAAGTGACTTTTGCATCACAAAAGCTCAGTATAACCACTATGGTTAAGAAAGCCTATCACCTTTCTTTTGGCTGCAAAATTGGAGATCAGGACAAGAGGTGGGCCCCACACATATGCTGCAACACTTGTGCAACAAATCTTCGCCAGTGGTTGAACAGGAAGAGGAAATCTATGCCTTTCGCAGTGCCAATGATTTGGAGAGAGCCAACAGATCATACCAGCAATTGTTACTTCTGCATGGTGCCTCCAGTTGAGAAAGGTGTGTCAAAGAAGAAAAAGTGGACTGTGCATTATCCAAACATTCCATCAGCTATACGCCCAGTACCCCACGGAGAAGGATTGCCGGTTCCTGACGCACCAGAATCATTCTCACTTGAGTCAGACGAGGAAGAGGAAGAGGATGAAACTTCTGGTCCTGAACCATCAATGTCACAGGACCCACATTTTCTCCCATCCTCCTCCTCTGAACCACACCTCATAACACAAGGTGAACTCAATGACCTTGTCAGGGATTTGGAACTACCCAAGAGTAAGGCAGAGCTGTTGGGCTCCAGACTACAGCAGTGGAAACTCCTGGCAGGCTATCAGGGCAAATGGAGCCCATCAATGCTTGCAGACTATTGCTGGACAGTGACAAGAGATGCTCCATTTAATGAATACAAGAGACAAACCAAGAAGCGCCGAGTAGACACTGAATAGGACTAAACTATGTACATAATAGTTTTTTGTCTTTTGTTTCATAATAAATTTTATTTATATAACTCTTTTGCTGATTTTTAAAGTGTTACAGAAACAGGACAGGTGAAATATTATCATGTAAAGCAACCATAAACACATGAAAAGACCTAGGTTTACAATTTATGATTAAAACTCTACTATCTACACAATATACATAGACATAAAATGTAAAAACTTAAATATCTTAGAAACAGTAGCCAATCAGTTGTTTTAATTGTCATATTTGAATTCAGCACATCAAAATACATAATAAATATCACATTTTATCTCTGAAGCAGACGACTTCTCAAAAATTGTAGACCAGTGTAATTTTGGGCTCCCTATCACATAATTTAGGTCTAATAAGCCTGACAGGGTGTTGCATAAAACCAAGATTCTGACCACTTATGGTTAGAAGCCCATGGCATTTTTCACAGTACTAGGAGTGTTAACCGACAGCTTCTGGCCAAAATCTAATTGAAATGATCATACTGTCTTATCAAACTTCCTTATGCATTTTCACTTTGATATGGTGTTCTTCCTCACCCCTTGTCCTAAATTTTGCATTGTGTCATAGACACTGTTAAACAGCAGTCACATACAACCTCAAATCCAGAGGTATGATTGTTTTTAAAATGGTATTGTCCTCAAAGACACACAGTATTTGTTTTCTTTACATTCATAATAATCAACTGTCCATAATCCACAATGCTGTTAATGAATCCTCCTTTTTTTCTCTGTCAGGACTAAATAATCATGTGGCTTAATCTCCTTTCTCTTCAGTTAAACATTTCCAAGTTACAAGTTCTTCTCTTGGACAAGAGGAGCACTGCTAACCACAACTCCATCACCTGCCTCCAGTCAGAACGCCCATTGGCATCAATTGTCCAGGACCTAGACATCATCCTATACCGTTCTTCCTCATCTTCTGTTTCTGAAAAGCTGCATATCACTGCCCATACTGTGACATTGCATTCCATATGTTTTATGGAAATATGTTTATAAGCATGAATATGATGTAACTGGCATATGCTTCATGCAAAAGGTCTCTAGTAAGGTATTGTTACAAAGCTTATAATCTACTGAGTGTGTACATCCTATTTGTATGAATGTATCATTCTTGTATCTGAAGCTAGAAATATAAAGTATTACTCTGAAGTCCTATTGTAACTATGCAAAGTGTGGGCCATTAATGGTGGCTTGGAATCTTGAAGGCTTCCTTAACTATGACAATTGGCTGTAAATGGCTCTGTTTACTTGTAAGTCTTCTTGTATCCGTGGGTGCCAGCCAGTGAGTAATGAAGTCTCACAGGACATGTGAACATGTCACATGATACTGGAATCCATCTTAAACCTGGTGCTTTTCCATTTAGAAGGAAGGGTGGAAACCCGGCGAGAGAGACAAAAGATTCCCGCCTTGTGCCAAAGATATAAAAGGGGGTGGAAGAGAACAAAGGGGGCGGCTGTCATGAGAAAACCCCTTGTGACCACCTGAGCTGGAACTAACAAGAACTGTACCAGGGGAAAGGATTGGGCCCAGACTAAGAAGGAGTCTAGTCTGTGAAATAAGCTTATTGGAATATCTCTGAGGGTGAGATTTACCTGTATTCAGTTTCTTAAATGTATTAGGCTTAGACTTGCATGCTTTGTTTTATTTTGCTTGGTAGCTTACTTTGTTCTGTCTGTTATTATTTGAAACCATTAAATCCTACGTTTTATACATAATAAAATCACTTTTGTTTATTAATTAACCCAGAGTAAGTGATTAATAGATGTGCATATGTCTCTATCAGTGTTATAGAGCGTGGGCAATTTATGAGTTTACCCATATAAGCTTTATACAGAGTAAAACAGATTTATTTGGGGTTTGAGTCCCATTGGGAACTGGGTGTTTGGGTGCTGGAGATAGGTGACTTGCTGAGTGGTTTTTGGTTAAAGTCTGCAGCTTTGGGGGCGTGAACCAGACTCAGGTCTGTGTTGCAGCAGATTAATGTGTCTGGCTCAACAAGGCAGGGTTCTGAAGTCCCAAGCTGGCAGGGAAAATGGGCTCAGAGGTAATTTCAGCACATCGGGGACAGTCCCAGGAGGGTCTCTGTGACCAAACCAGTCACACATACACATACTTATAAAAGCCCCTACCTTGGCTCCCTATCTGCAGAAATCTTCATACATACCTTCATCTCCCCTGGCCTTGAGTACTGCATTTTCTTTCTTTCTGACCTCCTCAATGTTCTGGTGTCTGGACTTCAGCACGTGAAGAATGCTGCTACCTGAATTCTTGAGTGTGGAGGTGTCTGACCTATCCCAGTCCTCAGACAAGTCTACCAATTCCCCATACATTTTAAAATAAAAATTATTTTCCTCCTTGGTTTTAAACTCCAGCTTGGATTTTCTCTAGTTTACATGACAGAATTTGTATCTCCACATTCCATCTATTTGTGTAAAAGTATGATGCAGGATGTTGAAGCACAGGAGAAAGGAAAATACTTCCCCTTAGGAATAAGGAAGAACTTTGAATTCCAACCACAGCCCCTTTGTCTGATTGAGGGAAGAGCACTTCCAATTTGTATTTCTTTTCCTTTATTTTTTTTTCCTCACCATTATTTGGTCTTTACCTTCTTCTTTGCAGTAAAATGCAAGCAAATGGCCATAAATCCATCTGACTTGTGCTCTGAAAAATTTTGCTCTTATTTTTTAATCACAAAATTCAACACTGAACTCCTTTAAGGAGGCCCATGTCTGTTTGGATCTCACCTCTTCTGTGCCCCTCACCCTACCTCTAACTGTCTAGCACTCATGCATCGCATAGGGAGAGATACCAAGGCATCCCCTACACTCTCATTCTCTGCTGCATGCATACTCCTTCTCTCAAGCCAGCTTTTATGTGACTGGCCAGTCTAGACTGAAGCTGTGGCCCTGCTGGTCAGGAGCTATTTGGGAAAAGCAAGTCCCAGCACTTGAGAGGGGAACACTTTCAGCTCTACAAGTAGCCAGATGTACTTTTGGGGTTTTTTTTAGAAGAAGGTGGGAATTAAAGAGAGAAACAAGCCTAGAAGTTTGATTTGGAGCAGAGTCCAAGGCCTGGAATCACAGAGGCTGCTGCAAAAACAGTTGAAGTTTTGTCACCCCACTAGATCGGGGCATAGGTTGCCTATTTATGTTCCTGTTTCTCCTTTCCAGACAAGGGACACTTTGTTTAGACCCTTCAGGGCATAGCTACTCAGGCTGGGCCAGGATGACTAGTGCTTCTTTGTTTCTGGTTACTGGAACTCACGTAACCCATGATAGTTTCTGGAGATCTCCCTATAGCTATTGACCCTCTGCCTTCACTGACCAGTCCAGACAGGAGATCTTCTATAACTCTGTCCAAATAAGGAAGGAGGAGGATGGTAGTGGCAGCAGCTGATACAGGAATGAGGCATCTGGGAATCTGGAGTGAATTGTGACATCCTAGAGCTGGATATGGAGGGGATGGGACTACTTGGGAGGTTTTGGCACATAGGTTAATTGAAGTGTTGGTTGTGACGGACTAAGTAACGAGGCTTCATGCTAGAACTTAATAGAAACTCAATGTGCGGTATCTGCCATGCAGAGAACACCTCACATAAGCACATATGACCATGTTATTGAGTCATGGTGTGAGTGATTAGGCCCTGAAAAGAGGGGAGTAGTGCGGTGGGTCAGAGAGAGGCCACACCATCTCACTACATCACCAGAATCATTGACTGACAACAGGAGGAATTAGAAAATCCCACCCTTTCAGCAGGGCGGGGCATCAAACACTCTGTGGGCTCTGGCCCTCAGCCAAGGCAGAGCTAACAAGCAGTCTACCGACTCCGGTCCCCAAACAGGGCAGAGCTGGAAATCAGTTTATAGGCTTCCACCCTCAAGCAGGGCAGAGCTCAATCAATCTATAGGCTCTGGCCCCCAAGCAGGGCAGAGCTAATAATAATTTTATAGCAGTGGTGGGCAACCTGCAGCCCATCAAGGTAATCTGCTGGTGGGCCATGAGACAGTATTTACATTGACCGTTCTCAGGCATGGCCGCCTGCAGTTCTCAGTGGTCACAGTTCGCTGTTTCCAGCCCATGGGAGCTGCAGAAAACAGCGCAGGCCACAGAGACATGCTGGTCGCCACTTCCCGCAGCTCTGATTGGTTGGGAACAGCGAACCGTGACCAATGGGAGCTGTGGGCAGCTGTGTCTGTGGACGGTCAGTGTAAACACTGTTTCTCGGCCCATCAGCAGATTACCCTGATGGGCCACGTGAGGCCCACAGGTTG
Organism: Gopherus flavomarginatus; assembly: GCF_025201925.1. Classification (NCBI taxonomy): domain Eukaryota; kingdom Metazoa; phylum Chordata; order Testudines; family Testudinidae; genus Gopherus; species Gopherus flavomarginatus. The sequence continues at coordinate 245,220,269 of NC_066618.1, forward strand.
CCCATCGTTGGTTTATAGGCTTCCATCCTCAGGCAGAGCAGGGCAGATAAGCAGTCTATAGGTTCTGTCCTCAACCAGGGCAGACGTAATAATCAGTCTATGAACCCAGGTCCTCAGGCAGGTTGGGGCACCAAACAGTTTAGGGGGGGCTCTGGCCCTCAGGAAGGGCAGAGCAGTCTATTGCCTGACATCTTGATTCAGCTAGATGTCAGACCAAAACACAGGTCTTTTGGCCTATTGTGGGGTGGCAGGACCCATGCCCATCCAACTCCACTGGGTCCCAGTCTTGGACCCTTACAGGGGAGGAGTGTTCCGCCACTGGGGCAGCAGGGAATCCAGCTCCAGCTGACCTGGAGACAGTCAGCAAGGTAGCCAGACTAGAGTCAGCTGTCCCTGGGATACTTTCTAACAGAGTTCCAGGTTGGGCTCTGTTGCCTTGGGGTCCTCTGCCTCATCAGGATAGTCAGCCACCAGCAGTCCCACCAGTTCCTCCCTGGCATCAGTCCTCTCTGGATCCAGTGAGCTGTCAGGCTCGGCAGCAGGGTCAACATCCTGCAGCAAGCAAGATGCATCTGTCTCCTTCCCTGGCTCTGCTCCAACTGAGCCAGGGGGTCTGCTTTTTGCACTTCCTGTCCCGCCTTTCAACTTCCAGTGGGAGGAGTGAGCATGGCCTGACTCCACCCACCCAGGCACAGGGGTTGCTTCCTCCCCTTCTGGGTTGGAGGGAGGCCACACTGCCTCACTAAGGAGGGCTATCCATCCTTTGTACACTGTAGCTCTCAGTTTTAACTGAGCACTTGAGCTTATTGCTTTTGCCTCAGTGTTCATTCCCTTGTTGGGGGTAGAATATCCATATTGTATTAATGGTTTTGGATTCTGTTTCACAGCATTCCAGTTTAGTTTAGCATGATGTATTCAATAACCATGTCTACAGTCTTAATTATTCTATAAAGAGGGCTCCATCAGCATTTGACCTTCCACAGCATTCCAACCATTCCCAGGGCACATCATTGACTCCAGCTCTGAGTTAAATGATTAGGCAGGTTGTGCTTCAGTAGACAGCAATGGGTGTACAATATCAGAGGAGTGTCAAGTTCGATGGGTACAGATGTACAGGAGGTTTCAAGGCCCATGGTTTGGAAGTGCACCACAAAGAACCACTTGCCTGGTATCTATTTAACCTTTGGTTTGGTTTACTGGTTTAACTGGAATTTAAGTAAAAGTTTAATGTGGTCAGAGGCCTTTAACTATATTGATATGTGTCACAAGTCTTTTTCTCGGCCATAAGGGGTGGAGTGAAGGGTTACACAGTTTTTGATTGAAGATAGAATTATTTTTCAAGCTCCCTGTCTATTACTATTTAAACTTAGTTTGTGGCTTGGCTCTCTCTCAAATTCTTTGTTCACTAAACTTCTAGTTGCTTCTGTTGAAAACAGAGAGCCTTTTCAAGTCAAATGTTTTAAGAAAGTTTAGAAAATGTTCTGGTATTTATTAAAAAGTAACAGATATTCCCTAGCTTTCCACCCTTGTATCGTCCATGTAAAGTGAAAGGCAATAATACCCCAAATTAACTTCTAGGTAAATTTTATTTTAGATATGGTCTTAACTTTAACCAGGTTATGTGGAGTGGTGATCTGGTTTAGAAGTGTCAGTTTTCAACTAAGCTGAATTATTTAGAAAAAATACAAGCTGACATTTAGCAAAAGACAGATGAAATAGAACTCTTATTAAAAAAATACTCATATAAATTGTCATTAGCTACAGAATAATGACACAGTGATCAAATGAACCAAGCTATGATTTAAATTTTCCAAATTGATTAGAGTTTTTGGACAACAATTAATGTGGTGTACTAAACTAGTCTGAGTTTAAACTGATTAGCAGTTTTTATATTTTTGAAAAATATATAGCAAATAGCCAATCTAATCAAAGTAGATCAAGCTATGCTCATGGAGATTCTTTTAACGATGAAAGATACTACATTTATAAAGACCATTTTTTCTGCACATGTTTAAATAGATTTTATATTCTATGAATAATAAAAGTTTAAGACTGGCAAAATAGCCATAGTCTACAACCTATATAGGAAAAGGCTTTGATTAGAGTAAAATTACACAAAAACGTGTCATTAAAAGGCATTGGACAGACATAAAACCTAACCTTTTGAGCTGAAGAATACTTAATATTCTCTTCATGATCATGCAAGGGGAAATTCTTTGCTATGGAATAGCTATTTTCCTGTTAAGCAGGCTATTTCATCAATGATTTATTCCTGAGATGTAATAGGTCGTTTAAAATGGTGGTTTAAAAGTTAGGCCTTTTTTGTTTAATTTTCTCACAGGCAGTTGGTAATTATCATGGTCCTGCAGTTTCTCTGGAATGCTGTGGAGGGTCAAATGCCAATGGAACCCTGCTTTATAAGGTAATTAAGACAGTAGACATGGTTATTAAATACATCATGCTAAACTAAACTGGAATGCTGTGAAATAAAATCCAAAATCATAAATAAAATGTGGGTACTCTAGTAAAGGGGGGGAGTCTTATACAATCATATTTGCAGGAAACAGCTCTGGCTGAGTCACAGCTGAAATTCTGCTGTTTAAGTAGCTGCAGACCTGCTAAATGTTCTAAGAATATTTTTAAACCAAAAATAAAAGCAAACGTGCTCTGAGTGCAGAGAAATCTAGTAGAGTAATCAAAATTCAACGTCATAGTGCTCAGTATGTCTAAAGAATGTGAAAATACTCTACAATGAATAGAACCTTCTGTATTCTTAATTACCATGCATCATGTGCTGGAAAATATGTAGCATAACTGGATGACGGATGTAAGTTTAATGTGAATAACAAATGAAGTTTGGAGAATCCTTTAGAAAGTATCATGGGACGATATGCTCTTTTTAAAGTCTTACCCAAGTATAGTTTAGCTGCTTCGTTCATATCTTTGTGAATCTTTGTGTTCTTATATGCTATAGGTTACATATAGGGACACTCTAAGACTCCTGTTTGGGGAGGGTTGAAAACTAAGCTTGTTTTCAGGGATTGTTCTACACAGATCATGCTAAGCGGTGCTGAAAGGTAAAATATTGTAACTTATAAAGATATTGCGCTTCCCAAAAATGGATGGTTAACTTGTGCTTTCATATATATATATATATATATATATATATATATATATATATATATATATATATATATACTGTAAAGATAAGGTAATTTAATTTCTTTCCAGTGGTGTGAAATTGGCCTCAGAAAATGTGTGCAACTAAATCAAATAAAATCCCTAAAATACATATTGTGTTTTGTACATGTGATCCATATTGTGTTGTTCTTGCTTACAGACTGGAAGTTTATATATGCATGTTTACTGGCAAATTCATTGCATCACTAGGAAAAGAAAAAGGACCATTCTGAAAAAAAAGAAAATAAATATTTCCAATTCTAGCTGTAAAACTGGAAGCCAAAATGTGTAGTTGACAGGCAGAAAGCCAGCTGACTTTAGATCACTAGCCTTTCCATCAGATCAGTCTTCCTATTTCCACATGGAACACATTTTAAGTTAACAATGTGTAGTTTGGCAAAGGAATTGTTTTTCTTTGGCATAGAGCAGTTGTCTCGTTTCTTTAAAAAACAGTATTTTCTGCCTTCTTATATATACAGTGCATGTCGACATTCTTTTGAACGTTTAGTTACATCAAAAAAGCTTTACTTATACAATTATATTCTGGTTATTCTATTTTTATGTGCATAAATGTTGAAAAATTACATTTAATTCATCTGTACACTGGGTAGTGTAGCCTATCCAATTTTCAGTGTTTACTTAAATACATATTTAGATGTATATAAAAATGTTGATTAAACTACATGACCACAGCCACTCACAAAACGGGCCTTTTCCTTTAAAACAGTAATATAAGTAAGTCTCAATTGATAGAGAAGTATTTTCAGAATGGATATAGACTGTGAGAAAAAAGCAGGAAAAAATCTGATCATTTTGCTCTCACTCCAAAAACTGGGCATTTTAGCCAAAACGTATTTATAGCACAAAAAAGCAGTAGAATGGAATGCTATTTATTCAAACATTTGCAGTTGATTTATTCATTCCTGGCTACTTCCACAGAAAACTCAGAAAAGCAGAAATGCAAATTTTCAGACATTGGTTCCACATGAAATGGGACAGACCACTGCACTAGCTACCGTTGTGAGACCAGATAAAGCTACTGCTGCCTACACATAAAGAGAGCCATTAAGGAGAAGTTGTTTATTTCTGCTTCTGCAGAAATCATAAACACCAGCCATGAGTCTGACAGCACAAGCTGTGCTGCAGTAAATTCTAGTACTTTGCTGGCCATTCTAAGCTGCCCCGTAAAAGTTACTGTAGCTAAATCCCATATACATTTCATGAAATAATCCTGCTCTGAAGATGGTATCATATTCATGCACAGCAGGGTGTGCAAATGCCTATAAATCAAAATGTAGAATCTGAAATATCTATAAAAAAAATCTGTGCAAATTTAACCATGACCCTTTGCCAGACAATAGGCCTTCATATGCTTTGCAGTTTAGCAGACACCAAGGAATTTTGTTTGGAAGTGATAGCTACTGTCTATGTAATATTTAGGACCTATTCATGGAGCATCTGGCAGAAAATAAAAGGGTTTCCTCCTCTAACATATGCTAAAGAAGGATGTGGTCCTGTGCCTGCTCCTCCTCTTCTGACTTTTTGCAAATAGCACAACATAAGAGACAGTTGTTTCTGGCTGCCCTGCTGCCTGTCATGGCTGTCAAGTGAAATCCCATGAATTATTGCTCTTCCAGATGTAAGAGATTTCCAGGCTGCCTTAAACTGCCTGTGGTTTGTGGTACTGGAGAGGAGAGAAACGAGATTAAACTTCATCTCATCAGTGCAATCTGAAAAGATCACACAGAGGACTAATAATCACAGCTTTTTCATTCCAGAGCCGGACCTAAGAGCTGTGTGTTTTTGTTTCAGGGTTATGTCACATTAAGCTTGTTGGAAGACATTGATTAAGGTCAAACAATGTTTGAGGAAGATCAAGAATAAAAAATTTAACTCTGTGTTGCTGCATACATTTTGCATTCTCCAAAAAGTGTCATGCATTACTTTAGCTAGCTGAAAAGGAATGGAGTGTGAGCTGAGTTTTATAATTCTAAATTGTTAGCACTTCTTAGCACAAGCTTCATATGAAAGACAAAAAAAGAAAACGTTCACTGAAAATTATGACTCTAATGTTATAATTCAGAGGAAGCAGTCATCAAAAATACATTTTTCTTGTCTGTAAAGGTCTATGGTATTTTTGATTCCTTGATTTTTTTATGATTCCCTGATGTATCTTGTTTGTGCCAGCTACACTGGCTTTCAGAGTTTCAGAGGTAATCTGAATGTTTCATAGTTGGTAAACGATACTTATTTATGCACTGTTTAGTTAAACATTTTTCAAAGTGTGCAACTATAACCTCAAATAAGTTAATAAATATCAGCAGGTTCAAAATGTTGGGTACCAATTGAACCAAAGGTTTTAATAACTGTTTCCAGAATTCTTCTGAAAATAAATTATGACCACTTCCACTCTATACTGTTTAAGTCCTGAGGGAGCAAACTTAAATAAGTCATTACATTTTCATTCTCTTTCATAAAACAACCCCCCCCCCCAAAAAAAAACCCACACCGCACCTGGAAATTATAATTTAAATAACGGTTGTGACACAAACTAACATAATGCTTGAAAACGTGAGCATTGTAGAATAGTTACTGTTAGAACTTGGTGTTAATTAAATCAAGACAAGTTGAAAGGCCTCTGACATTTTGCTTTAGCCCTATTAGCAAAATATTAATTACAGATAAGGAAAATATGTTGCCTAAAGAACACCTGGAAATAATTGACAAATGTGTGTGACTTAGATCAGAACATAATTGCCCTGATTCGACCTATGTAGCTTTTTTGAAAACTGACGTAGCTTGTTTAAGTAATAGCATTGGCTACCAGATGTAAAACCTCCCAGGCTAGCTTCCTTTTCCATTTGAGCTCAAGCATCTCACAAAGGCTCACTAATGTGAGGGAATACCAGTAAAATAGTGATGAAAACCATAGGTGCAAATGTCTGCAAGTGGATCACATGAAAGCATTTACTGCTTTTCAGGCATGTGGAAAAGAGTCCTTCATTGAAAATGCATTAATTATTTTACACTGGTTTTCCTCAGTCTTTTTTTGCTAAGGGATGCAAGTGAAAGATTACAGCTGAAAAAATGATCATCATACTTGAGGTAGGCTCACAGAGTCTTTTCTTATGTTCTGTGTGAAGTTGTCTTGAACTGAAACCTCTGCTCCTTAAGGATTAAGGGATTGAAAAGCAAAGACTGAAGCTGCTGTAATTTAAACCCAGTGATTCTCTAGCACAAAGGTGCAAAATGGACTAAGCCAATCTGCTTCTTTGCTAGTTCAGCTAAGAAATAATTTTACCTTTTGAAAGTTTTGTAATATTAACATTCCAAAGGTGTCATTATCTTTAAAGCATTTTTTTCTCTTTAACATGAGATCAGAGCTGTGAGACACTGAAAAGGTGGACATAGTTTCAAATTGCAGTTTACTGCATCTCTGAAAAATTCCAGCTGTGTGATGTACAGATAAATCTTAAACATAAATTTCATCAATGAATGCCACTGAAGTGGGTTTTCTTGTCTATAAAGGTATCTTGTCTTCATAAATACTTGTACAGCAGTTTTTGGTTGCTATTTAAAATGGTTTTAAATTACTAAAGAGTCATGAAAAGTATCATATGAAACAAACTGTGTTCCAAGGACCATGTCTGTGTGCAAGAGAAGAAGGAGCATTATGTTATAGGGCAGATAATTAATACATTCACTAGACAGAAGAAATCCATTTAATTACATGGTAACTGATTGCAGGTTCTGAGTTTCAGTAACAAAATGACTGAATTCACATTTCAGGGTTGTTTATTTTTTTAACTTTGTCATGGAGATACAGTACCTAATCCTGATCAAATCAAATAAAAACTGCTTTGAAAATATTCCCAATGGAATAGCAGTGTATCCAACAGAAAAGGTTCAACTAGCATTGTGGTTTGGGCTCTCTAGCATCATGGTGACCTGTTTTTGATTCCTGGATCTGGTGCTTCATTTACAGACTGGAAGTGGCTGGGAGACACTTTGCTCCACTCGTGAGAATGAAGTACCTCCAGCTCTCTGGATCAAGTGACTTGTCTGGCCAATTTAGGAGTGACATTAATGGGCTCCGAAGTGAGTTCCATTTAGTCCTCTACATTTCCAGAGTGCTACAGCTCCCCTGTTTTTCTCTACACACAGCTCCAATTCATGGCAACCTATGTTCTGGCAGAGGACTTTTCTTCCCAGGGAAAAACTTAAACATGTCATCATCTGATGTATGTAGAAGCATACTAGCCAAGGAATAATTTCAGACATTGAAGCTATTTGTACCTTACCTGGAATACACTGTAAGGTTTTAGTTTGGGGTGGGGAAAACTTACATAGAATCATAGAATATCAGAGTTGGAAGGGAACTCAGGAGGTCAGATAGTCCAACCACCTGCTCAAAGCAGGACCAGTTCACAACTAAATCATCCCAGCCAGGGCTGTCGAGCCTGACCTTAAAAACCTCTAAGGAAGGTTTCCACCACCACCTCCCTAGGTAACCCATTCCAGTGCTTCACCACCCTCCTCATGAAAAAGTTTTCCTAATATCCAACCTAAACCTCCCGCACTGCAACTTGAGACCATTGATCCTTGTACTGCCATCTGCTCCCACTGAGAACAGTCTAGATTCATCCTCTTTGGAACTCCCTTTCAGGGATAGTTGAAGGCTGCTATCAAATCCCCCCTAATTCTTCTCTCCTGCAGACGAAATAAGCCCAGTGCGCTCAGCCTCTCCTCATAAATCATGCTGGGAGCTGTGTCCCCCCCACTCCGTTCCTCTCTCCCACTGAACACTGCTGCCCGCTGCCCCATCAGCTGTCAGTGGTGGGTGACGTGACCTCTGCTCTGATATGCGTGAAGTTGGCAAAGCCCTCTAGGTCCCTTCCCAAAGCAGACTTGTTCTCGGTGATGCAGTTGCTTGCTCTGTTCCCGGGAGCCCAGCACTGTGTGTGAGAGGCAGGGTGAGGTGCAACACGTAGTACCCACCATGTTGTGAGCACTGCCAGGATACAAATTATACCAGTACAGAGGGTTCTGTGTGCTGGGTACTGCCCGCAACCTCCAGGACCGGGCGCTATTCTCTGTGTGCTGGGTGCTGCTGGGGCAGTGTTCTCCATGTGCTGCCTGGGACCTCCAGTGCCAGGTGCTGTTCGTAAGTGGTTACACATTTGTGTTTGTAAACGCTACCTTGTCAGTACTTTAAATTGTGCCCTGCTGTTTATCCATACTTTTGGTGTGGAGCTGGCAACCAGAAGTAGTGTGAGCTTTCCAGCACTTCCCATTCATAACCTCAAAGCCTAAATTGAAGGACCTCCCTCTCTACAGACAGATGCAATTCATTTTCCATATTCACTGCTCTTCTCATGAGGGGAAAAAACTGCCAGTCGTGCCAAATTGTGTTGAATGATAAAGGATGAGTTAGTTTTATCATATGGGCAGCTGACACAAAACTCTTTTTCACTTATCTTAGGTTGGACTGGAACTGAGTTCAGAGATGAAAGGTCAGTTCTTTATCCACTAAGCCCTTTAGATATTCCAAAATCCCCAGTACATTACAAATTTGAACAGTTTAAGCTGTCTTAAATAAAGAATCTCTTCTCAAGGTAAAGTATACAGTGTATATAGATACAGAGCAGAAGAAACATGTGAAAGGTCATATATGTGACCTTTTAACGGCAATAGTTTTATTTATTGTCTGGAGTCCAGTTTATAGGGCTTAATGAAAAAGCAAGCTAAAAAAATCAAGGAATCTGTACAATTTGACTACCTAAACAAAATTTGTTCTGAGACTCATTTTTAAAGGCAGAACCTACTTCCAAGCTTTATAGAATTTTGGTTAAATAGTTATAAAGTATCTTCTGCTTGTTCCAATAAGCCTAAGAGAGTTTGACTGGATGATACCTTTGAAAAGAGCAGGTTCTTAATATTCATTTTTAAGTAAGTATTTCCTTCCATGATATCTGCTCGTTTTGCTGCTGTATTTAAAGAACCTATAGGCTACAATCACCTTGCGTTTAGGGCTTGATTATACTTGCATTCAAATCAATGGAAAAAGTCCTGGCGCAGGATCAAATCGTTAAGTCTTTTGTAGCCTCCTATATTTTATTTTGTAGCCTATAGTAGTCTAAAATTTATGTTGGAGAATTCTAGCTCTTAAGCACTAGTAATTTACATTTTATATATATACATATATATATCTCCTGATTTCCACAGGTGCAGAGCACCTGCAGTTTCATTGAAGTCAAAGGGAATGGTAAGTGCTCAGACAGACCCTATGAAAATCAAGCCACTTAACTGTTTTAAAAATCACTTCATCAGTTGCAACCCCAGAATTTAAGAGATTAAAAGTGAAATTTGATAATTTGCTTCCTGGCAAATCAGTGTCATTGCTTTTACAGTGGTATTATACACCACAGCATTTTGTTTGGGTGAATCAATTATCTGAATTCTCAGGTGGAGATTTTATTTTCGTGGAATTTTGGATTTTGCCATTTCAGTAATAATGTGTGGTGGTAATGTTCTAGCTAACTGGCAACTGCCTTTTGTGATGTAATTTAGAGGCTTCTTAGTGGGTGAGCATCAAGACATACAGACTGAGAACACAGGAGGGAGAAAACAAAGCTGGATTAAAGATTGCCTTGAACTGCTGGAGCTCTGGCCCAAGGACTCTGTGCATTCTTGTTTAAAATACCTTGAAAATAATACTGATCATTTCATCTCTAGTGCCTTTTATGATCTTTTTTCTGTAAAATGAGAACAGGATAAATTGGGACCAACTTTAATGATAGAAACTAGATAATCAAAACAAGACAAAATGGCCAAGCTAGTTCTAATCATCTTTTCATCTTGTGTCCTCTCATTGTTAATGTGTGAAAATGTACATGCAAATAAAAATTGATCAGATATTTATCAGATAAAATAGTTACCAATACTATAGACAATGCAGCACTGCATATGTAATTTTACAGGTTAATTAATGCAGCAGGGTTTGGTCATTTCAATATATTTGGGGACGTTTAGGCTACCATTAGTATGGCACAATTACATCTTTTGATTTGTTCATCCCAGAACAACCTACATACTCTTTATCTTTGAATTTTAAAGACATTTTTAATGATCTCCACAGCTAGGCAAACTGCGTGGCAAAAGACTTCTTGATCAAAACAAATACTTGGCTTTATCTTTTGTGTTTAAAGATAAACAGTGCAAGCTTCAGAATAATACTAGCTTGTACAATGGATTTTTTAGAAGGCTCAGACATTCTTATTCTTCATCGTGCACATTTTAAAACATTACATTTGCACTTTTTCTGTATACTGTAAACATCAACTCTCAGCCTCATTCATTAAAAAAGTATATGGACATTTAATAACGACATGGCACGCAAGGTGTGTAATGTGCTCTCATTGGAAAAAAAATACATCATGAACCAACATGAGTATATCAAATGTGAACTCTTACTTGTTTAAATACCTATATGGAAATGAAATTTCACTCCCAAAAATGTGTGTTCAAAGTCTACCAGATAGATTAACAATCAAATTCTGTGGTGTTGTACTGCCTTGTTTTTAAGAATGGCTGTCAGATCCTTTAATTAACTGGTAATATATGGGGCAGACTAGTTTTTATATATTCTCATAATTGTGGTGAAATGATTATTTATCAAAGGTCAGTTACAATACTCAGGGAACCCACAATGGACTGAAATGAAGAAAAAGATGAGTAATTTGGAACCTTTATGAAGAAATTGTGCTATATTTGGGCCTAACCTTGAAAAGCACTCGTGGATTTCAACTGTTGTACCAAAGGCAGCAATACAACTTCTCAAGGACCTTCATTTGCACACCAGAAACCTCACTGCTTCCCTATTATCCAGCACGTTAGTGTCAGAGTTTCACTGTTAGCATTCAATAACCATAATCATATCCTCTTGTTTTTCGCAAATGCGAAATAACACAAAATATAATTAAAATAACATAAAATGAAAAACTCCTCCTGATGTAGTGGCTCCTGTGTCTCCCGATCTGTGAGGCTGGGCCTGCCTCCCCACTCCAGATGTTGTGACCTGGTGCAGAGGGTTACGGTGCCACTCAGGTTTGGCCCGGCCACCCCTCCATCACAGTGCCCAGAGCAGGGAGCTGTGCTCAGCACTGCAGGACAGGACCCATTGCTGTGGGGTGAATGTGGGGCATGCTCACTCTGCAATCTACTGCCACGATGTCTCACCATCACCCCACTGGGGGTAAGACCTGACCCTAGGACCCAAACCCCTGAGAAGCTCAGAATGGATAAAATTAAATAACAAGAAATTTTTTAAACATTACAAAAAATTAAAAGAATTTCACAGGGCTGTAGCCATTAGGATATCTAAAATATGTGGGGGTTATTTAATGTATTTATTGATGACAGTGTCTTCTGTTTTGTTTTTTCTCTACGCTGATTTTCACGATCATTAGGGCTGTCGATTAACTGCGGTTAACTCACATGATTAACTCAAAAAAATTAATCACGATTAATCACACTGCTAAATGATAGAATTGAAATTTATTAAATATTTTGGATGTTTTTCTACATTTTCAAATATAGTAATTTCAGTTACAACACAGAATACAAAGTGTACAATGCTCACTGTATATTATTATTTATATTACAAATTTTCCACTGTAAAAATGATAAACAAAAGAAATAGTATTTTTCAATTCACCTCATATAATACTGTAATGCAATCTCTTTATCGTGAAAGTACAACTTATAAATGTAGATTTTTTTTGTTACGTATCTGCACTCAAAAACAAAACAACGTAAAACTTTAGAGCCTACAAATCCACTTAGTCCTTGTTCAGTCAATTGCTAAGACAAACAAGCTTGTTTACATTTATGAGAGATAATGCTGCTGGCTTCTTATTTAAAATGTCACCTGAAAGTGAGAACAGGCATTTGCATGACATTTTTGTAGCCAGCATTGGAAGGTATTCACGTGCCAGATATGCTAAATATTCGTATGCACGATCATGCTTCTGCTACCATTCCAGAGGACATGCTTCCATGGTGATGACGCTCATTAAAAAAAATGTGTTAATTAAATTTGTGACTGAACTCCTTGGGAGAGAATAGTATGTCTTCTGCTCTCTTTTACCCATATTCTGCCATATATTTCATGGTGTAGCAGTCTCAGATGATGACCCAGCACATGTTGTTCATTTTAAGAACACTTTCACTGCAGATTTGACAAAATGCAATGAAGGTACCAATGTAAGATTTCTAAAGATAGCTGCAGGACTCAACCCAAGATTTAAGAATTTGAAGTGCCTTTCAAAATCTAAGAGAGACGAGGTGTGGAGCGTGCTTTCAGAAGTCTTAAAAGCTCTCTGTGGAAACTACAGAACCCAAACCACCAAAAAAGAAAATCAACCTTCTGCTGGTGGTGTCTGACTCAGATGATGAAAGTGAACATGCGTCGGTCTGCACTGCTTTCAATCATTATTGAGCAGAAACCCTCGTTAGCATGGACACATGTCCTTTGGAATGGTGGTTGAAGCATGAAGGGACATATGAATCTTTAATGCATCTGGCACGTAAATACCTTGTGATGCCGGCTACAACAGTTCTCACTTTCAGGTGACATTGTAAACAAGAAGCAGGTAGCATTATCTCCTGCAAATGTAAACAAACTTGTTTGGCTGAGTGACTGACTAAACAAGAAGTAGGACTGAGTGGACTTGTAGGCTCTAAAGGTTTACATTGTTTTATTTTTGAAGGCAGGTTTTTGTACATAATTCTACATATATAAGTTCAACTTTCATGATAAAGAGATTGTATTACAGTACTTGTATGAGGTGAATGGAAAAATACTATATTTTTGTTTTTGTAGCACAAATATTTATAATCAAAAATAAAGTGAGCACTGTACACTTTGTGTTCTGTGTTGTAATTGAAATCAATGTATTTGAAAATGTAGAAAGCACCCAGAAATATTTAAATAAATGGTATTCTATTAATTCTATTAGTGTGATTAATCACATGATTAATCACGATTAATTTTTTTAATCATGTGATTAATCGCTATTAATTTTTTTAAATGCTTGACAGCCCTCATTATTATCCTTGCACACCTTGCCCCTTTAGGGAATTATGCTTTTATTATATTCTCTCAAGGCATTCAGAGGCCTTTGGCTATCCTATGACATAGGTGCCGAGAATGCACTTTTTGTAGATGAGTTTCTGTACCGATATTTTGTACTTACTGAATGCCTGAGGAGTACATTAACAGAGTAAGTCACCACAATCCAACCCCATATGTGGTAAGTGTATTATCTTTATTGCCTTATCCAAATGGGTAAACTAGTATTTCTTAAATGTGTAAACAGAATCCAGTAAAAGTAATGTGATTGAGAGAAGGTCCTTCTTAAAGTAGTGGAGACAGTGTTTTGGCCTGATTGCTGTGAGGAGAGGAAAGCTATCTAAAGACTGAGCTGAGAGTAATTTTGAACTTGAGGTATAGATTTTTCCAGGTTTGGAGTAATTATTCATTGATTCCTACTGGAACTCTGGGTGCTCAGTACTTTGGGAAATCAGGTGCTGAATTTCCTAGGCAACTCCTGAGAAAAGCCAGTATCAGCAATTTAGTTTAAAAAAAATCCAAATTAATATATATCCTGATTTAAAATTTGCCACTAAGGGGGAAATTTTCAAAGGCACAAAAGACTCCAATTGGGAATTGGATGCCTAACTGTCTTTTAAAGATCTGTTAGTCTTTAAGGTACCACAGGACTCATTGTTGCCTTTTTTTTTTTTGCACTGGAGAATCTCCCATAAATGACAGTTATCACAAACCAACCCCATACTTTAGCACAAATTCTGCAGTCAGTTTACGCTCATGAAACATGTATTTTGTCTTCTCTGTTTCTTCTAGTCTTTTTAGAATATCACAAAAAATTAAAAAGTAGACTTTATTTAGTCATTCCATGTTATGATATTCTGCATCATGATATAGAGGTGAGCTGGAAGGGAGATGTGTACATTGCCAAGGAAGTTGTGAGAACATGTTGTACTAGTACCTTAGCTGTCACTTCCGACAGTCAAATGAAGTAAGTCAATGGATCTATGGTACAGAGGTCAGAGTGGCAGTATTTCTGAAGAATTCAGAGCAGCTGTCTGGAGAGTGTTGGTGTGTGAGACAGAGGAAGAAAGAGAAAGATGAACAATGAATTCCCAAAAGCCATTCCCCTGAATGTGTTCTACAATAAATTTTAAATGTGTGTCATACTGTAGTGAGGGGTCAGATTTGGCTAATTTGTATTAACTTCCTTATTTCTATACTCTGTCAATATGGTCTCACCTGGGGTTCTGACTCTACCACAGTGAAGCCTGATTTTGACCAAAAACTGAGATGTTTTTCATTTTACTTAATTTACCAATATCTTTTACATGTGAAATGAACAGGGTGGCTGCCCCCCTTTTCCTCTGTTCTTTAGCTGGCTGCTTAGTGGACAGAAGCTGCTGTAAATCTGCCACAGCAACAATAAGTGAATGGGCAAATGGGCATTTTCCCACAAAACTAGACAATAACTCAGGGCAAGAGAAAAGTGGACTAAGGCAAGTATAAGATGAGCAAGTACCTTTTCCCTAGCAATCCAGTTGGTGCGCCCATATAAATAAAAATACAAGACACAGATTAATGAAATAAGAAGAATGGAAGCATTAAAAAAAATCTGTGTGCGGAGAGAAAGAACTTCAAGAAAGGACACTTCATTGAAGAAATGGCAGTACTGCTTTTGTGAACATTCACAAAGAGGCTTGTTTGTCTGGCTGTGAGCTGCCAAAAATGATTAACAATTTTCCAGTGGATACAACACCCCTGCAATCCCACCTCAGGGGTATCTCAGGTGTGAAGTGGTGGCTTTGGGAGAGGGCAATGTGCACTGGCTCAACTGGCCAGTAGTGCCTTTGGCTGACATGGTAGTTTATTTGTGAGCTCATTAAGCTTGGCCAGTCCTTTGGGGAACTCTTGCCAAAGGTCACAAAAGACAAGATTTTGCATAATGAACACATTATTTTTTTGTTGTTTTTAGTGCATAGGGAGCAAGAGGGTAATAGCAATGAAACTTAGGAAAAGAGGAATGAAGCTAAAAGGAAATGAGTCCCTAAGGTGGCAAAATATGATCACCAAGTGGATTTAGGTTTCTGTTTTAGCAAGTGTGCCTGGAGGAGTAGAAATGCTTGGAAATATGCTGCCTTTTATTTAGATACACAGCACAACATAGAATGTGTCTACACCACAAAGGGTACCAATGCCTGCTTCCACTGAGTGAGTCATTTATGTGGAAGGAACCCAGCCAGTGAATGGGAAAAGGTGGATAACCCAGTACATTTTGATGAAGATCTTTGGGGGAAGAAATGTAGAATGCTTAATTATCCAAAAATCATGCAGAAAATAAAGTTAGGCTCAACATTGGTTGATGCTAAGTCCTCCTTTGGGAAAGTTGCAAATAATACAGCTGATTTTGCATAGAAGAGTCTGATCTGGCACTTAAAGAAAGATCAGTTTGGGTGGTAAGAATTAAGTAAATTTAGTCATTTATGCTCAGATGGCAGGGGTTCACAACCCATTGCCAGATAATTCAAATAGTCATGTCAGATAAAAGATAGAAACACCAGCTATCAGGGTCAGTTCAAGGGTGCTACAAAGAGCACCAAATTCTAGTAAAGACAGATAAAATACTTCACTGGTTGCTAAGATACCCTAATCTGATGAAAGCTCAGTTGTATGAAGTTTTTTTTCTTTTTTCTTTTTTTTTAAGGGTTTATCATTCTGTACACTGGTCCTAAGATACAAACAGTGGCTAGGAAACCTAGATCACCAGTTATGTAGCCTCAAGTAATTGGCAGAAAGTTAGAGGAGGAGATGAGTTAGGAAGATAATAGCTGGTCTATTTGAGCACTTGAGGGTTTCCTTGGGGGGTTGTTTTGAAGAAGCTTCAGGCAATTTTGGGCTCGAGGATGAATCAGTGAATGATTACATTGATTTTCTGTGATATTTTTCAATCACTCTATCAAGATTCTTAGGACTTGTAATAAGGATACCCTTCTGGCATAAGCAGATATAGAATTTACTGTACATTTTTAGAGAAATTTTCAGTTGTTTTCGGAAACAAAATTTCTAATGAAAATGTGTATTTCCTTCCAATGTACTCTCATTTTTGAGTCTGTGCTGCATGCATGCAACTGTAGTGGGGAGGCCTCCTAAATGAGGCCTCCTAGCCCCTACTCTAAGCCAAGGTGCCTCCTCAAACCTTGCACCAATGTAGGACGAGACTGCTGGAGCTCCACTCCATCCCACCACTGCCCCACCCTTGGAACACTCTCCCTCTTTCCCCTAATGTTAGAGGTGAGGCACACATAAGTAGCTAATCTGCCTTCCCCAGTTTTCTCGTAGCAGAAAGTTTTCCAGCCCAGAAAGGAAGTTCACACCACTCATCACTGGCCACTTTGCACAAGTTATGTGGTGAATCCAGCCCTAAATTCCCAGTAGTTTTTCAACATCTTTCTGGTATTGAGATGCCCAGAACTGAATACACTGTTCTAGGTGCAGTCAAGCCACTGTTTTTAGATAGGGACTGTTGCCTCTATGGGTCGTGATTTGCAGTATCGGTGTTTGCAGCCAGCAGGTGACTCCATCGGCTGTTTCCAACTCCTTTTTTCTTGCAAGCTGTTATCTGACTTACTCTACACTATCACTCCTGGGTCTCATATAGAATTACTGCTCTTCACATATCATATCCCCCATGTCTGTGTTTCAGATTCTCTTTCCAAGATGAATCATAATGGGTTTTTTTTTAATTTCTTGAACATATTCTTAATTTTTCCAGATTGCTTTGTATTATTTCTTCTGTTCTGATTTGTGCTTACAACTCCTGCTAATTTAATTAACATACTTTTTAAAACAATTTCCAGATTATTAATGAAGATATTACATAAAATTGGTCCTAATGGTGATCTCTCTGGCACTCCTTTGATGGCCTCCCTTAACAATTTGTTTCACTGCCATTAATTGTTTCCCTTTTATTGCCAATTTTTAACCCATGTGCTTATATCCAAGACAATCTAAATTTTCAAGTAAGAATTCATTAAGTACTGTAAGAAATTCAGAAGATTAATTAGCAGGAAAAACAGGGATACAATGAAAAATGTCAATGAACAAAATTTAAAAACAGGATTCATAGCTGACAGCTTTGTTGCAATGGGTGAACAGCTAAAGTACCATAGGTTACTTCTTTTGGATGGGCACTCTAAGCCATGACTAGGAGGGTGAATCTGGTTTAAATAAAATCTTATCCCAGAAGATTTTGAGTTTTTTCTGCCAGTAAATTGGTCACTCCCTCTAAAACAGCCATGAGAAGCTCAATAGTGTAGTTTCAGGGTATCATCTTTTCAGATGACAATGTAAAAATACATATTTGCTGTTCCAAGATGAATGAAAAAGAACTGTGGATCTTCCTCCATAGATAATCAAATCCCTTTTTCTTTCTAGAATGGTGGGAAAAAACATTAACTCCAAATCACAGAAATGTAAAATTTCTTGATGTGTGAGAAGAGAGCATCATCTAAATTTCAATTTGAACAAGTATTACAGAAATATTTGACATACTATAGAAAGGTTTTCAACTGATGGGTTAGAGGCAACCAAGATTGGATAAACCATTTCTGATGCATTGTGAGGATGCTAGATCGAAGGATTAGAGAAGGTAGCAAGAACCACTCTGATAAATTCAAAATAATGTTAAGCAACAGGAAAAGCTGTCAAAATAGGTCAGGCAAAGGCATTAATATAAGCATATATTTTCCTGAGAGGAGATAACGAAAAAAATAGAAACAGCTAGCTATGGATCTGTGGTTTTTCATAGGTGTGTTGAGTGAAAAAGTAGCTATCTTTTACTAGAGCTACCCAAATCTGAGGTCTTGACTACACAGACAAATTGTACTAATTTAACTATAATATGTTAGAAACTGATGTTAAATCAGTGCCAACCCCAGCTCAAATGGACTTTCTTTAATTGGTATAAAAGTGCCTGAAATCAATTTAACTTAAATTGGTAACCTAAGGTAAACTGAGATCATGCACTCAAACCGAAATAAGGGGTTACAAGGTGGTAGCACTGATTTAATTACACCAGTTTCTAAGCTGATTTAGCTAAATCGGTACAACTTGTGTGTGTAGACAAGACCTGAATATGCAATGCAAATGCAGAGCTACAATATGCATATGTAAGTACATCAAAATTTCTAAACACCATTAATGACTGCTTCTTGGAACAGCTAGTCCTGGAGCCCACAAGGGGAAAGACAATTCTTGATTTAGTCCTAAGTGGCATACAGGATCTGGTCCAAGAGGCAAATATAGCTGAACCACTTGGTAATAATGACCATAATGTAATTAAGTTTAACGTCCTTGTAGGGAGGAAATACCAAAGAAACTCATCCCAGTACCATTTAACTTCAAAAAGAGGAATTACACAAAAATGAGGAAACTAGTTAGATGGAAATTAAAAAGAATAGTCTCAAGAATGAAATGCCTGCAAGCTGCATGGAAACTTTTTTAAAACACCATAATAGAGGCTCAAACTAAACGCATACCCCAAGTAAAAAAAGAAGTAAGGGGACAAAAAAAATACCACCATGGATAAACAGCAGAGTAGATGAGGTGGTTAGTGACAAAAAGACATCCTTTAAAAATTGAAAGTTAAATCTTACTGAGAAAAATAGAAAGGAGCATAAACTCTAGCAAGTCAAGTGTAAAAGAATAATTAGGCCAAACAAGAATTTGAAGAGCAATTAGCAAAAGAGACAAAAACTAACAGCAATTTTTTTTAAGTATGTCAGAAGCAGGAAAGCTGCCAATCAGTGGGGCTTGGACAATGGAGGCAATAAAGATGCACTCAAGGAAGACAAGGCCATTACAGAGAAGCTAAATGAATTATTTGCGTCAGTCTTCACTGTAGAGGCTGTGAGGGAGATTCCAATAATTGAGCCATTCTTTTTAATTCCCTCGAGGAACGGTCCCAGACTGAGATGTCAATAGCAGAGGTTTTTGGAACAAACTCATAAATTAAACAATAAGTCACCAAGATCTCATGGTTTTCACCCAAGAGTTCTGAAAAAACTTGTATGAAATTGCCAAACTACTAACTGTGGTATGTAACCTATCACTGAAATCGATCTGTGTGCCAGATGACTGAAGGATAGCTAATCTAATGCCAATTTATAAACAAAAGCTCCAGAGGTGATCCTCACAATTACAGGCCAGTAATCTTAACTTCAGTATCAGGCAAATAGGTTGAAACTATAGTAAAGAACAGAATTAACTAACACATAGATTAACGCAATATGTTGGGGAAGAATCCACATGGCTTTTGTAAGTGAAACCATGCCTCTCCAATCTATTAGAATTCTTTGGCTGGGTCAACAAACATGCGGACAAGGGTGATCCAGTGGATACAGTATACTTGGACTTTCAGAAAGCCTTTGGCAAATTCCCTCACCAAAGCTCTTAAGGAAAGTGAGCAGTTATGGGATATCAGAGGGGAGGTTCTCTCATGGATCAATAACTGTTTAAAAGATAGGAAACAAAGGGTAGGAATAAATGGTCAGCTTTCACAGAGGAGAGAGGCACATAGCAGGGTCCCCCTCAGGATCTGTCCTGGAACCAGTACTGTTAAAAAACTAGTAAAACTTCTGGAAAAAGGAGAATTCAGTGAGGTGGCAAAGTTTGCAGATGATAAAAGTACTCAAGATGATTACATCCAAAGCTGACTGTGAAGCATTACAAAGAGATCTCAGAAAACTGGGTGACTGGCAACAAAATGGCATATGAAATTCAATGTTGATAAATGAAAGTAATGTACATTACTTAAAACATAATCACAACTACATATGCAAAATGATAGGGTCTAAATTAGCTGCTACCACTCAAGAAAAAGATTGATAGTTCTCTGAAAACATCTGCTCACTGTGCATCAGCAGCCAAGAAAGCTAACAGAATATTAACAACTATTAGGAAAAGAATGGAAAATAAGACAGAAAATACCCCTACATTGTACACCCACATTATGAATACTGCGTTCAATTCTGATCACCCCATCTCAAAAAATGACATATTACATTTGAAAAATGTACAGAGAAGGGCAACAAAAATAATTTGGGGTCTGGAACAGTTTCAATATGAAGAGAGATTTAAAAGAATTGAATTGTTCATCTTAGAAAAGAGGGGAATATGACAGAGGTCTATAAAATCATGAATGATGTGGACAAAGTGTTAGTTATCCCATCACATAACATATGAGCCATGGGTCACCCAATGAAATTAATAGGCAGCAGGTTTAAAACAAACAAATGGAAGTATTTCTTCACAGAACATACAATCAACCTGTGGCACTTGTTGCCAGGGGATGTTGTGAAGGCCAAAAGTATAACTGGGTTCAAAAAAGAATTAGATAAATTCATGGAGGATAGGTCCATCAATGGCTACTAGCCAAGATGGTTAGGGACAAAACCCCATGCTCCAAGTGTGCCTAAACATCTGACTGCTAGAAGCTGTGACTGAACAACAGAGGATAGATCACTCAATAATTGCCCTGGTCTGTTCATTTCCTCTGAAGCCTTTGGTACTGTCCACTGTCAGAAGACAGGATACTGGGCTAAATGGACCATCGGTCTGACCCAGTGTGGCTGTTCTTATGTCCTTTTTAGCTCAATTAATAAACCTTTACTGCAGCGTGTAGAATAAGGTCATATTTGTTAAGACTGGATGATGGGAGTGTGCATTTTTGCTATACACAAACATGGGCTGACATATAAGATGCCTATTTTTATGCACACAAATTATAGCAGAATATGTACAAATATATACTGTATGTTTCTACTAGTGAGGGGACAGGATAAACGTACAAATGAGGTGTTGAGGTGTGCATTTCCTTCATTAGCCTGCAGTAGCATTCTCATTAATACAGGATCACATTCTGTGCTTCTTGTCCTATGCAGCATTATTAATCATGCACTTAATGGACAATTTTGTGCACTTACATTGTGCAGAATAAAGCTAACGTTGTTTACAGTTCAACATTACAGAGAGCAAATCTGCATTGGTTGAACAAGAGGCAGTTGTAGTGGAAACACTGAGCCCTCCCAATTGCCCCAGTCACTTACACACGCACCCTCAGAGTTTTACCAAGGCTATGGGTAGTCTGGTCTTCTAGTTTAACCCATTCAGGGACACCGTAGCAGGAAAACACAAAACACAGACTTAGCAAAGACATTTCTTACCCATAGTCACTGTACTATTAAAGTACCTGAGAGTTACAAATCTTTGAAAATCACAAAAGTCCTGAGATGTGCCCTTTCCAGTCTGACTTCATGCCTTCTTTGAGACCAGGTTTGTCATCATGTCATACTGGACAGAGTCCCTCCTGCCCTCTCTTTCCTGCAAGTCGTTCTTACAATATGGTGATGGTCAGGCCCCTGCACAGAGGAAAGCCCCACTCTTAAGTAGGCCTCTGTCACTGTGCCATGTGTTCTACCTAGGAAGCTTGCTCTGCCATGCTTACCCCACCACCCCTGCAGGTGGC
This sequence comes from Gopherus flavomarginatus, assembly GCF_025201925.1. NCBI lineage: Eukaryota > Metazoa > Chordata > Testudines > Testudinidae > Gopherus > Gopherus flavomarginatus. The sequence goes on from NC_066618.1 coordinate 245,242,081, forward strand.
TGTGTAGAAAGGCCATTGTTCCATGGAGATTTGCCAGTCATTCAAAGTCTATAGTTGACTCTTCAGTGAGGTATCAAACACTTTTCCCAGGCAGGGCAGCTGTACAATATGCTGTCTTGAGGCAAGCTCAGAATAGTGTTCAACAGACAGCACAAAATAGAGTTCATAATTTGATACAGACACATCCCACTCTGTTGCAGTCATCATTACACAACACAATTGTAACAAAATACCCAGGGACATTTATTCTTCATGAACCTATATCCCACTTATTGACTTAGCATTTAGGCAAATAAACAGTTTTTTAAAACAAAAGAAGTAATTTCTAGTGTCCACAGAGTCCAGCAATTAAATTGTATATGGATATACATAGTACTTAGAGAGTTTAAATTTAGTTATTTAGGGATAAGAAAAAATGATTATATTAGGAGATGCATCTTTGGCAAAGGTGACCCTCACCAAGACAATATTATTCCAGGCATCTTGAGTGGCTGCTGACTGTATGAAGGAGCGTCAGGGTATGTCTACACTATGGCATTATTCCGATTTTACATAAACCGGTTTTGTAAAACAGATTGTATAAAGTCGAGTGCATGCTGCCACACTAAGCACATTAATTCGGCAGTGTGCGTACATGTACCGATTGATTTCTGGAGCGTTACACTGTGGGTAGCTATCCCCTAGCTATCCCATAGTTCCCACAGTCTCCCCCGCCCATTGGAATTCTGGGTGAGATCCCTATGCAAAAACAGTGTCGCGGGTGATTCTGGGTAAATGTTGTCACTCAATCCTTCCTCCGTGAAAGCAACGGCAGACAATCATTTCACGCTCTTTTTCCCTGGATTGCCCTGGCAGACACCATAACATGGCAACCATGGAGCCCGTTTTGCCTTGTCACTGTCACCGTGTGTGTACTGGATGCTGCTGACAGACGCGGTACTGCAGTGCTACACAGCAGCATTCATTTGCCTTTGCAAGGTAGCAGAGACGGTTACCATCCCTATTGCACCGTCTGCCATTGTAAATTGGCGATGAGATGACAGTTATCAGTTGTTTTGTACCATCTGCTGGTGTCATGGGTGCTCCTGGCTGGCCTCACTGAGGTCGGCCAGGGGTCCGTGGACAAAAATGGGAATGATTCCACGGGTCATTACCTTCTTTATGTTTTGTCTAAAAATAGAGTCAGTCCTGCCTAGAATATGGGGCAAGTGTACTAGAGAACCAGAGAGCACAGCCACTCCCTGTCAGAGCCCCAGAGATCCCACAGAAATGATGAGCTGCATGCCATTCTATGGGGTGCTCCTGCAACAACCCCACCCATTGCTTCCCTCCTCCCCCAACCCTCCTTGGCTACCATGGCAGTTGTCCCCCCATTTGTGTGATGAAATAATAAAGAATGCAGGAATAAGAAATACTGACTTTTTAGTGAGATAAAATGAGGGGGAGGAAGCCTCCAGGTGCTATGATAGTCCAGGCAGTACATTAAAGGGGGAGGGGGAGAGGAGCGCAGCTTCCCGCTGCTATCATAGTCCAGGCAGTACAGAATCTTTTCTTTAGACATGAAAGTGGGGGCTGATAGAGCTCAGCCTCCAGTTGCTATGATGAGGATGGTTACCAGCCGTTCTGTACCATCTGCCAGGAATGTCCGGGAGTCATTCCCATTTTTACCCAGGCACCCCCGGCTGACCTCACCGAGGCCAGCCAGGAGCACTCATGGGCTGATGATGACAATGGATAGCAATCATATTGTACAATCTGCCACCAGGAAGGGGATGCTGGTGTTCAGTGCTGCAGCACGCCTTCTACCAGCAGCATGCAGTAGACATAGGGTGACATTGAAAAAAGGCGAGAAATGTTTTTTTTTTGCTTTTCTTTTGGGGGGCGGGAGGGTGTAAATTGATGACAAATACCCTGAAACACCCGGGAAAATGTTTTTGACCCTTCAGGCATTGGGAGCTCAGCCAAGAATGCAAATGCTTTTCGGACACTGCGGGGACTGTGGGATAGCTGGAGTCCTCGGTACCCCCTCCCTCCCTCCTTGAGCGTCCATTTGATTCTTTGGCTTTCTGTTACGCTTGTCACACAGCACTGTGCTGTGGACTCTGTATCATAGCCTGGAGATATTTTCAAATGCTTTGTCATTTCGTCTTCTGTAACGGAGCTCTGATAGAACAGATTTGTTTCCCCATACAGCGATCAGATCCAGTATCTCCCGTACGGTCCATGCAGGAGCTCTTTTTGGATTTGAGACTGCATCGCCACCTGTGCTGATCAGAGCTCCATGCTGGGCAAACAGGAAATTGAATTCAAAAGTTCACGGGGCTTTTCCTGTCTACCTGGCCAGCGCATCCGAGTTCAGATTGCTTTCCAGAGCGGTCACAATGGTGCACTGTTGGATACCGCCCGGAGGCCAATACCGTTGATTTGCGGCCACACTAACCCTAATCTGACATGGCAATACTGATTTCAGCGCTACTCCCCTCGTCGGGGAGGAGTACAGAAATCAGTTTAAAGAGCCCTTTATATCGATATAAAGGGCTTCGTTGTGTGGAAGAGTGCAGGTTTAAATTGGTTTAACGCTGCTAAATTCGGTTTAAACGCGTAGTGTAGACCAGGCCTTACTTCTGAAAAGGAACAAGGCTAATCTCATATGTAGCAAAGGTGGACTAATTGATGAAAATATGTAGGGGATGAAGTGCATTCATCACATGCCTGCATCTACCCCTTTATTTATAAAAGAAATTTATTCACAGATAGTAATGTCAATTTAGTAGATGCTGAATTGGCACAATGATCAAGATGAATGCTTGGGTTCTTGGTTGTTTTTTTTTTATGAAACCTCATGTTGTATAAGTAAAGCAGTGGCCTTCATCTCAGGCATTTCATTACCCAAACAACTGACTGACAATGGACCATTGCATCATTTCTTATTGCTTAAATAATAGTGTTATACTGAGTGAATGTAAAGCAGGACAGGATGAATATAGGAACATATCAAAGTTGAATACTTTTTCTTTTTGCTATATTTAAAGGTTTCATTGGTTGCAAAATGGTATTTTTAAGAGTCTTAAAGGATATTTCTAGACATTGAAGTATTTGATTGATTTCTGGTTTCCACTGAATTTATCCTGTTAGTATTAACTACCTAAATAGTCCCTCATTTCTTCCTGTTTTTGTTTTTTTTAATTTCACATTACAAACAATTTGGGCCAAATTCTGACCTGGTTTGAGTCTGCAGCTTTCACCAGGTCTAAATTTGATATTTTGTCTATACCTCTGTTTCCACTAGGAAATAGACCAATGGCTTGAAATGGTTATCTGTATCAAGTCCCCTTCAACTGGAGTTGAAAACTATTTAGCTCCTAACATACACAGTACAATGCCATTTTCAGCACAATCACAGAAACTGTTCTGCAGACTTGGTGCTGTTAAACCACTTTCAGGCCCAGTCCTAGCAGATCTGTTGATGCTGACTATCATTTTTAGTCAGTAGCCTTGGGCAGACAACCATTTTTTGCCAACGGGTGAGTGTCTAATGTAGACAGGACTTAAAAAATAAATGTATACGAACTCTTACTTATATTTGTGATACTTACGTGGATCATAGTTAAAGGCCCACTTTTTGAAAAATCCTTCCAACATCTGAATCAGAATCTCATATTTTCTAATAAAACTCATTGCAAATCAACTGTAGGACAATGAGAAAAGACACACTAAAATTTTGCATGTGCTAGATGAACACTGCAGGAGGATCACTAGTAAAGAATCTATAGTTATGACAAGCCACAATATTTTCAAGGTGCTCAGCAACCTCAAAGTGAATTACAGAGCTAGACCATAATGAGAACAAGATTCTAGAATAATTTCCTATCTCTCCAATTCAGCATGAATGAATAGAGTCAATATCTTTGAAAAGATTTCACACAGTGGACTGAGTCCTTATATGAAGAAGCAGCAAAACATGACAAATTTGCATGACTGCTTTTGACATGTTGAAACTTTTTTTAATTCACATGTTCTTCCTCATTTGTGAGCTTTTAAAACAACAACAGACAGACAGATAATTTTATAGCTTTGGTGGGTAGCACTGTGGATTGCCATGAAAAAGCTCTCCGGTTGGAAGCAACTCCGAACTGTTACCCCTTGGATAGAAAGGAGGCAGTGGCTCACATAATACAAAAGTTAAGCATTCAGCTAGTGGAATTCAAAGTTTGCTAGTACTCTTCTAGGAGCATTCCTAGTGCTTGGGACTGTGGCATGGGGTGTGGAAAGGTAACCAAACCAAAGGAAGGAAATGAAGTGTAAAAGCAGAACAAAGTATCAGCGCAGCATAAAGGAATGGTGAAAACATAAGGACCCATTGAGAATACCCCACCCCCGCCATCCCACTTTGGAGAGGTAAAAGTTCCCTTAACATATGCGCTTTCTGGAGATGGTAGATGTATGCAAACTGAATCAGAATATAAAGAAACACACACTTTCCTCCATGCTTATTTTTTTAAATCTGTAAGACTTTGACTACAGATGCAGAATTTCAGTTTATCAGACTCCTGTTGCATATTAGAGTTACCACAGTAAATATATGTAGCACAGACTGATGAGATGACCTCACATATAATAATGATTTAAAAAAAAATCTTTAGAAAGCATATAATAGTTCACTTGGCCTAAACTCCATTTTTGTTTACAAGTACAAATAGCATTTTGGCATTCTAGGTGAAATTTTTTTTTTAAATGATCACTATGTTTTTTGGTTTGAGGGATGTGTCCTTAGTTCTGAACTCTTAATTCTTAGGTAGATCTTGAAAAAAGTAATCAGGATGTTTCTTTATACTCTGAGTATCAGAGGGGTAGCCATGTTAGTCTGGATCTGTAAAAGCAGCAAAGAATCCTGTGGCACCTTCTTTGCTGCTTTTACAGATCCAGACTAACACAGCTACCCCTCTGATACTTGACACCATGCAATAAATCCATCAACCTCATGAAGAAGCTTGCACAAATACAGACAGATATCACCTTCCTTTCCAAATGCAAACAGATGGACATCATACCAAATGGACTAAAGGTAAAAAATCCACTGCTATCTACATACTACACAGACCACAGCGAGAGATTATGCCATACTCTATCAAAGAAACTGAGGAACCACCTGATCAGCATCCTATACAGCAAACAGGAAAACATCAAAAAAGAGCTCTCCAACCTGGAGACTCTCATTAATAACCAAACTTCCATACAAACGGACTTCACTAAAATAAGACAGGAGATCTACATTACTGACTTCACCTCTCTACAAAGGAAAAAGGACTGTAAGCTGTCTAAACTCCTACCTGCCTCATGGGGCCACAACCGTGGTACCCCCAACTCAGCCAGCAATATCGTCAATCTATCCAACTACACACTCAGCCCAGAAGAAAAGTCTGTCCTATCTCAGGGACTCTCTTTCTGCCCTGCCACCCCCACCAACATGATACATTTCTGTGGCGATCTGGAAGCCTACTTTCGCTGTCTCCAACTCAAAGAATACTTTCAGGACAACACTGAACAGCGCATTGATACACAGGTACCCTCCCACCAACAGCACAAGAAGAAGAACTCCACATGGACTCCTCCTGAGGGCCAAAATGACAGTCTGGACCTCTACATTGAATGCTTCCACCAATGTGCACAGGCAGAAATTGTGGAAAAACAACATCGCTTGCCTCATAACCTAAGTCGTGCAGAACGCAATGCCATCCACAGCCTCAGAAAGCACCCAGACATTATCATCAAAGAGGCTGATAAAGGAGGTGCTGTTGTCATCATGAACAGGTCTGACTACCAAAAGGAGGCTGCCAGACAACTCTCCAACATCAAATTCTACAGGCCACTTACCTCAGATCCCACTGAGGAATACATTAAGAAACTGCAACATCTACTCAGGACACTCCCTACACTAACACCGGAACAAATCAACATACCCTTAGAGCCCCGACCAGGGTTTTTCTATCTACTACCCAACATCCACAAACCCGGAAATCCTGGACGCCCCATCATCTCGGGCATTGGCACTCTCACTGAAGGACTGTCTGGATATGTGGACTCTCTTCAGACCCTATGCCACCAGCACTCCCAGCTATCTCCGTGACACCACTGATGTCCTGAGGAAACTACAATGCATTGGTGACCTTCCAGAAAACACCATCCTAGCCACCATGAATGTAGAGGCTCTCTACACGAAAATCCCACACACAGATGGAATACAAGCTGTCAGGAACAGTATCCCTGATGATGCCACAGCACAACTGGCTGCTGAGCTCTGTGCCTTTATCCTCACACACAACTATTTCAAATTTGATGACAATATATATCTCCAGATCAGTGGCACTGCTATGGGCACCCGCATGGCCCCACAATATGCCAATATTTTTATGGCCGACCTGGAACAACGCTTCCTCAGCTCTCGTCCACTCACGCCCCTTCTCTACCTACGCTACATTGATGACATCTTCATCATCTGGACCCATGAGAAAGAGTCTCTGGAAAAATTCCACCACGATTTCAACAGCTTCCACCCCACCATCAACCTCAGCCTGGACCAATCTACACGGGGGGTCCACTTCCTAGACACCACAGTGCAAATAAGTGATGGTCACATTACCACCACTCTATACCGAAAACCTACCGACCGCTATGCCTACCTTCATGCCTCCAGCTTCCATCCCGGGCACATCACACGATCCATTGTCTACAGCCAAGCACTGAGGTACAACCGCATCTGCTCTAACCCCTCAGACAGAGACCAACACCTACAAAATCTCCACCAAGCATTCTCAAAACTACAATACCCGCATGAGGAAATAAGGAAACAGATCAACAGAGCCAGATGTGCACCCAGAAGCTTCCTACTACAAGATAAACCCAAGAAAGAAACCAACAGAACTCCACTGGCCATCACATACAGTCCCCAGCTAAAACCTCTCCAACGCATCATCAGGGATCTACAACCCATCCTGGATAATGATCCCACACTTTCACTGGCCTTGGGTGGCAGGCCAGTTATCGCCCTGCCAACCTGAAACATATTCTCACCAGTAACTGCACACCGCACCATAGTAACTCTAGCTCAGGAACCAATCCATGCAACAAACCTCGATGCCAACTCTGCCCACATATCTACACCAGCGACACCATCACAGGACCTAACCAGATCAGCCACACCATCACCGGTTCATTCACCTGCATGTCCACCAATGTAATATACGCCATCATATGCCAGCAATGCCCCTCTGCTATGTACATCGGCCAAACTGGACAGTCGCTACGGAAAAGGATAAACGGACACAAATCAGATATTAGGAATGGCAATATACAAAAACCTGTAGGAGAACACTTCAACCTCCCTGGCCACACTATAGCAGATTTTAAGGTGGCCATCCTGCAGCAAAAAAACTTCAGGACCAGACTTCAAAGAGAAACTGTTGAGCTTCAGTTCATCTGCAAATTTGACACGATCAGCTCAGGGTTAAACAAAGACTGTGAATGGCTTGCCAATTACAAAACCAGTTTCTCCTCCCTTGGTTTTCAAACCTCAACTGCTAGAACAGGGCCTCATCCTCCCTGATTGAACTACCTCACTATCTCTAGCTTGCCTGCGTATATATACCTGCCCCGGGAAATTTCCACTACATGCATCTGAGGAAGTGGGTATTCACCCATGAAAGCTCATGCTCCAAAATGTCTGTTAGTCTATAAGGTGCCACAGGATTCTTTGCTGCTCTTTATACTCTGAGTTTATGTTAACTGATCCTTTTAGTCAATGTCTACTTGCCTCCATAAAACTTAAAGATAATTTTATTCTCTGTCACCTCTGCTGTCTTGTATTTTATGCTAGTATTGGACTGTTTATTTTTAGACTGGGGGAAAGTGAAAATATATATAGTAAGCAATTGAGACCTAGAATTTTCAAACTGCCACTGGCGATTATGGACAAAATTGTATTTTAGTTGAATCTTACTAGTAGATAATGTCAACTCTCTGTAATCTACCTGCCTATGATCCTCTGATAAGAGTAAATAAGGTGTCTTGGACATTTTTTTTCTTTAGTCTGTCACCTCTGTGTTACAGAATTCAAGAGAAAGGAAGAAAAGTATATAAATATAAGCATCGATGTCTCCATTTTACTTTAGATATTTAACAAGGGACAAATTACTATCATCTCATCTTGAGGTGAGTAGTTAGGAGCTTGAGGAACTGGGAAGACAGGGCTAACCATTTAAAGCATTTTTGACCATTGTACAAGCACTTTCAACCATTGTACATTTATGGTGAAACATTGTGGCAGCGGAAAGAATCACATAGAGGTGTCTCCTGTAAAAACTTGGCTGCCTAGGAATAACAAAGTCTAGAGAACCACTGAAATATGGAGGTTTTACTTGCTTTGAAATGTCTAATCTTGCAGAACCACTGTAGATGATTCTAAATACTACTGTGTACTCCAAGGCCGCATAAAGTTTGCCTTAGAATACCCAGTTCCTCATGACTACCATAGACACTGGTGGGAGTGCTCCAGAAAGGGTTTAATTGCCTTGGGATGCCCAACTGAACTGTGGAAGGAGGGATTAGACCTAGTTATGAATAGCAAAATTTGCAAAGGGGACTTGTATCAGAGGGGTAGCCATGTTAGTCTGGATCTGTAAAAGCAGCAAAGAATCCTGTGGCACCTTATAGACTAACAGACGTTTTGGAGCATGAGTTTTCGTGGGTGAATACCCACTTTGTCATATGCATGTAGTGGAAATGTCCAGGGGCAGTTATATATATGCAGGCAAGCTAGAGATAATGAGGGGACTTGGAAGTTTACACCCCCATGACTGGCAAAGCCAGGAAAACCTGCTGTGGATGAAGAGTGAGCCCTGAGGACAATGCAGGTGTTGAAGAAAAGAAAGACAATTTAAATAAGGTGGAAGAGGCAATGGTGCAGGATGGGTCAGTACATCTAGGCAGATAGGAAGAGAAAGTAGCATACAACAGTGGGGACTGAAATGCACCAGAACATGTCAGGAGAAGACAGCCAGAGAAGAACTGCAACCAGGTTGCAGGTCAAAGAGCATTAGGAACTGTGCATAGTTTGCCACAGCAGTATTGGGAAATACTTGGGAGAGAGCGGAACACAGAGAGCTAGCAGCTGGAAGTGGACCAATAGAGAGGGGAGTATTCTTTGAAAAGTCTGAGATAAAATGGAGTTCTGGGGCCAGAAAGAAGGAACCCAGGCACAAGAACTGCAATGAAACAGGTGGAAGAGGCTACTGCATGCTGGAATGAGAGAATCAGAGAGAGTTTCCAGGAGTCAAGCAGCTAAAGAAGAAGCAGGGGAGGACTGTTCAGACAGAAAGGTCCATCACAGGGCAGAAAGGCTTGTGATAAGCGGAGAGATCATTCAAAGAAGGAGTCCAAGGAGCCACCCAGACATAGGACACTTGCCTTCAGGGACAGCAGTCTTTATGGCTCTTTGGGTGCTTCTATTCTCAATTTGGAGAGAATGAGGCCATGTCTACACTTACCAGTAGATCAGCTCTGCTAGAATGGATAGAGCAGGTGTCAATTTAGTGGTCCTGATGAAGACAGGCTAAATTGATGGGAGAGCACTCTCCCATCAATTTGTGTACTCCAGCTCCCTGAGAAGCAACAGGGAAGTTGGCGGGAGAGCATCTCCCATCAACACAGTGAAGTGTAGACACCACAGTAAGTGGATCTAGCTATGTCAACTTCAGTTACGTTATTCACATAAATGAAGTAGAGTAACTTAGATTGATTTACCATGGTAGTGTAGACCAGCCTCAGTATTTTTTACCTTCCAATTCCCAGCATGATGTAAATATTTTTCTTTACACTGGGACATCTTGTTGGCAGAACTGTATCTCTAGTCTTTCCTGACTTTCTAGAGTTTTCTAATATGTTATTTTAATGAGGCAGTGATGTGATTTAAAACAAAATTGAAATAACTATATAGTATATCACAGGGAAGTTTGTGATATGTAGTGTAGGGAGGGCTCAATCCTGCTCCTGTTGAAATCAGTGGAAGTTCTGACCCTGTTTTAGAGAAGTAACTACTAAATGTTTTACCAACCACCTTGTAAATCAAAGCTGGGTCACTAAATATGGTGGGCAAATTTTCTGGTGGTGCTCAGGGATGTTTTATAGTGACTGACTGTAGCACTGCATGTGACCATGTTATTAATTTGGTAGTATTATCTTTTATATAATAAACTCTGCCATACAGTAGTATACTTAATAATGTCATTTTTAAAGCTGAACTAATAACAGGAATTTTCATGCAATGCTGCAGGACAGTTCATCATACGCAAACTTTTAAAATGCATCTAGATCTTATTTCTGGCAAAACCAGGAAAAGGTACATTAAAATATATTGTGTTTATATGTATGTTTGATTTATGCAGAGGCAGTAACTAGGGTATGGGACTATGATTGGGAAACCTTGGTTCTGTTCCCAGCTCTGCTATTGTTTTGCAGTGTGACTTTGAGTAAGGGCTTCTCTACACTAGTGGTGCTATGGCAGCACAGTTATGTCACTGTAGTGCCATAGTGTAGATACAGCCAACATCAACAGAAGGGGGTTTTTCATTTGTGTAGGTAATTCACCTCTGTGAGCAGCGGTAGCTAGGCTGACAGGCGCATTCTTCTGTCAACCTAGCTATTTCTACATCGGGGGTAAGGTCAGTACAGCTTTGGTACTCAGCAGTGTGAATTCACACCCCTGAGCAACACAGCTACGCCAATCAAAATGTCAAGTGTAGACCAGGCCTAAGTCATATAAATCTAGATTTTCAAAAGAGTAGTCAACTTGAGATATGTAGGTGTTTCAGTCTGGGCAGCTGAAAAATAAGTCACTGCAATTAATAGAGATTACTAAAAAAAAGTGTCCTTAACCTCTCAGTTTCTTATGTGTCTAAATAGGAATAACGATGCATATCCCACCTTTGTAATACGTATCAAATATAAAGTGCTACATATGAGTAAAAGTACTATATGAGTGCTCAAAATTGTTAGTTTTCACCAAGCATCTTTTTAAAAGATGAGTCTTTAGCTAGCTCCACTGGTTTTAGTAGCAGATGTATGGTACCAGTGCTGGAGCTTAGTCAGATATAAGTGATATGAGTGCTTGAGTCAGGTTCAGCCTTGGAAAATATACACAGTCTGTATTTAACCCAATAAGCAAAGAAATATTTACAAGAAGGGCTATCTCATTACTAGACGTTAATCTACAATTAGTTAAACAGATGATCTGACATCTGCTAATGAAACAAATATCAATATTACATTTAAAAACAAGATATTACACAGGAATATATACATAACTAAAATGATGGGCTTTTCATAAAAGAAATCTATAAACCAAAGCTACCTTTGAAAGCTACAAAAAAGTCTGGTCTTATAAAAGAGGAATTTAGGATGCATATTAAGCATCCAGTATAAAAAATATTGTATTAACAAGCATTGTTATGGTTGCTATGGTAACTTCTCAGTTTTTCCTTAATAGTCATGTAATGCTTTCCTTAATGGCTAGCATGAATTAGACCTTCTCCTAAATAATTTGAACTCATGTATGGACATCTATTAAGGGATTTTTTTAATTGAATGAAGGATTTCAGCCTTTTTTTAAAGCAGAGTGGTTGTTTTTCCTGATGCTTTCCCCTTTTTAACTTCCCTGCTCCTGAAGTATTACTTAAGGGCATCATTAGTGAACATTTGGGGCTACTGCCCCAATATTAATATCAAAGCCCTCAATGTATTTCCATTTGTTTTGATTGAGACATTTAATTTTGCCTTCATTTTCTTCATGATTATATTGACCACAGAGATTGAAGTCTCGTCTTTTCCCTCTGATCACCTTTTCAGTTTGGCAGGAAAAGTGATGGAAATACTAGACAAAACTAAAAATCCTCACCACTTTGTCCCCCTAAACAGTGCATGCATAGGTGACTTTTGTTGTATTTTGTTCTTACTGTTGCTGCTGAATACATTTGTTAAGGTGTCCTCAATTTGATGAGTTCAGTCTGTGTGGAATCTCCCTTTAACTATAATATCTTGTGCTATGAACCTATCAGATCTCAAAAAGTAAATATCTGTTGTCACGGAGTCCCCGGGCGATGCTCTGGAACTGCTCCCCATCAAGCCAGTCAGGACTTTGGGGAGCCTCTTCTCCCTTGGAGCAGACTTGTTCAGGGCAAGAAGCTCACATGTCTTCACCTCCTGGGTCTCTCCTTGGAGCATTCAGCATCCTCTGCCCCTCCATGTTCTTCCCACAGCGAGCCTGCCCCATGTCTGCAGTCAGACATGACTCTCAACCAGCCAGTAAAACAGAGGTTTATTCGATGACAGGAACAGGGTCTAAAACAGAGCTTGTAGATACAGAGAACCGGACCACTTGGCTGGGTCCATTCTGGGGGACATGAGCCAGACTCTCACATCTGCACTTCACTCCTCGTCCCCAGCCAGCTCCAGACTCCCTCCAGCCCCTCCTCCTCTGCTCAGCTCCTTTCCCAAGCCAGGAGGTTACTTGACCTCTTTGTCTCCAACACCTTCAGCTGGCACCTTTGCAGTTGCTAGGAGACAGAGTGTCAGGCATTTAGGTGCACTGGCCCTTTGCTCTGTAGCAATCACACACCCTTATTCCACCACCTAGTTACTTAAGAACTGCATAGGGGATACTGAGGCACCAACACAGTATTCAGAGAAAACATTAAGACATTCCCAGTTCATCACATCTGTATTACAGTATTAAATAAACAAATAATCAGGAAATAGGTACCTTGTTTTAAGAAGGCCTAAATATAGCCCGAAGATCAGCTAGATGTTTTATGAAGTAAATAAATACTACTTAGGGTATGCTTGCATAATCAAGGTGCTAAACAGATATTAACTATTCCAATTAATCCTCACAGCACCCCGGAGAGAGAGGCGTGTATTGTGCTCTCCATTTTACGATGATGATGAAAGAGAGACCAGGTTTAAGTGCCCAAAATGAGTGACAGAGACAGGATTAGAAAGCAGGAGTTCCTGGCTCTCTGTTCCATTTCCATTCTACCAAACCATTAAAAAAATCTATTGTTGGACATGGCAATATGTGGCACTCTTTCCTCTGGCATCAACAGTGAACAGTGTCTCCGTACGGTTTAGAGGACTTTGTGCAGCTAATGAATTCATCTGTCAAATTAGACAATAATTAATGTCCTGATTTCTTTCGGTCACTAAAGAAAATTTGGTGTTTTTGTAGCATAGGGAGCTAGCATCCTTGCCAAATTCCATTTCTCAACTGTTTTTACTGCACCTAAATCCTCTCTGTAGTTTTCTTCTTCACTTCATGTCATAAACTGTGTGTAATATTTCTGTGCACTACTAAGAGAGCTTCTGCAGCCCACTCATCTCAGAGGAGACTGCATTTCAGTGGTGGATGACATGCTCCCTATTTATTCATTACCTACCTCACATGAATGTTCTGAAGTTTAAGTAATTAATATTTGCAAAGCTCTTTTAGATGCTCAGTTGAAAGATGCTATAGAAATGCAAAGTACCGTTGTTCTTTTCAGGCAGGATGTATCCCATACACCCTATTTCTTGTCACTTTTAATGAAGGCAATAGGGAACAACAAAGTGGTGACCCCTGATCCTGACCATCTTCTTTCTGTTTGTGTTTGGGAGCTCTCTTGGTGGTGAAGAATTGGAAGGATCAAATTAAAATTCCCCAAATTCGATAATTTAAATCCTACAGTACTGAAAAATCTTTGGTTATCTTTTTCACTTTGCCTGATGGTAACAAATTTTGGAAGAGAATTCCTTATCCTTTCCTATAAAAATCTAATCTCCTTATAGCCTAATCCCATGAGGAGTGGAACTGAGGATCTCTTCTTGGCTTCAGTAACAGTTGCAGATGCAGTATTTCACAGGATTCAGCTCTTAAAGTGGTGTGTGTGTGTGCACATATAACATATAAAAGGAATGAAAAAATATACTTTTTAAAAAAACTTCATTTTACTTTTATTGCTCTAAAAGAAACTTTTCAATAGGATCTTCAAGTGAGACATTCAAGCAACTCAGCTAATGTTTTGTATCTTTTGAAAGTCCTGGAGGATCATTTGGTGAATCAGACAAGCATGTTTTTCCGTAGTAATTCAGTTTATTGCATACATAAGACCCAGTCCTAAAGTCCCCAAACTTACAAAGCTCCCAGTAAAGTCAGTGTGAGCTTCTTCTGCTCTAGGATTTCTACTTCAGTTCCACAATTCAAAGCATATTCATCAGAAAACTTCTAAAGACTGAGATAGAAATATACATAAAATTCAGAAGGAAATTGTAGCCTTTTTTTTAAAATTGCATGTGTAAGGCATAAATATTGTTTAAAACATTATTTCTTTAAAAGTCATCACATCCGTCTTTGCCTGCTTTCTATTGTACCTTACCCAAGTCTAACCTATTTCTTGAAATCTCATTTTAAAATAATGTTTTACTAATGGTCTATTAATAGGCAATCATTTAAAATAAGTCTGATCAAAAAGTAGGACTAATTTTAATCATTGTTCCGAAAAAATGTTTCATTTATTGCATTCCTTGTGGCTATCTAAGTTTAAAATTGGATAGCTAAGGGGTAAATTGCAGATACTGCAGCTTGTTTTATCATTATGATGAAAACATTGCTCAGATTTGTAATACTAATTAAACTTTCCCCATGACCCTTGACTTTTAATACAAAAGTTGTGTTTCTGTTTTAAAGAGCATAATTTCTTCAACGCTATCTATGAAATACGCTAAATATGTCTGATAGTCAAAGGATACATCATCATTGCAACTTAGTCACCATTTTAGTTTAGTTTAGAGAATTCAGAAATGAGAGACAGATTTTGTTTCCGACTGCGAGGCAAATGTTCAGTATGCAGATGGATTCAGTCACATGATTCCCATTAATTTTAATAGGAGATGCACAGGTAAATCTGTGCACTGAAATTCATGGGCAGTTAATGCCAATAGAATTTACTGTTCCCAATTTTGCTCTCTGAACCTGTGTTCCTGTCTACCTGCACCTCCCAAACACCTCTGTTGGGGTACTGAGGGAGAAGAGAAGAGGGAGCAATATAAAGTAATTAAGACAAAAGCATTCAGAGTTCTATAAATTTATATTATTTGCTATATAAGTGCCAAGATGAGAAAAGCACAAACAATCTGCATCATCTAGGGCAGTGAGTACTTTTGAAATGAATAAATACAATGTGTTTTGCACAGTGCAGTCTTTTTTTTAGTCATAGTATGTAAGAATTACATACAAATCTAAAAGTGTAGATGTTTTTAGTGATCAGAGCTATATAAGCACCTACGTAAATAATAATAATAAAAAACTAGAAAAATATTTAGAATTTTTATTTATAATTGACCTAATAAGTATTTAACTAAATTATCTGAATTCCTGTGAACTGCAATCCAGAACAGATTCTTGCTGAATCCATTTGGTACCTCAAAAAGTGTAGGTGGTGGGGTGTATAGTACCAGTGTCTAAATGAAATACATAGAAATGATCACCAGCAGTTCTGTTGAGCTTTGGCCCATCAGCAAGCATTGAGCAGATAAGCACTCTTTTGAATAAAGGAGGAAGGGAAGCTTAGAAACATGAGTAGACAATATGAAAGGAGACAGCAAAGCAGAACAAAGATTTGTTAACATCGTGCCTGCTTTCTGCCACCATTGCTTCTACTGAAAACAACAGACTACTTAAATACTAAGGATCTACTCAGCATTAGTAAGGGGGCAAAAGTGGGGGTTTTGTCTCAAAGGGATTTTCTTCTGAGCCCACCTTGTCAGACTGTGAATATGTAACATGATTTGCAGTTCAGTCACTAATGCCAAATATGCAGTGAAGCTATACTTCTCTGGCATATGACAGTAATGTACATAGCTTGTATTTATTAGATAGGCAGCCACTTGAGTTGATCAGCTACAAAAATTTCATGAAAAAGAGAGAGTTGCTCACCCACTATGAATAAATGTCATTTTCTTCACCACTTGCTGAGTCAGCCTCACTTGTGGTCCGAAAAATGAAATCAAAGAGGTTCTGCATATACTTTGTTTTCAATTTGGGATACAGAGGGCAATAAAAAGGGAACTTTAGGACCAGATAAGGTGGCTTGCCCTATGCCTTTTACTGCTCCTGCAGCACAAATGGAACAGAATCCAGTTCTAACTCCCCTGCTGGGGATACTCACAGGGTGCATATCCAGGTGATAAGTCACTCTCCCTCCAGTCCCCGGCAAGGGGAGTGTCTCTAGGGAAGGAGGAGCATTCTGATTGTGCTCAGCTGGCAAACAGTTCCTGAAGGGTCAGTGCCAACTGGTACAAGCTAGAGCAGCCCCCACGCTTCCTTAACTTGTGCCCAGACGAAGAATGGGTAGAGAATCAAGGAGCCAACCAGCTTCTTGGCAGGCCCTCTCTCCTGTACGCAGAGGCTGCTGAGCACATCAGAAAGTCTGGCCCTCTGTCTTTATAATGCAGCTCACTGGTAGAACTGAACATGAACTTCTCAAGTGCTCCCTGAATATGGGACATCTAAAAGAAGCACAAACTGCAAGTGACTTAGCTTTTTTCTAGGGCAATTAATAGGTTATTGTTCTGATCTTTATATTGACAACTGTTTCACTGGTTTCTTTTGCACTTACTTATATTGAGGTAACATTCTGATCTGGGAGATAGATTTGGGCTGGATATAATGAGAAGGATGAGGACAATGACTTGCCCTCCAGCACTTAGCTAATGAGTTCATCTTGCCGAGAATCCATTTCCATATGGGGCAGTTGTTATTGCCCCTTTTGCTTCTTCAGGATATAAACTTGGAAGGATTCATACTTCTGTTCTCTTAGTTACCTTCCATGCTCTTAAAAAAATTGTTACAGACCTCATTCTCCTCGTCATGGATGAAATACCATTTAACTAGGGGTAGTTTGATACACCAAATTGTTTTATTTAATATTCTATCTGATTTTTGACACAACAGCTTAGTGACACTACTTAATATGAAAGGGTATTGAAAACAACTGTCTGAAAAAAGCAAAGGCTGAGAATGTGAAAAAATGCTGCCTATATTTGCACAGTGCCAGCCATAATGAGAGCATTATTGACGATCCCATCTGAAGGCAGAACATACTCAAAAATAAAATTCTATATGTAATAGATTGCAACAGATAATCTGGAAGGTTGGATGGAACAGATCTAATTTTGGAGCCATACAATGCCACATGAAAAATATGGCTTGGTGAAAGGTGCCTTTGTTGTATGCCAAAAAAAAAGTTACTCAGAATGCTGTTGTCATTTCTGGACTTTCAGAGGAATGTCTTTTCCAGCCTCAAATTTGATAGTATGGACTCTGCTATACTTAAGAGAACAAAGTGCACATGGCTCACTGAAGAAGATTTAATAAAATATCTTCATGCGACAGCAAAATGTGATTTCGCACACACTCGCTCAATTTGGAGTCTGTTAGAAGAAAGGCCTGCATGAGGAGCAAAATAAGGTGCATTACTGACCTTTAACAATAATGGTGCTATCTGAAGGCGATTTGAAAGATAAGGAAAAACTGTAAAATAAATTTTTGTAAGTTGTGAGAGAAGATTTGGAAACATTTTTACACATTTAAATAACAAACCTTTGAAAGACAGCGTGTAATTCATATCTGACATGTTCCTAGCCACAGAAGAGATCAAGTCATAATGAGGCTAACATATGTACAGTTGAATATCATCAACATAAAAGAGGTAAGTGGTTAAAGTGACTGAAAGGAAGAAACTAGAAGAAAGCTCATGGTGGGACCTGGGAGGATTCCACATCTGTGATGATATGTCCATAAATTCTCAGCTGGCTGTTCCAAGTCTGGATGGATGGTGACCACGAAATGTACACACTGAATCATCATTTCATTCTCCATCATTTGTCTCAACCTCTGCATTGCGCTACAGAATATTCTGTTCTTGTTTTGTTAAATGTGAACTGGACAATGTTGTTTTGTTTTTAAAAGATGACAAAAGTACTCCTGGAGAAGCCGGGATATTTCTTCCACCATTGCATGGAAACTGCTGGGGTTGCATCATCTGATACTTAGATCAATATGTCAGTAGCTCCTCTCTGTCCTTCAGTGCCTGGAGAAGGATTCTCCAACTGTTGCACCTCTTCTCCTCTCTGATAACACAAGCTAAACAAGCATAGAAGTGTGTTTGTTTACACACAGGCATTAAGTTGGTTTCTCACATATTTCTGAGATGGAAAAGCTGGCTTATATGCGAGTGTATATGACATACAGAACTTCACTAGTAGTCACAAAATGTGAGACAATAATTAGTTGCCTTTGGTTCTGAGGGGCATGAAAAGCAAACTTCTGGCTCCTCTACCAGAGAATGACATCATAATAACTATTCATTCTGTTCTGTTCTAAACCCATATTTTATTCCATTACTTCCTCAAAATTCTTCCATTTGGGCTAAAATTTCTCATGCACAGTCTCATTCCCAAAGTGAATTTGTTTTTGTAACTTCCATCAAAATTGGTTGAAATGAGTTATTAAATGAGTGCATTAAAAAGATACATAATACCCTTTAAAACGTGATGCAATTTTTATAGTTGGAAAAGACAAAAATAGGTTCTTTGTTAAACTTCAAAGCTGCTGTTGGCTTGTGCCTACACCTGTACAGCTTTATATATGAATGAGCTTGGACAGGAACAACGTCTCAGTCATCAGCGAGAGATAAGTGCTTCTGACACACTTGATGAATTTTCACATATACATAGTACTTCATTTTTGTTATTTATCAACTTGCCGAGGTGCCCAGTACTGCTGACGGGCCTGGATCTCTGTTGCACTACGGCTGCTTTGGAGCATTGAAAAGCAGCAGTACGCCTGAGCAGAGGAATCTGCTACTGAGATTGGACCACTATAGCAGCTTCTCCTTATTCCAGCCTCCAGCATAAGGGCCATTTCCATGGAAAGGAAGGCACATCCGGGTTATCCTTACACCTCACAGCTTCCAAGTGCTGGAAGGACCTCCTACGTGCCATTGGTTGCAGATGTAAGACAGCGTAGCTTGCTCTCTTATGCTAGGTGTTGGTGCATTCCAGCTGCAAACATGGTTTAAAGGCAGCTCTACTCACTGTCCTCTTCTGGATATCTGCTGAGTACAGGTTGACTATTCCACAGAATCTGTGACACTGATTTAGCTAGAGTTTTGCACGGGGAATAATTTCAGAATTGGGTCTAGAAGCTGGAACCCTGAAAATACACATCTTAAAACACAAATTAATGACTGTGTTCAAACTATCCCACAATATATATGGGGTTCATCTAGAAAGTTGCAAATGGTGTGTGAAAAGTGTGCCACTTTGCTGAGTGACAGTGCAAGGAGGATGAAGAGAGTGACATGTAATTATGACTGTGCTATTTGCTATAATATTCACTATATACAATGTTCGAAAAGCCCAAAAGCCTCAGATAAAAAAAAGATTAAACTTTTTTTAATTTCAAAACCCTCCCACTCTTCCTTTTAAAGAAACTCAAATCCTTTCAAAGTACACTTTTAAATTCCCTTAAAGAACACTGACTTTTCCTCAGGCATTAAGAAAGATTTGAGAGGGTTGTTGACATTCTTTTATTTACCAACACCACAGATGCAGTGCTGCTTAGTTTTACAGTAAAAGATGAAGCGAGGAGACATCTGCCAATGTGCAGAAGTTAAACTAATAAGGTAGTTAGGCAGTTCTATCCTATATTACATATTTGATCTAACATAGCAAATTATTTAGTATTTATTATCCATAATACAATTATACTGTTAGTACAGTGCATTAAAACGATTGAAGAAAGTGCATGTGGTACTTGGAACCAATGTTGTAAACATGCCAGAGCTGATCCTCGGTAATTTAAAGAGGAATTCCCCGATACTCTTCACAGTAGAGATGTCTGTATGAAACGGATTTCCTCTAAGTTTTGGAAAATGAACTGCAACAGTTCTTAGGAGACTGTTTTGAAATGGCAAAATAAAGACAGTTGCATATAAAAGTAGAAGAATGTAGCTTTACAAATTTAGTTAATGACATTGTCAACCTGCATTACAGATTTTCATCTCACTATGGGATGTCCTTCTACTACTGGGTAGGTGAGAGGAGAGGATTTTCATAAATCTAGAAGTGAGCACAGAAGGAAGAAAAAGAGAATGATATACCACAAATTACATTCTCGACAGATTGTGGGTCTGACTTTCATTCTTATATTAGTTATGTATAAGTATCTCTGACTATGGCCCATCTGCTGTCTTGTATGAATTGCATAACTAAAGAAAAAATGTCTAGATGCAGGTATTTTTCATTCACATAAACTTATCTGTGACAATTAATATCCCAGCCGGTAGGATGTTATGTAGAAAGAAAATCATGTGTTACTCTGCAAAATGTACCCATGTTTGGTTTATGAGCTCAAAAATCATAGTGTAATCTGGACAAAAGAAGTCATTAGTAAGTGTAATGCCATATGACAACCTCAAGAAAAGCATAATCAGCTGGGGAAATATATAGAAATTAACAATAACTTGTGATCAGCTATATCCACATACAAATTTGGGTGAAAGAAAAGTATAGTTGTGTATAACCTATCTGTTCATAACAGAGCAGAGCCACTGTTTGTGACTGTAATCTGATATGTTGTGCCAGTATTAATTATTCATTCTGAATTACCAGATACCAAAGGTGAGCCAAATATTAAGAATACAAAATGGTTTCCAACTCTAGGATAGGACTGGCTGGTTATATCATATTGCATACATACCCTGCTGCATATGACTCCATCAGATATAGCTGTGAGCTTAGCACACTACACAGCTGTAAGAGCTGTTGGGTAGTTACCTATGAGTCACCCTTACTATATGATACACATACAGTACAAAAGTAGTATATAGGTGGGTATGTGTGCAACATGATATAATCACCCAGTACTGCCCTAGAGTTGGAACCCATTTTACGTTCAACAAATGCCATATATTTAATAAACATGCCCTCCAAACTGAAAGGGAGAAATATTTGTGTTTTTTAAGGGCATAGTCTTATTCACAAGTTTGCACTATACTCCCTTTTAAACACTTCAGCATGATCTTGTTCATAAGCCTGAAAATGCTGATCTAGTCAAGGGTTGCTTACATTACTCAGTATTTTCCTCCACAGAGTTGTAAGTTGTGCACCTGCTTAAATCTGTGAGAATATTTTACTGCTGAACTTAACATGGCCATGGGGAAACATACTTTTCTCCTCAAAAAGTCAAACAGAAGGACCCAGTGTGTATTTTACTTGAGTAAGATACACATAATGGGACTAAAATAATCTATTAAATAATGTCAAAGGCAGTTGCATGTATGTGAAGAAGTCTGTTTAAATGATAGGAAAATGAAATTTCCTGGGGAAGTCCCTTGATCTGTTTGTTCCATTCATTCATTTAAAAAAAAAAGGTGTTTTGAAGTCTTCAGATTGTCCATGTGGCCACTTTCAAATTGCATTGACACCCCCTACCCCCAATACCTTCAATCAAGTCCTCAATAGTTACTAAACATTTTTCTGATAATTAATATAAGTAATTAAATCATCACCATATAGAGCCAAATTCTGCTTGATGAACTCACATACGTAGTCTGATTAAATTCAGTTGGACTATTCGCATGACTGAAGCAAGCATAATTTAGTCATAATCACAATTAAAACATAACCCCCTAAAAGATGTCACCAATAATACTCTGGATTTAATTAAGGGCAGATAATGGATGAAAAATTATTCTGAGGAGATGAAGAAGGGGCACAGTTTTTGTATCTATTTTGTAACTTTATCTTATCCTAAACAATGCCAAAGCCTCTTTAATGTTTTTAACATCTGATAATTAGTGCTTCTGAGCACTGAACGAAATGTAATCCAATACTACAACATAACTAGATGTCCTGCAAGATTTTGAAAGGACCTGATAATTTTGGTAGCATTTTACATGCATGTACCAGTGAAATCAGAGGCATGCCACACAACTGCTTTCCAGCAGCAGCTTGGCAGTTACCAGCGGCAAAGGAGTATGTAAATGACATACCTGCCATTTCCTGGGTAAGCAATATAGCATGCTACAGCACTGGCTCACTTTTATGATAAGCCATTTCCATTCTGTTTTGTTCACTTGAGATAACATGGGTAAACAGTTCAAAGAAAACTACCTGCTTTTCTTGCCTTAAAAGCCTGAAATTCCAAAAGTGAATGCAACATTTTAAATCTGTCCAGAATTGTTAATACAGAGATGTTTCCTGTCTTTTGAAATCTGAGGACTGATCTGAAGCAAATTGATATTTCCCTTTAAGTAGCATGAACTATGTGGCAGCATTAGTATTCTATCACTAATTAGCCAAATCCTCTAAAGTAGATCCACAAAAGACCAAATCCTACTTACCTAGCTGATTCAAATAGTTCTAGTGAGGTCAGTGATTTTATGCACCTGAATAAGGTGAGCAGCATTAGCCCATAATGTTGTTCTTCAGCATAATAGGACCTTTACAACAGCTGACGTGTGGCCAGCCAGCTCTCTATTTGGTTACATATCTGAGAAAGCTGCAGAGTGTAAATTACTTCACCTAAGGTCACAATTAATTTACACTCCAGGTGGCTGATCATCCCCTGGCTGCACAGCACCCAGCAGTAGAAAAGCCTGCTAGTTAAGATAAAAATGGTAATAAAGTACAGAAAATTCTGGGTACCCTGTCTTCCCTGTCCTATAGGAACAGGCCTGGGGTTATGAGGATGGCAAAAGGTACTGAACTAACGCTGTGCATGGTTCAAGAGATGGTTATAGTCAAGCCAAAAGTAGGTGGAAAGAAAAGGGAGTGCACATGACAGGGGCCCATACAGCATCATCTCTCCAGTAACCCCTGCAGGAGCGGTCCCAAAGGTGACATAACCTAAAACAACTGATGGTTGTTTTATGTTCACATCCTAGCTATGGGAAAGTGTAAAGTATGACAACATTGGAGCCCACTGTATGATGTGCTGCTGCTTGCAAACTCTGTAATGTGCACATGCCAATTTTCAGTGTTAGCCGGTCTAACAGAGGCGATGTGCAGCTGATGTTGGCAACTTATGCAGCCTATGTGCTCCTGCCCAAAAGGAAATCTGAGGGTTTGCTTCTGACTCCTAATGGGCACTATGGCTCTTGCAGCATCTATATACACTACAGCAGAATTAGCTACATCTGGATTGTTTCTGTCTCATTATAAGCACATTATTACATCTGGGCCAAACTGCTACCATTATACTATATGCTCATGTCATGGTATGTAGTTGGCTGCTGCTTTTTGTACCTACCTAACTATGGCTGCTTCTCCCAACCAGGATACAACTCTTCCTTTTTACCATGTTTGGAAATGTTGGGCATTCACTGCACCCTTTTGTTCCTGAAAAAGATCATCTACCTATTTGTGCTTTAAGGGAATGATTCAGCCCTTCTCTTTCATGCCCATAGGCTGCATTATCCTCTTTCCTCAGTATAATCTACTGGAAAGAGGGATGGTTAAGAAAACTCTAGGAGATTTTACTCAGAGTTCCTCCCAAATCATTCCATTAGGGTCAGGGTTCTCCACTCCCCAAACCCCACATAGAACAGGCCACAGGACCAACATGCATGTGATGTGCTACAGATTCCAAGGGATGAGCACCAGACCAGAGCCATCCATACTGAGGCCCTATGTCTCTCTACCAGCTGTCTGTTCCAAGGGATCTCACTACACATCCCCAGGCTCTTGCCATGAGACTTTACTGGAATGACCCTACTAGGGACTCTCCATAGCTATTCTGGCCTCAGATTATCTTTGAAAGAGAAGTTCCCCACCAGTGTGGACTCATTCAGAAATATAAAACAGCACCAGACTTATCTTTCCCAGGTAATCTTCTCATGACTGTGGTGATAGAACTGGGCCACACCCTTTTGCTACAACTCTTTGATATGTTTGTTTCCTTGCATTAGATGGTATGATAAGCCTCCTGAAATTGTCTTAAGGGCTCTTCAGATGCTAGCATGCAACCAGCTTGAGTCTGGAGGCAAAAAGGGCCTTTGGTGGAATTCTAACAGATGAAATGTTGAACAGATGCAGAGCTAAAGCTAAGCATATTTTGAGAAGATGGCAGATCCTGAAATAAACATTTCGGCTCACAGCATCTCATTTTTCATCAATATGCATATTTCACATTTGATGGCAGAATTGGGGCATTAAACATTAAAAGTAGCAGCCAAGTTAAAGCTGCCCACCCACACAAACACACACCTTTAAATTAAGAAACTGATACTTTCATAGTGTATAGCCCAAGCTGTCTCTTATCTCAGAAGCATTAAGCCTAATGGGCAATCTTTTTAAGTACACTATGAAGCACTTCTATCATGGTATTAGGAAAACAATACTTTAAAAATGCTTTGCACTTATATAGTCCTATTTATCTAAAAATCTCAGAATACTTGACAGAAGAGGGTATTATTATCACTTTACGGATAGGCAACTAACAAAGAAAGATTAAATGACATGCACAAGTTTGCAGAGTTAGTGGCAGTTGGGAATAGATCCCCATGTTTTTTTTGCCTCAGTGCTTTCCTAAACATTGTGCCACACAACATCCTACTCCCACCACCAAAAGTAGGATTTTCTCAAATATCAAACACTAATATTGGTTTGTTTCCATTTTTTAAAAGAAAATTATCAAGCAGTTTATTGTAGATTTTTTTTGTGTTGCTCCTATTTGCTTGTCCCTCTTGAAACTTTGAAATTAAATTCCTTTCCATACTGCTGCTGTTCATTTCTACTAGATGATCTTGATTCCCCACTGCTTCCATTGTTAATGGAAAATAATCACTATTTCCCCCCATTAACATCAAGATCTATATACATCTTGGTATAGAAAAGGTCTTTATTTGTGCACCAACATTGTTACTGATTGCAACACATTTCTGGGAACAGGTACTACCTGTTGCTGCATATACAAGGCCCACATTCAGAAAAACGTTCTGTTCAGGAAAGGACTTAAAGTTAAGCACATGTGTACAATTAAGCACATACTCAACCACTTTCTTGAGTCAGTACCAAAAAGAATATTGAAAAATTGTGAACTGTCCTTAAAGTCCCATAAAAATTGTGATGGTTAGTTTCCCATACAGTATCATTATAGTTTTCTTTAAATAGGAAAAGATACTCTCAAATTCTAGATGATTAGTAGATAAACTTCCCCACCAGGTTATAATAATTTTAAAGTGGCTCAGAAAGTGGTCATGAAGTCTTTGTCGGTCCCTTTAAGCAGTCATTTATTGTGACCAATGGAAAGAACATCCTATTCTCTGCGTTCCTTTGGTAGGATACCAGAATGATGATGCAGTATAAGATCTTTTTCCAAAACCCATGTCTGTTTTCTTTTCAAAGCGTGTGAAGTGTTTGATGGTTTAATAGGTAGCATTATGTGACCTTCTGCACTGGTAGGTTGTGCCATTTAAACATGTAAGTAAATTTTTCTCTTTGAAGATGAAGAGTATGGTTTACTCAAAGTGTCACGGCAGAAGATGTGGAAGTAGATGTTTTGGGACAATAGAAATGCCAGTAGCCAAGAGCAGAATCATGAGTAACCTCTGTTAAGAAAAGTATCTCCCAGTTGTAGACAGCCAACTGATTTCTGTACGCTGTCTAATGCTAGAGGTGCTTTTTTTTTTTTTGAGTACTATGCAAAGCATTTAGTTGGCAGTAAGAGTTGCAAGGTTTCTTCAAGGTTTAAAGAGACAAAAGAGGCCTTCATGTACACAGCCTGCTATATTCCAGTAAATAAATTACTGGTATTTTAGAAGGATCTTCTAAATTCATGAATAATTCACAATTAATAAGCCCATCCTGGATACCTAGGACAGAAGATACCTAGAAAAAAGAAAATGTATGTATAAGTACAAATAAGTAAATAAATAAAAATTAAAAATCAGAATAGAACACTTAGCCAGAATAATTAATACTATTTTATGTTATACAACCATAGATTTTTATTAAAAATCACCAAGATTACAGATTAATATTTATAGACAAGGATGCATTTCTCAAGTCACCATTTAAAATGCATTTTCACGGGGTGTTCTACTAACCTGGTGGTAATGTGCTACACTGCACTGATGCATGGAAGATCTGAGTTACATGATCAAGACTAGTCAATAGCTCCCTAGGCCAACAAGCGATAGAAATATTATTGAGAAAACACAACGGAAGCACTTATATCTCATCACCACACTACCGCCATCTTCTTTAATTATGAGTAAAATGCATCAATCAGCCTAAATACACAGGTTGACAAGATTGTGTAGTTTCTGCCCTATTCACTACCATGCTATACAAGCTTATGTATTAATTATTTTCCTAGCTATGCCCTGTAAAAAGAAAGCCAATTCTAGTACAACTAATACCATGACATACATTTTATTTTAAAATCCAGTACTTATTAAAATAACCCTTTGCATAATCTTCAGTCTGAAATGAGGTTTTCCTTTACTTCATCTTGGTACTACTTTCCCCCAGTTTGCTTCACATTTTTTCCATTACTAAGAAAACCACTATAGTATACTGTAATCTGACTAAGGGAACAAGCAAAAGTATCCTTCAGGGTGATATCAATGCTGTTCAATAATTCACCAATCATTTTTGAAATACAGTCCATCCCACCTTTATAACGTGAGGAACATATCAATGATCCCCACCAGAAAACGAACCCCAGAGATATTCTTATGTCTTCTATGGTCCTGATTCAGCAAGGTTCTTAAGCATATATCTGACTTGAAGCATGTATGTTGTCTCAAACTACTTGTGTACATATTTAAGTATCTTGATGAATTGGGGCCTATATGACTTGAAATGTAGTGCCATTGCACAAAAATATTACATTATTTTATCTTTAAAAAACAAAATGAAAAATGTTAAAATCCCAGCGATAATTTACAGTTTGTATAGAAAGAAATCATGGGAGTCTGATTTAATCTAATTTACATTTAGAGAAAGTCAAGAGTTAATGAAGTTAAAATCTTATGTGATCAGAATCAATCCATGGTCTTTTCTCTGTCCATTATTCAGAAGAACAGAAAATGCAGTGAAGTGTTCATTCTTTAAGTGTTCCTAATAAAATCCTTAACTGAAAAAGGTGAAGGGTGTTAAGCAATGATGTTAAACTGTTGCGAAACAAGAAGACTTACATTCTATAGATAACTTTATCGGCCAACCTGTACCTATGCATCCTATGATTTATGATCATAACAGCTATTAATCCTAGACTGAATATATAGGAAACCTTCCAAACTGTGAAAACTTCCTAAGTACTTCAAATTCTTTTCTCCCTTTTTTGCTTCTCACACCCAACTAACCATAAAAGACACATTGTGATTTGGTGATGTTTTACACCCACTTTGCACAGGTCTAAATGACTACACAAAGTTGGGGAAAATGCGCACTGTATCCACATTTTTTTGCTAAGTTATCTTGCATACTGCTGCCTATTTCAGCATGGACACTTTTCTTTTGACCGCTGTCCGCTCCTTATTCATGTCTGTCAACAAAAAATGCTCATTGCAGTCACACACCAAGGAACAAGTCACAAAAGTCACAGCAAAAGTAAAAGAAATGATATTGATGTGCCATTTAGGTAGTCAAGGGAGAAAGAGTGTCCCACCCCCTCTTTCTAAAAATAATGCCTCATACAGGTGCCATCTTCATATTTCTCTGGAGTCAAATCACAGTTCAGGTCATCCATATCTTTCCTCAGCGAAAAAAGTTTTATATGCAGGCTAATGGAAAAAACAACTATATTAACCTATTGTCAGCATATCTGATCTACCAAATAATATGTATAAACACTCTCATTGGTCCCCAGTTCCCATCAGAAATGAATAGAAGACTCTTACCAGATCTTAGATAAAGAAAAAAAGTAACACAACCTGCCTCAGGTAGTTACGAGGAGGTGACAGGTAACACCATTATATTGTCTTAAGTGAATGCTTAGAGGCATATCCAAAAGAGATGTAAACATCTCTTATTTGGGCATTAATTCTCCTTATGCTCCCGGTGAATTTTAACCTTAATTTTCCTGACTAGTGCAGTGTGTAGGTGCAAATTTCTTATATCAGTCTACATACATATTGGTAATAGTCTACGTACATATTGGTAAGCAACACAATTACTTTCATGTGTTGTTTCTTTACTCATGTACAGTATGACACTTTCACTTCTAAGGTGCAGAGACAAAAGACTTGATTCTTCTCTCACTTTCACCAATTTTACATGTATTTCAGTGGAGTTACTCCTAATTTATATCTGAGTAGGTGAGAGGAAGTCTCCTAATTATTCTCTCATGTACAGAGATAACACTTTTGAAATCAGTAGAGTTATTCCAAATCAAAACTGGCATGAGAACCATGTACATGGTTAAGCATATCTTTGTGTAAGTGCAGATGGCAGCTATTCTCAAAGACTATGATTTAACTAGGAAAAGGTGGATGACTGACATTGAGGTTAATTGTTCAGCTAATAAGTGCTGCTTATAACTGACAAGTGCTAATTATGTATTTGTATTCCAGTACATACCATAGTGTGTTAGGCATTGTCCAAACATCCAGGGAAGAAACTGTTCCCTGCCTTGCGTTGAAGAATTTACAATGTAAGAAAGAACTATGCTAGTTACTTGCCATGACGTAGCTTGGTATCTGTTACTAACCACTACTAGTAGAAGATCTTCATAAATTGTAAATAAGGAAGCATGGAAGGCCCTTTATAAAATTATAAATACTGTGGGCACACAATGGTGATGATGTAACACAGTTGTCAGCTCACCATTAATTGACTTCGCCTTTGCCATTGTTTGAAGTAACAAAATATCACTAAATGGCAGTGGGTAGGAATGATTGAGATCTTGCAAAAGGCATACATTTAATTCACATTGCCACAGTATTTTCAGAATATTCAGAAAAGATGTTTTCCATTATATATATTTGATAATTACTTGTACATGCTCCCTGGACAAAATTCTGTCCGCCTGACAGATAGATCTCCATGTTAAGCATCACTTAATATTTGCGTACTGCATACACCTGACTTGAAAATAATGTGCTGAAAGTACTGAAACTAAAATACATGGTGTCATCTAGTTTTGGTAATTTTGTCCCTGATAAATCAATAAATACCAATCATAATTACTTATAAAATGGGAATTACGAAAGTAGAATTTTATTGACAATGGTTCACACTAGCTAGGATAATAACAATGCAAAATAAGATTAAATAAGCAATTGTTACACAAAAGGAAAGCTAATGTTCCAAAAGTGACAATGAACAGCAGGCTCTGCCCCACTTAGACAAATAATCCAACTTAAGTCAGTTGGGCTACTCACATGAGCAAGATGAGCAGGAGTTGGCCTTTTCTTGGTTACAAAGGTTTGCAGGCCTTCAGATCATGCCTTGCAGGAAACCTGTGAGCACTTGGTATTATTGCATGCCTCATCTCTTACTGCATGCCTAATTTTTACAAAACATTTAATGACACCACCATATAGTATCCAGATTGAAAGTGTTTAGACGAGTAACCATAAAATCTGAGAACTATAAGTCCTCCTTTCATTGTCCTAAACTGTAACAATGTAGAATAATGTACGATGTAAGATGTCAGGTGGTTGAAAATGGTGAAAGGAGCCTGAATCATGGTTAGATTGCTCATGACGCTGTACTACAGATAATATTTCAGAATACTGCTATCCCAAGAACTCAAAATAATGCAACAAGCTTCTTTAACCATGGGGCTTATTCACTGGATACAGGCGTTACAAATAAGTTTGGATGAGGTGACCATAAAGATTTAAGAAAATCTAAAAATATTAAGATCACATTTGCAAATATAACATCAGTATTCCTCGTACATTTTAGAATAGATATGTACATTTCTGTACCTATCAAACAGTTAATAAAAGATGGTTCCTCTAGGCAATTTACAAACTATAGTTTCATCTAGATATGTGTCAGTGTAAATCAGGAACCTTCAGTTCACAGTTTTTCTAAACAAGTATACCATAATCTATCCTAGCCCTGTTTCCATCAGACCCTCATAAATCTACCACATTGCACTGTCTTCTCAGAATGCAGTCAAATTCACAAATATTTTAAAGGTATAGTGAAATAAATATACAGCAAGTCTATCATCCTAGTAGTACTCAGTAATTTCCTTCACCTGCAGTATATATTTCATTTTAACAGATCTTTAACAGATACCGACTAACCATGTTTAAAGGCTACCTCTTCATTATTGCCCTTTATCCATAAAGTGCTCTTTTCGTTGACCTTAATATATAAAGGTGAAGATAGGCAATCCCTCCATATAAATACTTATCTATATGGTTTTGTTTTTAGGATATTTAAGATAGGACTAGTTGGACAAGACACAACTATAGTTTTCTTAATTTTCAAGTGCCAGTGTTTAATTTATATTGTTTAAAGTATCTAGTACCATTAGAAAAATCAGAAGTCCTAAAATGCAGCGTTCTGTTTTTTTCCTAACATTTCATATCCTATTTTTGATAAAAGCATAAAAACCATTGTGACATTTATTTGTAATCTTTTAAAATTAAGGTCATATATGGACTTTAGAATATAAAAATATCTCTTTTCCTCGAATTATATATTATAGTTTTGTATTTATTGAATGCGTTCATAGGCTCCCTTAGGATGTGAAATGTATGGAAATATATGTGCATTACTAAAGAAAGAACTAAATTTATTCTTTCCCCACATCATGGTCTTCTTTGCAGTAAAGGTTTTTAATTCAACACAGAGCTAGAATAAGATGGAGCCAATTTCCTGGTCTATATGTGTGACAAATGCTAAAAGTGGTACAAGATTAACAAATTAGTTGAAGTATAGATCTTAAAAGATTTTTTTTACTGTGTCCCCAAATCAAAATGCATGCTTTATTTGAAATGAAGGCATCCTTTAGAATTGAGTAATAAATGAGGATCTTATATTTTCCTGTAATTTAAGATGAAAAGAACGGTAACCTGAAAAATTGATATTTATCTGGCAAACTTTATAAAGGTTTTATAACACATAATTCAAATAATGTTTTAAACACAATTAGTTGCATTGTTTGGTGATTGAATCCTGTATTTTAATATTAGGTTTACCATAGAAACTTAGTCATTTTGAATGTGTGTATATTTACTTTACATATTAATATTGGAAAAATATTAATTATCGTTTTCTTGAGCCCTATGTCAGATAGGAAGACCCAATTTAAAGTGAGCCTGCGTAGATATACAGTATGAACACGTGTGTCATTATAAAAAGGTTTCTTTATGATGGTTTGAAATAAAAAGTATGGAACTTGACCTTTGTAGCCGACATAGTAATCACCTACTTGATGTAATCCAGATATCTAATACCAAACAATAAAAACATCTGTGACAACAAAATCATGCAAAGGTTGTGGAATTGTTTAATTTTTTGAAAACAATACCTATATGTAATAATCAGATAAGCCTGAATTGGTTTTCTCTTTACACAAAAAACTTTTGCACTTTGCAAATGGTGGTTTTAAAGGGCTATTAACTTGGATGGGAAAGCTTTATAAGCTCTCATGCATATGTTTTAGAGTTAGCTCATTCATTCTGCTTTTAGAACCTTGTCATAGTCCACCTGTTTTGCTTTTTCTTAACTTGCATCAAAATAATAGCATTCTTTAAAAAAAGTACATTCTTACTTGAGGTATCCAACCACAATATGCTTAAAATTCAAGAGGAGCCATATTCAGGTTATATGTCTCAGTCACCCAATCTCCCTTTCACATATCTGTTCATGTTGACAGACTATGTCATAATACATCAACAGAAAGATCAGCACTGAAGAACAAAAATTCATCACCTGACAGCAATAGGAAAACTGATTTCCACTATTAAATTAGCAAAAATATACCATTACTTCACTACCAATAAGGATACTACAGCTAAAAGCATTCACTATAATATAATTCTGAATGAGCATCAGGGATTTTTTTATTTTCATAATCTTTATGTACAAAAAGGGGGAGGGTGGGATGGCACTGGAACTCAAGGATGTTTACATCTTTGAGTTAAGAGTTGATTTCTGCCAAATTATTTGCCATGTTGTCTCTTTACTGTTATAGATATTAGCTTAATTAAAGAAAGCTGAAGACAGAGCTTCAATTCTAAAATATTTTCTGATGGAGTATCTTCTTATTTATTAGTTCAAGGATATAGCTGGTAAATACTTTGTATCAATAAAGTATATCAGCTCCTTTATGCCTTAGAAAGTCTATTCATATAAAGAAGCATTCAGGCTCTTATTGCTAAAGATGTAATTTTTAATATACTATACTATGCACTGGTGTTTCAATAGGAATTTAACAATACCTGGAATAAATAATATCTTTTGCAGCCTGGGGCAACATCTGCCACTTATGCATTAATTCTGCCCCTGTTTCAACACTCTACAACATATGCACTTCTCTTTTGTCTGTTATCCTAGAGTTGTGTTATTCCCAAATATTGACATCATCTACTTTTATCAGCACTAACTGCTCTGAAGCTTCCTAGTCTCATGCTCAGCTCTATTTCTTTCTATTGATTATCTTCCTTACTCCAGCAGGTAGCTAGCCAGCACGGCTGTCCTGAGAAATAGCTTCCAATGACTTTATATGCACAATTTACACGGAATTGTTTAAAGAAGATATTAGCCTCAATACAAATCAGTGAACCTCATTTAGTCAATACTGCACAATTCAGCTGTTGGCACCCTGTCACATGTTAGTCTTTAAAGTCAACTACCATACTCAATCTTCACATTAGCTATAGTATTTAGTTTCATATTAAAATGAAGCTAGTTTTTCACTTTTCTTTTCTTTTTGAAATCTCTTCAGTATACTTTTTACATCACCTCATTGAGCCATATGATAGTAATATAATTTTAAGTATAAAAACCTGAGATTAAATGCTTGATTTTTGACAGTGTCCTTAAATATAATAAATTCAAAGGGAAATACTGTTAAGTTAAAATGGAGTGTTTTTCATTAAGTCCAATCAAATGGTAGACAACAAAGGATCTTTTATTTGAGAATATGAAGTGAAAATGAAAACCAGAAAACCTTTACTAAGAAAAGGTCTAGCTAAATTATGTTGGAAGGAGGTCTCCAGATTGAACCTGGGTGTTTCTTTAGCTAAAAGTGAATTAAACTAAGATGCACTATGGGGGAATATTTTACAAAGAAGCAAAACCTAGTGCTCTGTGGAGATGAAAATAGGCCTTAAATATAGTTAACTTTGAAAACACTCAAAGAACGATCACATGTAAAAAAATTAGTGTAACATCTAATCTGTTCTCTTATAATCAGGATGAGGAAATGTTTGGGGAAAGTAATGTTCTTCCTTTTGTATTCCATAGCAATGCCATAAAATTCTATAAGTATCAGACTGGTCCTTCTTTTTTAACTTACTAGGCTATGTTACCTAATGCTAAGATATCCAAATATTGGGCAGAGGGCGGGGGGATATAGAAACACAAGTGCACTTATGTGTTCTTTACTGTGATAGTTAAGCAATGTGATAACTCTTCAATAGTATAATTTCCATTAAAAGAACTCCAGCTTGTGCTGCTCATACTATAATTTACATGTACAGCTATAGACATCACAGAAATGATGCTATGCTCTTAGTTTTGAAGTATAAACCTTTATTTTGACTCTATTTAGCAAGAAAAGAGAAGAAATAGATAGGTTACATTTTACAGTGATATGTAACGTTTTAGAGAGGAAAAACTAATGTAGATCGCATATCAAAAATCAGAGGTAAGATATTTTCAAGGGGGGGGGAGAAAGACGTTTGGGAGTATGAAGAACAAAGTAAACTCTGAGCAGAATATGGATAGGTTATAAAATATAAAAGTAAAAAAAAATGAAGAATGCTCTTTAAATCTGGATAAACCATCATCTGGATTTAATGATATGCTTCTTTCGGATATTCTTATAGGTAGAACAATTATGTAACTAGCTAACCTCTGGGAAAATAATCAATTCTTGGCAAAAGGCTTTACTCCAGATTTTGACTATTTGAATATAGAAGGTGCATTTTGTGCAACCTTTGCTTCTTGCTCTTTTTCCTTTAAAGATCACTGAGTGGAAACTAAGGTTCTGAACCCCAGGTAGAAGAGACGTGCTGAAAGATGACCAGTCTAGCCTTCCCAATATATCTTCACACACACACACTTATCATAATAGGACGCTCACAGAAGAGCCTTTTCCCCTCACTAAGATTCTACAGAGAACAATTTAGATACCAAAGGAAAAATGTAACCAGTGAGGACAGAAATAACTGCATATTCAGGCAGCAAAAAGGCAGGTGTGGTATGGGAATTCCTAGTGTTTGTGACTGGTGCTGTGTGTTTGTTGTAAAAGAGATTGAGGGCTATTTTCCATGGGTCTAAATATGTTTAGTACAAATGCAGGTGGAAACAGAAATCTATCAAATACTGTTTGGTCTATTTAAAAAGTATGATGTCCTTCAGCTACTATCTATGTGTATGTATCTATGTGTGCTAAGTATTATTCTGTTCACATTAATTAGTAATTACTAACAAAGCTGTAAATTTTCTCACTTGCTTTATTAGTGAATGTGTTTTACATCTTAGAAGAAAATGTTTGTGCCTTCAGTTCTTAATTGTACAATAATATTTCTACTGTAACTTTTCCTGTGATAAGATAATAGGAACTGAGAAAGGTACTCTAGTAGTTAACTCAGTCATATCTTACAAAGATAGCTGGATAGAACTGTACTTGGAAATACATGTAATGTGAAGTCTGATTTTTCAAAACCCTAAACTTTTAAAATTAACTCTGAAAATTATGTTTGTTTCAATAATACAGTAAATGAGCAGATGATGAGGCACAAAGTATCTTTTAAGAAGGTATATCACATTTATTAGGAGACTGTATGCAACCTAAACATTTATAAAATGAGATTAGTGTAGCTGTTTCTGTAATAATTAAAAATAAATTTTACCAATATTACCTGTGTCTGTTTTCATTATGACAGGAAAAACAAAAAAAATTGTGCAATGTTGCTTATCCTGTCTAAGGTCATCATTAAAGATGACACATACTTATGATGTGTTGTAGTTAATCTATATTGATCACCTTTTTGGTTCTGTTTAAAAATAAATAATAGTAATGGGGCTTGGAAATCCCCCAAGAAGTAGACTTCTAATATTTAAGGAGAAAGAAACCCTTTGAAGCTTCTTTTAGCCCAAACAAATGCAGTTTTGTTTTGTTTCTTTAAAGCATATATTACTAAACTCAGATGTAGTGTTTCTTTAACCAAAAGAACTTTTTATTACATGCAAGGGTGCATGTGAATAATTAATAATCAAGTTTAATTTATTGTTTTTAATTGAAAATCTGACATTATACACTTTTAATACCAAAAATAAGTGATTAAATTATGAGGCTTTTCCCCAAGCCCTTACATTAAGATGCCATTATTTATGTTATTTATCAGTAGAACATTGTTAGAATCTCTACTTGATTAATTTTTGATTAATGCTTTATAAATTTGATCTCAGGCATATGTATTCTCTATGATTTTTAGACAGATGTCAGTCAGTGTTACCATATCAATTTTTATCAGAAAATCGAAAAGCATGTTAAAACTTCTCCAGCTAATATGGAAAATCTCCACAAGGCTATATTATTAAATGTTAATTATTTCCTTAAGATAAGTATTAACTGAGAAAAAAAACAGTTTATAAAGCATCTGAATCCAAATTTTGCCTGCTTTCCTTATGCTGTATCCATAGATGTTCATGTAGTGCATTAAGTAAGGTAAAACTAGTAAAGATATTGTAATTATTCTCTTGATATAATAAACCCAGTATGAATATGTCAACATAATTATCAAGAAAACACTGTTTTTGTACCAATTCAAGTTAAGCAGTTTAAGAAATACATATGAACTATGTTTGTATGTGTAAACTATTTGTGAAAGAGGGAGAATAAGTTGTTATAAGTGAAAATGAGCAGTTTTGTCCTTTCATATGAGAGAAACACAACAACCTGCACTGCACAATTCCTCTAACTCAGTGCAGGTGGTTCTACTTAAAGGGCCCAATCCTCTCGCCACTAAAGTAATTTGTAGTTAGTAAGTGTGTTTTAAAGGAAAGTTTTACATGTAACAAATGTGGACTTAGTACTAAGACTGCCTTTTGGGGAGTTAGTGGTAAGGGACTAACCAGATGCATCAATTATATGAAATTCTGAAAAGATACTAAAATGATACTCACGTTGTTTAATATACTACTTTATGTTCATAGTTGAAAATGGAATTGAATATTTTAGAAGGAAGAAAGCTATCAATAATAGAGACAGATATTCAGGACTCTAGATGAAAGCCTATTTACCTTCCCACACGATTTAAAGAATTTCTTGGATATCTCCTCATTCATACTTCAGTGTGTTTGAATCAGAATTCCAAATCTGACTTTTATATTTTATACAGATTTTAAGCATTGTGGAGGAGAAGAAATAGGTTTTGTTTATATTCAGGAAACAGTCCTCACACAAGAAAAACACCAATTTGATTCAACAATAATGTACATAATTGAACTTAGATGTACAAAGGTTAAAACACTTGTAGCCATTGTGTAGACAGCTAAAACTCAACAGTTCAGTGCTTCTACCAAAAACTTCCATAATCTAATATTATTTGAATACTGATGCTTGTGCTAGATCTTCCTGTACACTTTAAAAAAATAATAGATGGGGCATAGGTTACATCAGGGGTAGGCAACCTATGGTATGCGTGCCAAAGGTGGCACGCGAGCTGATTTTCAGTGGCACTCTCCTTGCTCAGGTCCTGGCCACTGGTCCGGGGGGCTCTGCAGTTTAATTTAATTTTAAATGAAGCTTCTTAAACCTTTTATAAACCTTATTTACTTTACATACAACCATAGTTTAGTTATATATTATAGACTTATAGAAAGAGACCTTCTAAAAATGTTAAAATGTATTACTGGCACGCGAAACCTTAAATTAGAGTGAATAAATGAAGATTTGGCACACCATTTCTGAAAGGTTGCTGACCCCTGGGTTACATTGTTAGTTATGGCCTCTTTTCCATTAGGGGAAAATAACTGATTTCTAGATCACTTTTATTTAAACTTTGTTGGAATCTATAAACTTTACAAATGGTCTTAGGAGACAAAGTGTTCTTTAGTTCATTTGAACAGTTGATAACTTTATTGAAACAAATCAATTAAACAAGTTAATTAGCTTTCATAAAACTTCTCAAAAAAACTAGAACTCCAAACAGTTCATCATTATAGTATACAAAGAACGGAATATATTTTAAGGTCTAGCTTTACAGTTCCATCAACACATCAAATACATATATCATTAGAATAGGTGTCTATTTAAAAATGTAGCCATGGTTCATTCAATTGTGATGTGATTCCCTAAAAGTGATTAGTTCAATGCAGGTGCAAGAATGAAAATATCTTCAATATTATCCCTCTATAAAAATATGGGCTACTGTTGGTAACGAAAAGGTGGAGATGGAGCCAAGAAAATCCTTTTCCTTGTCTCCACAAAAGGCTTTGGGCCTAATTATTTTTAAGTATAATCCAGCCAACATCTTCTCATGCTTAGCTGCACTGAGTGACACTATTTGTGATGCCCAGTCTGCTGAAACTGAGCAGGTTGCTGTCAGTTTAAAAATGACTATAATAAAAGTGACCATGAAGATGGATCTTGTGATTTTGCGTTTCTAATCAGTCATCTGTGAAGAACACTTTTGCTTTGATTCAGCAGACTGGTGACAGCCATGATTGATAGTGCATGAGGATGAAAAAAGGTTATTAACTGTCTTCCTATTAAACTCAATGTATTACCCCTCTAGGTGCATCTCATACTTTAAGTTAAAGTACTTACTCAGGTAAGGTCAAGAATGAATTCTATAAACACAGTATCCATCCTGTTATAGATGAAAAAGGGACTCTAATGCCAAATTTTAAAAATTCAGCATTAAACCTCATACAAATGTGATAATCTTAATTATTTTCACTAAAACAAAAATAATTATGCTTTTGTTACACACACACACACACACACACACGCACACACACACACACACAATATGTGTGTGAGACAGAGGGAAAGAGATCCACTGTAGATGTAGATGTACATATTGGTTACAATAATTCTGGCATAAAAGTGGAACTAATGCTAGATGCGCAAAAGAAATGTGGAATTGGAATGTTAAATATTACAACTTGGCAATACTAGCATTTATGTAGAAATATAGCATTCTGCTCTGTCAGTGGCTAACTCTGCAAAGAATACAGAGGTTGTTTTAAATAATTTCTAAATTTCTAGACCCAGTTATTTACAAAAAAAAAACCACCCTCAAATGTTTTACTAGTTATTTTTGTTTGCCCACAATATATATTTTAGCATTATTTTTAATTTCATTCCCTCTTTGCACTGATGAATTTCAATTTAATCAGTTCACCGATATTTATTCTAACTTGGATGGAAAGTGTAGCAAATTCATTACATATGTTCTAAAATTATTGCTCAACAGTTATATTGGTTGCTAAAGTACTTAGTTTTCTACAGGTAATCACTGTGAAGTCACCGTTTTAAAGGAGATGTAGTATAAAAACATGAAACGCATGTTTCCTGGGTTCATTATTACCACTGACATTAAAATCCACTGAAAGGAAGATCTGATCTGCACTCTGTATTCTTATTATAAACATTTTAGATTTATAAGTTTGTTCTGGGAGGAAATATTAACAACATACCATATATGTGCTTTTTAAATTAAAGTTCTTATAAATAGAGCACTCTTATAAACAATAGTCTATTTTTAGATCTTTTTAAACTTATTTTATGCATTTGAACATATTTCAAACACACTTTGAATTAGTTTGTGCCCATTTTAAAATGACAATCCCCTACTATAATGTTCTCTCTGCAAACTGAGAAGACCAAAATATCAAGAAACCAATGACTAACTATAATGTGCACACTCTTATCTAAAGGAATGTACATACTTATTAAAAATAAACTATTAGCACTACACTATATCTAGAGTACCTGCACTGTATATAGAATCCCCAAAAGACACAGTACTGTGCTATGCCATACTTACATTTCAGCAGAAATTTATAATTCAGGTTTATAATATTCCATTATTTCCACTTTAAATTATATTGATTATACTGCTAAAGCTCATTAAAAATTAGGATATGTATTTATAGAGAAATGAGGGAGTATTACTCCAAAACAAGAATAATTTTTTTGAAAAAAAAAATCCTTCATATATTTATACTTCTACAGTGATTGTGCTTCAATGCATCTTAATATATTAAAGTTTGCACGCAAAAAAAGTATGTGTTTTAATTTTTTCCATGATGTTGGTGCATTTCAACAATTTTCCTTTTTCAAACTGCACACAACAAGACTTTGGTAGTGGGTTAAAATGAATACCTAAGATAAATGTAATCTACCTATCTGGTGGCATTTTCCCACAGGAAATGTTAAAACAATCCTCTGTATGGTCTTTATTTCAGTAAATTGAGTTCCCCTCAGGTGTGGATCTGGGAATATGCGCCAATTTTCCCTTTTGTAACATTTCTGCTTTCTTATAAATTGCAATCTTGTTTTAGACCCGTGTGGATTTACAACTGGCTTCTTTCTCTCTGACAATTTGGGGTCACTGTGGCTGTAGGTGAGCAATAATTTCAGGGGTGATGGGGATATTGACAGCATTTAGTAATCTAAGTTCCTGGGCAAATATCTGTAAAACACACACTTCCAGGATGGGCTTGTACTTAATGAGGTTTCTGGGTGGTACTGTTTGCCTCATTTACAGAGTGTATTTTGTTTTAAACTGTCTTAAATATGAATTTCCATTTGTTTTTGTATGTATATTGAGAAATGTTTAAAGAAAAAGCTATCATTGCTCCCCGAGGAATTTTAGGAATCTAGTCCTTTTAATCAAAACAGCAAATTATGGATTACAAGCTCAATTCAAATATATATTATAATATGGAGTCATAGAGTTTATGGCCAGAAGAAACCACCAGATCATCTAGTCTGATCTCCTATATATCACAGGCCATTAACACCACCCAGCACCTACACACTAACTCCAACAAGCAAAATTAGATCAAAGTATTACAGCCCACAGGAGGCTAGACTATTATGTGCCACAGGGAGAGAATAAGAAGGACTGAAGCACACCAGTGCCCATAGTCCCCCCCGCAAAGTCAAGGAAATGACCAA
This sequence comes from Gopherus flavomarginatus, assembly GCF_025201925.1. NCBI lineage: Eukaryota > Metazoa > Chordata > Testudines > Testudinidae > Gopherus > Gopherus flavomarginatus. The sequence goes on from NC_066618.1 coordinate 245,282,504, forward strand.
ATGAGATATACCCAGCTAATCCAGGCAAGTGACACATACCTACATGCTGCAAAGGAAAGTGAAAAAAACACCAAAGTCACTGCCAATCTGATCTGGGGGAAAATTCCTTCCTCACCCCACCTATGGCAATCAGTTAAGACTCTTGAGCATTCACTTTTAACAAATCCAAATTGTGTCAGACTGTGAGAAGATTTGAGAGTATCTTTTGTTTTGAGTACCTCATGTATGTCTGGAGAGGGTGAAGCCGGTTTACAGGAGTTTGTACCATAAGCAGTGCCTGCAAGTAGTCCATGGACTTGATCTAAAACTCCCATTGAAATCAATAGCTCCCATTAATTTCAGCAGGAACTGGATCGAGTCCAATGTGACTACTCACCCAACTGATAATTTGTAGGATTGGACCCCTAGTATTTGCTTCATAAATGACATGGAATCCAGGGGAGGGGGGGGGGGCAAACAAAACATAGCTCCAGCCATTCACAGAACAGCTAAAGTGCTCCTGTGAAATTTGGGTGCAGTTAATCAATTTTATTTCTTCCTCGGATATCGTAAAAGGCTCTGCACTGTCAGAAAAACCTAGGCCTATTCAACCCGCACTGTGGTGTATCTGAAAACTAGAATAGGCTCCAAACCTCAAAGATACTGGCACAGTTTGAAAGGTCTTGTATTCCAATACCGCTCCCTTCCAGAAGATACTGTACTTACATAAAGCAAACCCTGAGGCATGTTACAGACAAGGTACATGGTACCCATTCAGGACTGAGCAAGGAGCACACACATAGGCATGTGCCATAGAGACCAGCACTTGCGGTAGCTCTGTACCAGCACCTTAGTATCCAGGCTCCCCTGCCCAGAACCAGGCTGCTGTTGGGGGCAAAAAAAGAGGGGGGAAAAACAACCACTGGCTGCCTTTTCTGTCCCTTTCGGCGGTGGAGGGAGCACTGTTGCTCTGAAGGAGGCAAAGCTGCACAGAATTAACCACAGTGGTCATAAACCTTGGATCTGGGTCTGGAGTTTGTTTCTGCTGTTGGTGTTGAGGCCTCACACCTGATGGTGTAATATTCCTTATCCAGGCACAAACTTCTCTACCAAGCTGGGACTTCAAAGCCCCCCTTGAACTATTTATTCCTCCCTGCCCCCTAGAGGAGCAGGGGCTAATGGGGGAGTCCAAGAGTGTGGTGAGAAAGAGGACGGTCCTCTGCCAGCTGCATTTGCTTCCTCCAGTACCTGTGCGCAGGGGCCGCCGCAGCAGCTGCCGCCTCCGCCCCTCCCCGCCCCTCCGTGAGTGTGCTGCTGCTGCTGCTGCTGACAGGCTCGCCAGTGATTTGCTAGGCTTGCCTAGGTTGCCATAGTGTTGACTCTTTGGTCCCTGCGAAACTGCCCAATGGCTGGAGGATTGGGATTAAAGCGGGAAGAGGCAGCCACCGCCTCATCTTCAGCAGCTGGAGCCAGCAGCCGCTGGAGCAGGAGGCTCATGAGGACAGCAGGCAACGCACACAGAGCCAGCGGCCTGGGCAGGGGTGGGAGAGTATCCGCAAATAATGTACAGTAGTAGGAAGAGTGGGGGGAGTAATGAATTCCATCAGAGGGCTGGAAAGGAAGCATTTCTCAGAGATCTGCCACATTAAACATTGCCCACACGAAAGACGTTATTTAACAAGGAGGGGAAAGGCAATGGGGACGCGATAAGAGAAAATAGATAATGACACGTAATCCAAACCATACGCTGGAAACCAAGTTACTTCGCAGAACAAGAGTTACACGCTCAACTTTTTTTTTAGAAGCTGGAGTTGAAAGACAGGGAGAGCAACTTGTTAAGGAGAGAAATACTTCTCTAGGAACTGAGTAAATAAAATAGCTGAGGAGGAACAGTGGTGGGAGGGGCAGACAAGGGCGCATATTCTTATATACAAACCCTAAAGGAAATTGTAAACTAGGAAAGGAAGCGGGAGGGCTACTTCTGTTGTAAATTAGAAGGTAAATGGAGGCTAGCGCGGAGAAAGGGGAAAGTAAAACTATTCAAAATCTAGAACAGAAGCACCGGTGAAATTTACCCAGTGTGTAAAAGCCCCCGAGGGAGGAGAGCGTATTGTCATTTGGTGGCACTCATCTCCTCTGGTGTGTAGGTATGAAAGGGGAAATGGGTGCAGATAAATGTTAATACAGCACAAGTCTGGAGGAGACCCAGTCCAAAATAAGTTGACGATTTAGCAGATAAAAACAGGTATGAAAAGTGACTGGAAGAAAATATGAAGCCAGAACATAGGCGAGCAGAAAGTTGATAAAAGATTAAGAGCATCGGAGGAGGACGATCCAAATGGGGAGGAAAATAAAAGAACTTATTGGATAGAAGAAAGGAAACAGCCACAGCAGAGAGGGGAAGAGAGAATGAGCGTGAGGCAGAAGAAAGGGAGAGATTGAGGAAAGTAAGGACTGGAGGAGGAGAGCGAATGGTGGGAGAGGGTGAGAAAAAGAATGACAGCGAAAAACTGGAAGGGGAGAGTGAAGGAGGGACAGAGGGAGGGAAGTGGGGAAAGAAGGGAGGAGATAATGCGAAGTCCCCAAGACTAGAGAAGGTGAAGCAGTGAGTGGGAGAGAGCTCAGTCTGAGGTTTAGGTTAGATTTCCAGAGCTCATCGACCAGCCCGCTGGAGTCACTATTCAGCCCGAGTCCCAAACACACGCCTCACTAACTACTTTACAGCCACTTTCATTGATTTTCTTTATCAAATAAACATAATACTCGTTACAGTGACACTTCCTCTTGACGCAGTCAGAATGCCACCGGCTCTGATTGCTGCGTTTCTCCGGACTGCAGTTTTCTCCTCTAACTAAATTGTGTTATTTCACATAAATGGTCAAATATCTTATTGCTTGCAGAATATTTCGCTAATCTGGAAAGTACACTATTGATTAGGTAAATCATTTAGATTGTAAAATACAGGTCTCCTCCCCCCCAGGTCCGCCGCAAATCTGGAGTGCAACAGCAAATTTGTTCCTTCAGTTTCAGCAGTGGCTAGTATATTTGCATATTTATTTTTGCTAATAAGTGGTAACTTGATTGAAAGGGCAACGTTTGCAGCGAACGCTGTCTCTTGGATAATATAGAAAAATTAACGCAACTTTAGCAGTTGCACCTAAACTGTCAATCTGTCTAAACGCTTCAGTTTTAAAACTCAATTTCATTAAAAAATGTATTTTCCCCTAAAAGTAACTCCCTTCGAGAGCTGTGTTTGAACTAGGTTCTTCCATATATGTCAAAGGGCTGTTGAATTATTCATTATTATAATTACTATCATCATTGTCATTATCCCTTTCCATGTGGAAATAATTTTATTATCGTAATTTGATACCTGAAGAATTTCCTGTTAGTCGTTTGATAATCATTTTTTCTACTGAAAAGAAAAGTTTTGTTTATAAATGAGAGAGAAATATTTTAAATGCTTTTATGTTTGCTATAGATTTCCGTTTATCTAATCGATCGGAATGCCAATAAATCGATTAAAGGTTTAGTGTTTTACAAACAACCATTTTGTGCTTTTTGATTTTACGTTCAGAAGGATTTTAATAAAGCTAGTGCTTTCTCTGAACATGTGTTCACCCAAAACCTAATATTGCATCATTTTTTATTATTTACAATTGCAATTTAAAGTGCCTCTAATGAGAAGAATAAACACAAATAAAAGAAGGAACTATTCTGTTAAAATTACTCGTGCCAGTCGTCAATATAGTTAGGGAAAGCCCTTAAAAATCATGGTGAATTATAGGAGATCATACAGTGATTGCGGAATATTAAATTAAACTTAGATAAATCCGCATTGAAGGAGGCAGCACCCAATCCTGAATTTATTTCCCATTTTCTATAACAGCATCACTGCGCTCCTCTCTTTGCAATGACAATGTGCCAAATCTAGGCATTTTGAAAACATTTTCCATATGCTTTAACTGGAGACTGATAGACAAAGAAGAAAAGAAGATGGTCTTTTTTCTCTTGAGGTATATTTCCTTTAACTCTTTCTCCAAGCTTTTCAGATCTTCATCATTTTAAAACAGAAGTTTGAGACTCAGTAGACTTTTTTTTTTTTTTTTTTACATTTTCCCCCTTAACGCGTAATCAATTCCTGAACTTTGGAGTTTCAGTTACGCTTTAATGCAGGACTATAGAACTATCCTTTCCGTACCTTGACGGACAAGATTTTTTGGGAGAAAGCATTGATTCACTTAGCTTTCGCTTGCTGGTTTTTGTAATTAGAGATGGTTTTAATTATACTTTTTGTAAGTCAGATCAGATGTGCGGCTTGCTTGCTAGAAGGATTTTTTCTTTTAACGGTGCTTTTAATTTATGTGTAGATTTTTTTTTGCGGACAGCACAGAGGTGGTGGCTTTTATTTAGCTGTAAAATCCACACGTTTGCTTTGAAAACTTGGCTCCTTGGGCGAAAATAACTTTTCCTGGTTGCTTTATAATCTGTTGATCGCAGAGGTAGTTTAGCATATTGTCTACACAACAAAGATTCCTGTTTTATTGGCATTGAGGAGTGTTGGACTTAGGTTTAAATATTTCATAACTTTGTTGTATATACAACAAGATCGGTAGTTGTATTGGCTTTTTCTTTCTTTTATTATTTCTTTCTACCGGAATCGTTTTATTTTTGAATTCCCTCTTTTTTTCCCTTTTCCAGAATAGACTATATATATATATATTTCTCACTTGGATGTATCACTGCTGGAAATAGGCTCTTGGGCTTTCGTGACCTGGGGAGGGGGGGTTGGTAAGCGGTCGTTTTCCTTGATTTGCATAAGAGCTACTGAGGTGTCTGTGAAGTTGGTGAACTGCTTTTGTTTAGGGCTAGTCCTGACTATTTTTGTTTATAAACACTGGGGTGGTTGCCGGGAGGGGAGGGAGGTCAGAGCACTGTCAAAGCGCTGACCTCTGAAAGCCCAGAGGGCGCCTGGCTCCTTCACCCTCTCCTGTCTCTCTCCCTCTCCCTTTTCCTTTCCAATCCCATCCAAGGCCAGGAGCTCAGGTTCAGGGCATTTAATCCCCGCGAGCTTTCCAAGAAAGGAGCTGGAAAAGGGCCGTTAAGGCTCCGGAGGAAACGCCGACAACTGCCTGAGATCTGGGTGGCTTTTATTGTAATGTCCCGGTGCGAGTTTTTGTGCAGCTCCAGCCAAAATAACAACAGCAACAACAACACAAGGCCAATCAACTGTACTATTTAGCACACACAAGCTTATCGAGATGCCTGTCCTGTTTGGATATGATTATTTGTAGGTCACTGCGTAAAGATGCACTTTCAGTAGCAGAAGGTAGTTCTCCATTCTAGGATTTGGGAAGTGGGCGGGGGGGGACAGAATTTTAAGGCATTATGTTCATGTTGTTCTATTTCTTTTTCGAACCGAACTGTAACTTTCTAATAACTTTTTTTTCGGTGCATTCTGGAATGTGTTTGGTTTGTGTTTTGTAAATTACCACTAGATTTGTGTACATAATACCTGCAACATAATAATACTTAATAAGCCAGTGTCAACTTCATCTCCCCAAAATGGTCCGAGAGATTGCTATCAGGTTTAAGTGTGTTTTGAAATGAAGTTGCTGAGTTAAACCAAAAATGTTAGTTAACACACTGCCTTTGTCAAATAGCCCCCGGGAGGAGAAAAGACAACAGACAAGGAAAGGAGGTGGGGCTGGGGATCTGAAAGTGTCTGTTGCTCAGATAAAGGGTCTGTAACCCTGAAATCTTGTAATACCTCGTTTCAAACTGAGTTCATCTATAGACTTAGGGAACACCGTCAAAAGACAAGCATCCTCTTTCCCTTGGGCTGGGGGCCATTTCTTAGGGAATTATGTCGGGTTGTTAAGTAGGGGAGCGGCTGTAGTTATGTATCGCCTCATGCCCTTGTGTGTCCGCGGTACAGATTTGGGGAATGAAATGAGCCTGGCAAAGAGACTTGGTGTCAAAGTGTATCTGTTGGGTTTGCACTTCGTTGAGGAATAAAGCATGGTCAGTGCTCGTTCCTGGCCCCCTCCAGACCCTCCTCACCCGGTCCAATAAGTTTCTGTGGGGGCTGAGGCTGGGGCGAGGGGGGGGCAACACTTAGAGGGCGACAGATTTTTCCTCTTTGAAATGTAACGTCACTATCAGAGCTTTTGTGGTTTCAACATAAGGCTTAAAACAAAAACAACAACAACCCTACAACAACCCAAAATGTATAACGGTGCCTCGAGGAGCGGTTTGGGGGAGGGGGTCCGCAGAGACCAGAGAAGAAGAGCTGAGAGGTTAGGCAGGAGCCTTCGGGGGCGATCAGCTGAGTGAGTGGGAGCGAGAGGGAGGAGAGAGAGGGAGCCTTGCAGCCGGGGCCAAGCAGCTGGGGAGCCCGCTTGAAGCAGCAGCAGGAGCCGGCCAGTCCCCGGGTCCTTCTAGCTGCTGCTCGCCTGCCTCCCTTCCTCCCCCTGACAACACCGAGCTTCGCTCTTATCACATCCCGCAAACCTGCTGCTGCTGCTGCTGCCTTTCGGAATTAACCTTCTTCGATTTTTCCTAGCTACGTGGCGATCCCCGGGTTTCTTCTAAACTGTTAACATCCCGTAGTGATTCCCGCCCCCCCCCACCTCCCCGTAAGCTACTATTTTTAGGAAAAGAGAGAGCGAGAGAGGAGCTATCAAACGTTAGAAAGGACAGTAAACAGTGGCGGAAGAAAGCCTGAAAATGTGGACTCTCCTCTCACAATTCCTGCCTGCATTCCCCCTCTTTGTTCCCTGAGCTGTGACTCAAGAACACTAGAAAGAGCTGTAGCCCACTCCAAGAAGAGAGAAAGGGAAAAAATCTGCAACAAAAAAGAATGACTTGACTGATCTGACGTTTGGTGTTTTGACATTAATAACATTAATGATATTGATGTTTCACCAGAAAAAAAGCACTAGGAATAAAGGGGGGAGGGGACTTCAAAACTAAATTATCTTCCTTTCCTTATTCTTCTATGACATTAAGTATACGTGTTTCTTCACTTGAATTTGAAAGAGATGTATTGTTCTCAGGTGTTTCTTCATCTTGCTGTATTTAATTGTCTCCAGTCTTAGGAAATGTTTTACCATCCTTCAGACATACACTTGAATGGACGATGCATCGTTCTAGTTCAGAGTCCCGTTTCGTCTATAATTTAAGCCTAAAAGTCCTCTTTCCATCATATCACGTCAATCTGTTCCTGTAAATGGTTTTCAGAGATTTCATTTTCACCCTTTGTTTGCATCTCTGTTTTTTCTCTGTAAACACCGATCGCTGTTTCCTTCATACACTCAGTCACAGGCAGCTTTGCTTTCCGAGATCTACATGCATATACATACGTTTGCACATATGGTTTCCTTTAATTGATGAGCTGATGTAATCCTGAGGTAAGGTTTGCAAAGGAATAAAGTTCTTTCCGAGAACGCGAAAGTGCCCCTGTCTTTTCTTTAAGTTCGAGTCCTGGAGCTTTTCCTGAAGTTTGAAGCAGGGTTTCTCTGGATTTAGGTAGTTTTGTTTCTCTCCTCGTTATAGTGGCAGTTCCCGATGTTTTGGATAACAGTATAAAGATAACTGTACTTCCATGCTGGTGACTTCCTCCCTCCCTCCCGCCCATTTTCTCCCCAAACTATCAGGACCTTCGCTATGACCTTAAACATCTGCTTTCAGCAACTTACTTCCCTGACACTGGCCTGTGCCTGCTCTTTTAGGGCAGCCCTGATTCAGCATCAGGTGGGGATTTTCCTGTTAGTGTTAGTTCCAGGATGTGCAAAATGTTCCCCTAGAATGGAAAGGTTTCGGGCCCAGAAAGGTGCATATTTATATCTTCTGGTTTTGTGGGGATTGGGATAAACCTTTCTGTTGGTATTTGGCTTTTAAGGCCTAAAACGAGGTTTTGACATGTATCACCAACTTCAAAGGCATGTCAGCTCTAAGGTTATGGTTCACCTGCGCAAGGTCCTTGGTATTGTAAATATCCGATGTATTTAACTGTTACTTTGTGATCTTTTTCTGGTATACCCATTTCTGGAATAGCGTTATTAAAAATCTGCACGTGTTCCTGCGGTGTATTCGGAGACTCTTTGAAAAGTCATTTTTTTTATCTTCGGTAGGGGATATTTTGAAGTATGTCTATTCCTAGTTTTTGTTAATTATCTTTTAATGAAAGTGTCACTCATATTCACATCTGTACTATTAGATTTGGATAATTAGGTTTTCAAATTAGAAACAATCTCCTTAAATCCCATACAAGACAATATTTGTAGTAGATTCCCACTTATATTTGTACGTTTTCCTCTATTTTTCATCATGATAGATTTTTTTTCAAGAAAGGAAGATGCCTGATAAAATAACTTAGATGAAAAAATATTAATAAAATATCAATATTTGTCGTAAAGTTGGTTTATGGTATGTGCTATGCTACATGTATAGTACACAAAGATATTCTTTCCCTAGACTAGTCTTTACTTCGTTTTCTTAACGCTGTTTAGTGTTGATATTTTATAATTCTTTTGCTATTGTTTTTTATCTTGCTGATTTCCTTAACCAGTTACATCGTGGATACCAAATATAGTGTGTGTGTGTATGTTTGTGTGTGTATATGTGTGTGTGTAAAACTTTCTCTGTGTGTTTAAATAAATGCTTCTCTGTATCTATATAAGTAGATATTTCCCATCTTAGACCCGCTATCTTTCTTCTTACGGTGGCATTCTACATTCATTATCCCATTCCAGGCATATTTCTTCCTAAATCCCTATTTAAGAAAACAAAAACAAAACCCCCCTCACTGGTGGAATAATTAATTTGCACTCATTTCTTTTAAATTCCCAAGCAGTTGAAAGAGCAAGACTTCTCTCCCCACCTTCTCTCTCTCTTTTTTTTAATTTTCCCTTGCCATCTACTTTGTGTGTATGGATGTATGTGTCTGTGTTACTAATGAAGTTTGCAGACTTGTGTTTGTGTCCATAAGCTCCTTTCCTGCTGCCCGTTCTTCTCTGGGCTGGTTGTGTGGTTCATGCAGCCCCTACGAGCCCCCAGCAGCCGCGGCAGCTCCTGCTTCTCTAAGTCCTGGGCTGCGCGTCATTTGCAGTCTGGAGAATGTTGATCACCTCACTAATTACACCTCTCTCTCTCTCTCTCCTCTCCTCTCCCTCGCTCTCTCTCGCTCATTCCCAGAGTGCATATCGGGAATAGACACACAAAGACATGCGCACTCAACTTAATCAGCCATTTTTTTAAACAGGGCTAAAACGATAATAATTAGCAGAATAAAGACATATCGGATTTTCATTTCCTTTCCTCCTTTTCCCAACCCCTTCACAACCAAACAGCGAGACCGCGGTCGGCACATGCTTTAACAACTCCCGGACCCCAAAGGACTGCTCTATGTCCCCCACTTCTTGCTCAATAATTTTTATTTCCACCCAATAAAGTTGGAGGATTATTTTTTTTTATTTTTTTTAATGAACCTTCTCTCGTTTACTTGGATGTGATCAGCTGTTAAGTAAATAAAGCAAAACAAAAAAAGAGGCGAAGATCCAGTAGGAACTGCGAGGGGAAATGGAAAGTAAGTTTTTTCTTTAACTTTTATTGAGTAGTTTGTGTTAAATTTAGGTCGAGTATCGATTATCTTTCCAGGCTGATCTTGCACAATCTTTGATATTTCGCTCTCGCTCGCTCTCTCTCCCTCTCTCTGCCTCTTTCTCTCTCCCTCACATACACACACACTCACACTCACATCCCCAGATCCCATGTATCTCTCCCTCTCTCACCCCCCTTTTTTCTGCCTCTTTCCCCATTTTTAGGTACAATATTTGCTCTCATTTGGGGGAGGAGGGGCTGCTTTCTCTTTCTCTCGCTCTCTTTTTATTTTTTATTCTGGGGGGTGACATTTTTCGGGCTCTAACTTTTGGATTAAGTGGAGGATTCTACACGTTTTTCCAGAAGAGGCTTTTCTCCCCCCCCTTTCCTCCCCATTTTGCATTTTTAGGGAGCTGGAAAAAAAACTGTCAGATTAGGAAAGATGTTACCGCTGCCAGAAGTCATCGTCTGCCAGTACCCCCCGCCCTTTGCCCCTTCACCTTCTTTTCACAGCTTGATCCCCACAAAAGTTTGAGGTGTATTTTTGGGGGGGGGCAGATTCCTCGTTTTCCCCCCCAACTTTCGCATTTTAGGCGGCTAGATCCCAGCAGGACGGAGGGGACCCGGACTGTGTGTGTGCGTGCGGGTGCTGTTGGGGTGTGGGGGGTACTGTGTTCGCAGGTAGGTTTCGAGGCAGCAGCAGCAGAAGCTGTGAGCTCCTGTCTCTAGCAGCAGGAAGAGGCAGAGCCCGTTAGCAGCGTGCTTTGCCTGTGTGTCAGTTTCCAGAGAGCTGCTGGCTAGAGGGATGTGCTGACGGACGTTGTCTGGAGCAGGCTGGCTGCCGGAGCAGCTTGCCAGTAGCTAGAGGCATCGCTGCTATTGGGCTTTGGGGCTGGCTTAAGCACCCCCCGCCCCGCCAAGGCTTTACGGGGAAATCGGTATGTTTTGAACCCCAGGAAGATGCTGTAAAACACAAATCGTGATAACGCAGCACAGCCCCTGCTCTGGCTCCCTGTGCCGGGGATCAAGTGCATCCCTGCCGACCGAGCGGCTAATGGCAGCCGCGTCCCTGCTTCCCCCTTCCGCCTTAAATGAAATTCCCTGTAAAAATGGTAATAAACTTTCCCCCCAGCCGATGCCAACTTACGGCCGCTCCCCTCCACTCCTCCCTTCTTTCATCCCCCCCAGCAGCAGCAGCGGCAAACGCACGGGTTGGTATTTCTTTTGTTACCTGCGAGGCGGGCGGCCGGGGGTCTCTCATCGGCTGCTTGGGGCACTGGGTCCAGCCGAGAGAGGAGGCACATCAGTCGGGTTCAGCCTGTTTCACCTCAGCGCCGTCCCGAGGAGGCTTTAGCTCCCATTCAGTAACACACCCTCCTCCTCCTCCTCTTCCTCCTTAGGTACCAAGGCACAGATCGCAAGCAGAACACCCCCTCCCCACAAAAAAAAAAAAAAAGCCCAACCAAAAGACAACTTGCCAGGCTGAAGATGGTGGATCTACACTGTCAGACACAAGCAGGTTCACCCAGGAAGTCTGACCATCCCGTTTTCTGACAGTTGCATTTCCTCTGCTCCATTTCGCTCTCCTGTTTTTGTTTTTTTTAAAACCCTGTTCCATTTTTAATCAAGGATCATGTAGTTGGCAAAAGGAGAGAGGGAGAGAAACAGGAAGACAGAGAGAGGGCTGTTGTTTTGTTTGTTTTTTAATTGTGTTCCCCTGGATTTTCAGTGGCTTGATCCCTAGGAGCGGTGGTGGAGTGGTTAAGGATCATATGTAGTATTATATTTTTAGTTTGGTGGTGGATGGATGGCAGAGGTAGTGAGCAGCCTTTGCAGCCCTGCCTGTTGTTGGTTAGATTGAGGCAGAGACTTGGCTGCGATTGGGACACGACTGTGACATGGGCATCGATCGCTTCCATTGAGAGCAATGCAAAAACACAGCCTGGGTATGTAACACTCTCAGTGCCATCAACACTTGTTTTACTTTATATTTACTGGCAAACCTGACAGAACAAGGCGAGTGCTTTTCTTTTAAAGAAGGAATACAAACAATTGGATGGGAAGGTGCTCAAAGAAGATTGTTAAAATAAACTGGGGGGGGGGGAAAGCCTTAATCATTATTACTCCACTTTCTGTTCAACTGACTGTATTTAAGGAGTTTCTTTCTCTTCTGCTCTGGGGGATCCTACTAAACAGAATGAAATAATAATAACAATGAAAAAACACCCCCAAACAATCAGCCTTGAGGGAATATCTGATAGTTTTCAAGGTTTGTGGTTTCAATCGGCAGGAAGGCATACAAAAATAAAAGATGGCTAGCCAGCTGTTTTAACCTTTTGCACCTGGCTTCAGTGCTAGGCTCATCAGGATTATTCAGTTATTCATGCTATCTGTGCTTGAATATTTATAGTATGCGATCTAGAGATCCACACACTGCACTGTGGCATCTATCCTCTGGTCACTGGCTTTTGGACTTCTTCAACATAAACATGTATGAAATAGTTTTCATTTTTAATATAATGAACATATAGGGTCAATGAAATATAGGGGGAAAGTTGTAAATCTGCAAAAGTGAAACCTACCCAAGGAACAAAGAAAGGTCAGGTAAACCATCTGTGTAAGTCACAGTAGTAGTACCTGCTATTGGTTTAAGCAGGGATACTGGCTTATTATTCTCTAAAATGAAGCTTATCAGTTAGACCAAGTTAAAACTAGAGGAAACCTTTGCAGATAACATATGGCATGACGTGCATCTTCAGAATAAGGGCAGATTTTTGTTCTTTGATTTTTTTTTATTAGTTTGGGTTTATTTTTAAAAGATGTACCAGCAAAGAACATATAAAGGGGGATGAGAAAATCACTGTTTAATATTGCAGAATTTACTGCTTCCATTCTGACCATGAGCCTAAATTTACCCAATGAAATTTGATTATCTCTAATAACAATATTAGATCCTGCACTGGATGGATGAGAATTGAGGTGGTTTTGTTGATTGCAAGGGTTTAATGTTGCATTTCAGAATCTGATGTGGTTTAGCCTCCCTTCCATTAACTGGAAAACCCCTGAGGTTTTACAATTATTTCTTAAAGATAATACATTTAAGATTGCATTGGTAGGCTGAAGAAAAGTCATAAAGGCAAGAAGGGAAGCCCTTAATAACTCTTGAGATTCAGACATGTTCAGCAGTTAGATTGGCTCTGACTTCACCAAGGGTCGACAATGTGTCATTTCCATGAAGCCAAATTGCCCTCTGCCTATATGATATTAATGTGCAAATCAATATTTCAGGGATTAAATTTCCCTTCTTCATTTTTTATGGTTTCTACCTCAATAAGTCTCAAGTCTATTAGAAGAGGCTGGATGATTTAAAATCTTTCACTGCAGAATGACTTGTCGTAGCCTTGTTTCACAGACCGTTTTTGGATTTTCGTTATAAAAGACCAAAGGCATTCCAAAGAAGTTGATAGTCAATGTAGGGACATGCTCAGTATTGTAAAGCCCTTGTTCGATTAAGAGCTAAAAAGGTATTGAAAATATAATATATATGTTTATATAATATATATACAGTCTATTGCTTTAAAAATATTATGCTAATCACCTATTGATTTATTTCAAAATCAATTGAGGCTCCTTTCTTATTAGTGATTTGTTCAGCATTCTTCAGCTTTGTTGTTAATTTTTTTAACCATCATGCATGAATTAATCTGCTGTGAAAATGTGTTTAGGGTTTTAGTTTAAAAATATTTAAAAACAGACATTTTTGCCTTTTTAATCTAAGTGGTGTGAACAGTCTAGTATAGTTAAAAGAACCAGGGCTGTTTTTTCTGTATTTAGGGTTCAGCATTGTTTTAATGAAGCAAAGGAGCCTTTTACAAATATTTTATGATTTCTAAATAGATGTTTATCAGCAACATTTATTAAGAATGTCCTTTTGAATATTCACGATCAGTTAAAAATTAAAATGGAGATATCTGGTCTGGAAGGAAACAATACTTGACAGAAAATTTAGGTCAAAATATGAGGTTGTGACTTTATCACATAATCTTGGGAAGGCCCTACTGTCTATCATTTGGTGTTGTTTTATAGTCTTAGACCATCTGGACCAAGTTCCGCACAGCTGCATGAATTTCATATGTGATAGAACATTTTTTCCATTCAGTGTGAAATGTTCCTTCCTAAAAACGTACACCAGACTCGCTTAATTTAGTCTGCTAAAAGAAATGCACATGAAAAAGGACAAAAGGCTCTTTAATCTCTGCAAGCTGTTTGTTTTTCTTCAAGATTCCTGTCTATTTGAGTTTGAAAAGTCATGTTTATTGAGGAGATGATTCTGAGGTGTGACATTAAAATAATATATGATTTTTGTGCTAGTTTCTGCTCTTCTAGTTAATTTGCACAACTACTTTTTATGCCTGTCAAAACAGAGAGTTAATCTATTCTTATTTACAATTAATCTCAATAAAATTAATTTTAACTATGCCTTAGTCAGTGGCTTAAAATATCTAATTATATTCAATTAACTGCTGTCATAGTAATTAACATTGCTTAATTGCCTCTGCATATATTTATGTAAAGCTCATTAGTTACTGCTTGCTCTTTTTTTCCTTTGCTCACTTCCATTTTTGTTGCTGTCAGAGCACTGACATCAAACCCTCTCTAGGTTTTGACAGTTCTGATCTATAAGGATCTGACTATGCCAGTGAGGACAAATGATTTTGTAACATTTTATTTGGGTAAATATTAATGTTTTCATATGCAAAGAGATACTAGTGTTGGGCTTTAAAATGCCTCTAGCTTCCCCCTCCCTCCACCCTACCCCAGCTCAGACAAAAATATTTTCTAGCCTTGTTGATAGAAATATGAGAAGCCAGGTTAAGCTTTGTGTTTATAAATGAAGAGCCTTTCTGCATCTGCCTTGAGGCTGTACCCACAAGGCAGAGCTTTCCTGCTCCAAAATCATTCAAAGGGTTAAAGACTTGGCCAGGGTTCAAACTGAAAAGCGCCCAGGGAAAGTGCATGTGAATATGTACAAGTTTCATGTAATTAGTGCTTAATTATATTAACATATGCAAATTGTCAATTTAGGAGCTTGTTGAGCTGGCAAAGATCAGCCAGGCACAATTGCTGTATTGTTCTGAAACAATAATGGATCTCAAGTTGGATTGTGGAAACACATAACTAGCTATCTAATTTAACTCATACCATGGTGAAATTTCATTAGTCTCCATGGAGACTGGTTTAATTGTGCTGACTAATGTTCTGGGCTGCAGAATGTCCTAAAAAGAAAGCGTTGTTTGCCTAATCCACCTTACAATGACACTTGTTTGTACATGTTTCCCTTGTGTGAGAATTTGCATATGCAAATAAATAGTTTCTCTGCATCATTTGTCATGGCTGTTCATTACCCATGAAGAGGACATTGTTACTAGGCTGTTACTGAGACTCCCAAGACAGGATAGTGTCAACCAGTCCAGCCACATTCTTTCATAATTTGTTTCTGATTAATAGACCAGAGTGAGGCTCATTCTATTCAGGCCTCTGGAAAGGGAAGGTCAGTTCTGTCACTGAAAAGAGTTTCCGCAGCAACTGAAGTTTTTCTCTCCCTCCCCTTTCCTCTTTTTCTTTAGCTAACATAATCATAGTTAAAATAATGTATTCTTGCTCTAAGGAATACCTCCACTAATAATCTCTAGTTTCCTAAAGCAAAAGAGAGGAAAATAAAGGAGATTCTGGTATTGGAATATTAATCCTGTTTTTGACAGAAAGGTAAACTGATATAATTGCTTTTCAGTCGAAGGAATGGGGGTTTATACAAGTGTGAAAGCATCGGAAAAGGATTAGCATTTTTTTGCATAATGAAAAGCTCTGTTGAATAGGGCACTGAATGGTTGACTGAATGACTAAGATGAAAGGAAGATGAAAATGCAGGCTTCTCTTTCTTTATGCCTATGCTCAGCTCTCTCTAAAGTTATGTTTGTCCAAGACTTTAGAAAACAAGCAGAAGCTCAGATTTCAGCAACTTTATAAGATGCCCTGAGTTTCCATCATCATGTGAAGTAATATGTATGATAATAGTGCAGCTAGAGGATGATAAACACAGGTTTGTATGTAGAAGAGTTCCAGGAACATGACAGGCTAACCAAATATTGACTATTGGGTATCAAGGATTCTCAGCACTTTGCCTGGAGGGTGGGGGTGAGAGTTGGGGAGTTATTCTAAAAGTTTCCAATGGAAATTATGCACCAGTACAGAATAATAGTCTAATCAAGTTTGTTATTCATGCAAGCAGCATTTAGTTAATACCTGTTTTAAGTAATTAACTTTTTCTCTTTGGAAAAAGTTATGAATTCTGACTTTAAGTGGTTAAGTGGTTTATAAGCCTTTATGGGGAAAAATACTTTCCTATTCAGTACTTAACATGGAAAAATCTAATTTAAATAGAAATTAGTATATGCACATCATGAAGAGTATTTTGGCACAATTGTATCAATATATTTTAACTTTTAAAAACACTTACAGTAGGTTCCCATATCACTGAAGGCCTGACCCTACTCTCATCAAAGTTACAGATTAAAGTCAATGCAGGTTTTAAGGGAGTAGAATCAGGCCTTATGTTAGAGCTGTAACTGGTTAGCTATTGACAATGTGATCGGTGCTCATAGTTATATTCTCTCAACAGTAATTAGTGCAGCTAAAATACCTTAAGTGTTGAGACAGTTTTGAAAGTGGGAATTTGTTCTTTTTGTACATATGTAAATTGATTGCAGTGTAGTTGATTATTTATATATGTGTATTTAAATAATTATTTATTTAGTGGCACTATAGAAAAGTGTTGGTAGACTCTACCATATGTTATCTTTGTTTGTTTGCTCTTGTTAGTTTGCGGAACTTGCATTTGTACATGCTTGCCAGTTCGAAGCTGTACTTGACTGGATAATATTTAAACGACTAGATTCACATTTAAGAATTCAGAAGTAAAAGTGAATGAATGAAGTAAGGTTGCCAATTCAGTATGGAATTATTTGCAGCCAGAAGTATTTGATCTTAATTAGATCACAAAGATTCCTTACTTTTTAGATTAAATTGAAGAAATTCTATATGGTTTTGGAAACTTTTATTGCTAACTTTATGAAATTCCTTAAAACCTCTGTTAAATGAAGAAGAAATCTACATAAAGGATGTTCTTTCAAATTGAGATGGGCTTATTGATGTATGTCCATAAGAAAATTGTGTTAATTTAAAAAATAAATTCATTTGTATTTTAAAATATTGTTAACCGAGCACCATGTGTTGTAACTGGCAATTTTCCAGCCACTGTAGAATTGGATAACACATGGATTAATGGTAACTTATGTGATGTCTGGTTTCTTACTGAATGGGTAGAAAACCAGAGTATTTCAGATACTTTCTAAAATCCAGAAATCTCAGTAAGATGCAAAGTAGCATATGTTTATGTGAACAGCTGGATAGGTGTGAGAAATAGAGAGACACATTTCTTGGTAACTGTTCTAGGTTCATCACTGGTAAAACAATATTCGTTATGGTATTCATATTTGTTGATAAGATTCAGAATCAATCCTACAGTCCTTACTCCTCCCTACAGGCAAAACTCCTCCCTTCTTTTGCTCGAGTAAAGTCTTCAGGATTTGGTCTTTAACATGGGTGTTCTGTAGTTCCTTCCTTGTTTAATAGTTACACTTCAGTGCCGCTATACCAGCACTCTTACTTATAATTCCTGTTTTTCCAAGGTTCACAATGTGGCTAGAAAAGTTTGCACCAAGCTGGAATTTAAAATGCAAGGTCCTGTCTATAACAGACTTTTTCTTTTTAAACAATATTTTTAAGGAATGGTTTAACCAAGTTTTATGAGTGAAATAAAAGCTGACTCTGTTAAGACACTCTTTTTATATGTTCACATTACTCAAAACCACCTTTGAGTTTAAAAAATTTAAAAAGTGATTTGTCTATAATATAGTTTATTTGCTTTTGGTATTTTTGAGATGAATTTTAAACCCATCTAGAAATTAGGATTTTTTTTGCAAGCAGATTTAGCACGTTTGTGGCTGTCAAACTAACCTGATAGGCTGTACCAGCTCCTAAGTAGGTGTTATAGTCTTTTAGGTCGATAGTTCACCAACTAAAGACTATATGTACAAGGTAGACCATGGGATACTGTAATGGGTTTGCAGTGCAAGTAATACACATACTATGCTATGTAAGACACACATCTAAGGATGTATTTAAATAGGCAAATGCTCTGTCTTTAAAAAAAGACATACAAAGTGTCTGTGTTGACTGAAGCCTCACTCATCTGAAATAGACAAAAATGAAGTGTCTGATTCTCCTTCCTTACACCAATGTAAATCAGGAATAATTCTACTGAAGTCACTGCAATTACATTGGTGTAAAACACTGGTGTGCAAATGATGTAAATGAGAGGCGAATCAGGCCCATAATCTCCAGTCAAAAATACTCATGTTAAATCCTGTATAAAAGACGTTGTCTTTTTGCAAAGAAGTTTTAGTAGAACATTTTCTGTGTCTGAAGAAGTAAAACATAAGGTGAATGCTCCAGCTGAGATTTTATGGAGGGGCTGGTGGTGGCTGATTCTTCTCTGCAACCAGGTAATAGAATCATAGAACCATAGACCTTAAGGTCAGAAGGCACCATTATGATCATCTAGTCTGACCTCCTGCACAATGCAGGTCACAGAATCTCACCCACCCACTCCTGTACCAAATCTGTGTCTGAGCCATTGAAGTCCTTAAATCATGGTTTAAAGACTTCAAGATGCAGAGAACCTTCCAGCAAGTGACCCATGCTCCACGTTGCAGAGGAAGTCGGAAAACCCCAGAGTTGTGAATCTGGAAGCAAAGGTTGTTGAAGGCCTGCTCCTCCCAATTTGACACTGAGACTTCCTCATAGAGCATCTCCCCTAAACAGAGGTCACCTGTAACTAGCAGCTCCCCATAATATGACATATTGGTGAAATAAATGGGGTTACTCTAGATTTACATTTGCTATAGATTTACAGATAAGAATCTTCTCCAGTTAAAGAAAACAAGAGCACACTTCCTCCCACCTACCACTTGGAGAGAGAAGCTTCCATACTGTGAGACAGCAAAGGCCCCAAAGCAACTTTCCAA
This sequence comes from Gopherus flavomarginatus, assembly GCF_025201925.1. Taxonomy (NCBI): domain Eukaryota; kingdom Metazoa; phylum Chordata; order Testudines; family Testudinidae; genus Gopherus; species Gopherus flavomarginatus. The sequence goes on from NC_066618.1 coordinate 245,301,232, forward strand.
AGAAGACAAGAAGGCTCCTCAAGCTTTCCAAGTTTTATTCAAAGGTCTCCACACGGAGCAAAGTTCACTATGTGAGGCGCCATAGCCAGACCATTACAAAGTGCATTTTCTCCCTATTTCAAGCACATTGGTCCTTACTCCTGCTTTCAGATGCTAAGGGTCCCCATGAAAAGCAGCTCTTTATAGAGTACCACCCTCATGTTCTTCACCCTTCTCCTCACCCTCTGTGTAATGGGAAAATGTTTGTTTATTTAACAGGAAGAGAAAAATAGATTTTGTTCTCAATTTGTAAGATTGAGAGTATAAATAAGAAAATGTCTTAGCATTTATAAAATAAAGTTAATGACTGACATTTATATAGCAAATGTCACCCCCAAATCCCTTAAACTATTATAAACTGATTACAAGAAACCACTTCCTCCATCACTGGGATGCAGCCGTCTCTAGGGTGGAAAGTGTCACACAGTACACAAACAGCAGCCCACAACTATGCCACACAATGACTCGGGAAAAAAAGTTAAGAATGTTTTATCCCACAAAAACAACTAGATCATTGTAGTTAGACAAAATGTAATTTTCCAACTGGTAATCAGTTAGTGCATCAGGGCAAACATTCCAGCTCTGGTGGAAAGTGTCACTGGATATTTGATAGTCACAGGTGGTCAGGGCCTTGGATTTATATCTCTTCTGAAAGAGGGATCCTCCAGCATTGCAGTAGCTTCTAGTTTGGAATTAGGGCCTGATCCAAAGCCAGTGAAGTCACTGTGAGTAGAGACTCACAGTGACTTCTGTGGGCTTTTGGATCGGACCTTTAGAGAGAGAAATGCCATTTACAAAATCATCAACAGCACTGTTTTCTTTGGAAATCTCCATGCTGACTGGGCCCAGCTGGGGTTAGCTTATGAGATCACAGCCCAAGGTGGTATGGTTGCAACTTCTCTTGAATAGGTGGAGGAGCACCAAGATAAAAAGGAGTCTAAATGTCATTTTATAAATAGCTGTGACTGAGAGCATAACAATGGCTTGGCTATTATAGAGTAGATTGAATATCATTGGAGGTGACACGTCCAAAATAAAGGACAAGAAATTAAAAATTGTGGGTTTAATTGCATGTTGAAACCCTGTCCCCTAAACAACCAGTTGTTCCTATGTATAACAGCATGGGTCTGGTATATGAGGGCATTATTGTTAGATGTGCTGTAATACTTATGTCCTAGTTGAAATGGCAGGAGTTAATGATAATGTGTTCAGAGTGGAGTTTTTGGGCTCAAACTCTGAATTTACTATCTTACGTCCATTTGTTTCACAACCTAAAGGTTATTTAAAAATAGTTTTCTAAGGATGTTTGAATTTATCTAAACAAATTTAATAGCAGGAATTTGTAAATATTTCTTATTTTACTTCTTGCCATACAAACACAGTGTGTTAGTTCTCAGTATTTGACAGGATTTTAACAATTGGAAAAATATATTAGGAACCTTTTAGGTTTGTTTAAATATATGTAATTTAAACAAATGTGGAACTGTTTAATGGTTTGAGAATTATTTAGGCTGACCTGTGTAATAATATTTTTATTAGCTGTAATTGGTTTTCTAGGGAGAAAAGGGTGTTTTTAAAGTTGTGTGTTAACATGCAGGCTTGGTATTGAAATGGGACAGTCCCTGAATGTGCATTTCTAAGAAGGTGGGACAACAGTTACCTAAAAGGTGAAGACTTGAGAAAAAATGGGGAGAGTCATTTCTTTCCTGAAATGAAGCAGGGTGCAGATTAGAAACCATTAAGATTTGCCAGGAGTTGCTGGTCATAGAAGCCTGTTTAAGTGCTCACTGTCAACAAGGAAATCATGGGCAGCACTTAAAGTGGCTCACCTCTGATTTATTCATAAACCTCACACGAGCACTTGGCTTTGTTCTTGTGCTGGTAAGGGGGAACTGATGCCAATAAGAACAGGAATAAAGAGCTTCTTGCATGGTCCAGAAGTGAATAGCACTTTACCTCAAAGCATGACCTCCATTCCCAAGATCTGTTGTGTTACAGTTGACTCTGTCTAGATGTGTGTGTATTCTCAGATGAATTGCTAGAAGAGGTTACAACAAATATATACTTTGTAAACCCTGTAGCTGTAACAAGAACTATGTAACTGGAACTTAGATTCTAACTTGAGGAAGACTGCAGTATTAATACTGAATTGAAATATTTCCTCTTCATACAGCATTTAGTTTTACTGTTGTTACTGAAGGTTAGAAAACTGATTCAAGTGAAAAATCTTATTTGTACACCACTATACTCTTTAAGAGATTCATTTGAAAATGCATGTTGGTGGTACAGAAAAATATGTGAAGTAGTTTTGAGACAAAGAAATTGGCTTACTTATTTATTAGTCATGTTTGATTGCTGTTGGTTTATTTATGTCTCTCTAAAAATGGCAAGTAGTGCTAGCAGTGCACCATGGGGGAAGGGACCTTTTGAAGACGGTCAACTGGCATGTTTGCACTAGGGCAGAGGTTGAGTACAGTTTCTTAAATCCCCAGAGAAACATTTAGTTAATGCTAGCCTTTTTCTGATCCTGTCTGAGTCTGGTTTGCTTTTTGCTTTTAATGACGTTTATGTTTTGTTACTTTAGGGTTGAGATGTTTTTTAAATTTACTTGCATTTTCATAACAAATTAAACAAAAGGAGTCATACTGGAAGATAGTGATGAGAGCTAATGATATGTCTTTAGATAAAGCAGTCCTCGTGTGCAATCTGATCACAGCCATCAGCTCATTTGTCATGGCTGAAGTGAAAATGTCAGGACCAATGAGTGTATGAGTGCTGAAGGGGGCGAAAGGGCTTTTGGAGACACTTTTGTGCTGGGAGTGGGCCATAGCTTAGATTCAGCTCTAGGGAAATACTGGGATTAGCCAACTCTGTGCACAAATCCCTAGCATAACAGAATTAGTTGGGAAAATGAGGATTGTTAGGGAAAAAATTTCTACAGAATTGCTCTAGGCTGCAGCCCAATAACTATGCAAAACAGTGAGGCTTTTTATTAAAATAATTTTAGTGATGTGAATTTACACACATTCCAGCACAAGCCATAATTGGTAGGCAACATTACAACAGAGCCCATTTTAATGTATTTTATGCGTGTGTCTAATTTTATACAGTTATCATAGTATTAAAATAAATGTGACCTTAAAAATCAGAACTAAAGTTTTTTCAAAACTGACAAGCAAATCGATTTTAATTTTTTAACATTGATGTAAAAATTATAGAAGAAAAAATACAGTAGAACTAAATGTAGCTCATTGAAATACCAGCCAATGCTGATGAAATCTTATAGAAGATAGGGTTAGAAGGGACTACAAGGATCACCTAGTCTAACTCCCTGCCAAGATGTAGGATTGTTGCATTGTTTAGTTCAGACAAAAAATAAGATGCTCAAACTCCCCACAGCAGCATTTCCTCACTCTGAAAGTTTAATTCATACCACAGATAATTGGCATGCTGGATCAGAACCGAGGTCTGTTAGTATCCTGTCTCTGACAGTGGCCAGTGCCAGATGCTTTAGAGGAAGGTGCAAGAAACCCAGTAGTCGGATGTGAGATAATTTGCTGAACATACCAGGTCTCATCCTGGCCTCTGATAGATAGAGATTGGCTTAAACCCTGAAGAGGTGAGGTTTGGGGCTGGGAATGGATGACAGGAGATGGACCTCTTGATGATTACCTGTTCTGTTCATTCCCTCTGGGGCACCTGGCATTGGACACTGCCAGAAGACAGAATACTGGGCTAGATGGACCTTTGATCTGACCAACTGTGGCCGTTCTTATGTAATATCCTTTTCAAAAGTTTTGTTAACATTAGTATGATAACTCTGGATATTCTTGTTATCCATATAAATGTCCAATCCCTTTTTGACTCTTGTTCAGTTTTTGGCCTCATTGATGTCCTGTGGTTATAAGTTCCACATATCCAGCATTGTATAAAGAAGAATTTCCTTCTATCAGTTTTGAATTTGACATCTTTTAATTTAATGGTCTGTCCCCAGGTTCTTGTATTACTACAATCCCTTTTTCCATACTGGGACCTCCTCCCTTTTAATGTATGGGAAAGACAAGGGTGGCTGTGGCCTTCTGTCACCTGTTTACAATCCCCAGGTTGAGAACACCTTAACAGAAATGAGGCTTTCACTTGCCAGGCCCATCCAGCTGTTGCCAAGATAGGGAGGTGGATCAGATGATCATGTTCCTGCATCTTTGTGGGCTGGTAGGAGCCAGCCATCTTCCTTTTATCTCTGAATTGGCTAGTGGGCAGAGTATGCTCAGGAATTGTCTGAGTGTTAGGTGTGTTCAAAAACCAGTCCTCCTGGCTTGTTTCTGGGTGCCTCAGGCAAAGCATGGAGGTGGCTGGCCTGAAGAGAGTGTTTGCCCCTTCTCCTAGCATTTCACCAGTCTTGGAAAGCAGTTGTGAGGCCTTGGTTGTGTCTTCACTTCAGGGGACTCAGGATTCTTGCTGATTTGCACAGGATTTAGCAGACTTCCAATTTAGGGTTGAGAGAAAATTTTTCCTCTTAGCATGGTGGTGCTGGTGCTGGGAGTTTTTCACTTTCCTCTCATATATCTAGCTGGGGTCAACAGTACAGGCTAGATGTTAGTGATATACTGCTACTGAACTTGGTGGTGGCTGCCATCAGATCACCCTATCACCGGTGGGTGAGTACTTTTCACAAAGTCAAACTTTTCAGTCAATATCTGACCTATCATTTCTTGTCCTCAAAGGAAACCTGCACAACAACTTTAAAAGACGAGCTTGTAAACTTAAATTCATAACTCTGCTAGATGCTAAAAAATCATGGTGTCAACAGAGACACTGGTTTTATAGCTCATTACAATGATTTTACTCCTGGGGGAATTGTGCATCACTGCACATATGCAGAATTCCTATGCCAGGCAGATTTTTTTTTTCTCAGCAGAAAATCCATTGAATGCCAATGCCAAGAAGTGCTGCAGTTACACCTTTCACCCAGAAGGGGCCACTGTGGCACCAGAACAGAGAGCAGCTGCTCCCAGGCGGAAGCAGCAAGCTACAGATAGGGAAGAGAAGAGGCTGAGTTCCTCCCAGCACCCTGTCCTGGGGCCAGCCTGTCAGGAGGTCAGGAGGCATGGGATATGTGGGGGACAGACAACATGGGGCTGCTGGGGGGGAGGCACAGACTGGGGTTCAGCAGGGCTAGTCGGGGGAACAGACTGGGGTAGGGGCTGAATGAGAGTGGGGGTGCAAGGACACATGGGGACAAGAGGGAGGGGCTGACTGAGGGGGTGCAGGGAAATTGGGAAGGGGGTGCAGGGACACATGGGTATGGGGGGCACAGGAACACATTGGGACAGGGGCAGATGGGCCTGACTGAATGAGAGAGGCTAAGGGTCAGCCAGGATCAGTATGGAAAGGCCCCCTAGGAAACCTCCTCCCTCAAAGAAATAAACTGTTACATGCTTTTCCCACCCACACTCAACAACCCTCCAAGTTCATACACAGGCTCCTTCCCAGCAATTACTTCCCTCTCCCTCAGCTCCTCCATTACCCCTAGCTCCCCAACCTTTTGCATTGCTTCTGAGGGAAATACATGTCTGTATAGTAGTTTAAATTAATTATTATTTAAAGTTCTGTATTAATATGCCTAGTAAGGAATCTATTTGTCAGAAACATTTCTTGAATCTTTTTTGTTGTCTATATTGTTGCAGACATACTTGTTGACAGGTATTTTGAAATAAATTACCAAAATAATTTAAACTGGTGTGATTATATTGTACTATTTTGACAAATAAAATATGCAGAATTTTGCAAAATTTTAAAATATTGTGTGTAGGATTTTTAATTTTTTGGCACAGAATTCCCCTAGGAATAAAAAATTTGTAACCTACCAACCCTCCTTTGTCCTATGACTGCAGAGGTTTTAATTGCCCACTTCATTTAAAGTGGTTTCTTGTAATATGTTAACCCCTTATGCTTGTATTTAGCTGTGATACTCTGGTTTACCTTTTCCAGACATGAAGAGCTTTGTGAAGCTTGAAAGCTTGTCTCTTTCACCAGCGGAAGCTGGTCCAATAAGAGATATTACCTCACTCACCTTGTCTCCATTGTATCATGGTTGAGTTTGAGGCCTTGGCAGCAGGGCTGTGATGCGGTGGAGAGAGGCTTCGGCAAACAGTGTATTTGGAGTTATTAGTAATTATGTATTTCACAATTTGTTAAGCATATTCCACTGAGAGGGGAAGTGTGTGATCTGATTCTTAATCCCTTTCCCCCCTAAATCCATGAGTTTAGGAGCAGGCAGAGCTAAAACACATGCTGACTGCAGGGGGTGGAGAGAAATGGGTGTGCAGAAGAGCCTTAGGCTCTGGCTCAGATACCAGGTAATTGTCTAGGGTAAACCCAGTCTTCCTTGGAGTGGGTTTGCAGCTAGCACATGAAACTCCCCTTTGTGGTCACAGGCTTCAGGCCTTCACAGAGATATGAATGTGGCCCCAGGGACTAAAGATACCAGGTAACCTTGAGACTGTTGTAGAAATTTGTAATAAAGTTGCAGCCACTGGCCTTTAAACCCCAAACACTTCTCTGCTTGTTTACGGGTGTCACTGTGAGTGACAGCAGCAAAGTAATTTATTTGATCTAACTAGTACTTATCTTTGTTAGAAGTTGTCTACAGATTTCTTCCATTTCATGTACAGTGAATTGTCCTCTTTCAGATAATGTACTTGTACAACCTTTTTTGTTTAATTCTATTGATTTACACTGTTAAAGTGAAATATCTGATACCTGTTTCCTGCCCTTCAAGTATATGTAGTCAAAGAGGGCTGATGAGGTTCTCTCCTCCCCCCACGAGCCCTTTAGCTATTTTAAATGTATAATTATCATTGCATGTAATTTGATAGCTGCACTAATTGCTGCCAACCATTGTCTGTTTGCACTTAATGCTGAAACCTGATCAACATCCTGCTTTGGTTGATGTTTAGTGGTAAACTTTAATTAACTCTTATTGCATTGAAGAAGAGCTCAGTCTCAGTGCTAACTAATCATTTACCTTCATTATGTCCTGACAGCTCCACTTGTTCCTGGTACTAATAGATACACCAGTCAGTAAATAAACCTGCAAACCTTCCTTCATGCCTTGAAGTTGTTCCACATTGATATTTTGTTGCTTAAAAGTATAAGATAACTGGGTAAAGATAATTATTTCAGTTAGTTTTGTATCTCTGGTTTTCCAGACACCAATCTCAAATTGCCTTTTTCATGCCAGACAATTTCATTTTAATAGTAACTGTAGATTTAAGATAACATTATTCCTTCAACATGGTTCCTATAGACATGCATCTTTTGAATCAATACAATTAAGCTTGTCTCCTGTTGGAATTCTTGTAATTATTTTTCCTGAAATACTTTTCCTGTAATGATATTGAAGTTAAAGCAATCAGGTTACTGGCAGATCATGTAAAATTCAACTCAAAATTGCTGGGTGCTTGATTTTAATTTGTCTGACATCAAGTTTGTTTGAAAAGGGATAATATGTGGTTAAACCAAGGAGCTTATAATTATGGTTGACATTTGTTTGTTTATAATGAAATCTAATTAAAGTTCATACATTTTAAAACACAAAAGTTAATTACTGAATTGCTCACTTCACTTATGCACAGCAGTCAAATTAACTTGCAGTGTAAAAAATGATGAAAGACTCTGCATAATAAATAAAATGCCCAGTTGATCTTGGATATCCACAACAAATTAGCCACTATTTTATTCAAGAAATAAATCTGCCTTATTACTGACTATACTATTTAAAAAAAACAAATGACTTTCTATTTTCATTGACCATGTTGATTTTACTATGAAATAATATTTTAATACTGTAAGGAACACTATACATTTTCTTTTGAGAATGCATCGTTAGAAGTATCTTATGTTCTGTTTCTAAAATGTACTCTAAAACCTATCCTATAGTCTATTCCTTCATCAAGACTCTTTCTGAAATCATCTGAAGTTGGAGTATTGCTAAGAGAATTGGAATGCTAGCATGAATACCTGGCTTGTGATTACTTCTATAAAGATAATTACTGCATTGTTAGCCTGCAAGCAAAGGGCTTGTGAGCCTTTGGTTTTTGTTTAAAAAAAAAATTGAACCATAACATTTATTGCAAAGTTTGTTGTCAGATGATAGAGACAGGCTGGATATCTGGAACCACAATGCCTTCATAATTATTAATATTTCTAGTTTTGTCTTAACTTTTGAATTTGCTAAGAAGGTGTGTGGCATGTTGCAGCAATAACACTTGTCTGTGAATAAAAACAAAATATTTATGATAATTCACACACTTTAAAAGACTATTCCATTGTACACTGTTCTTTAAAGTGCCGTGTATCATATTTTTTCAGAGTCAGAAGCCAGTGGTAAATTTCATGAAACAAGAAACACTTCTGTAATTTTTAAAACTTGTTCAAAATAAGCTATTAATTTCCCAGTGTTTGTGAGCAGGTGAGAGAGATTAGCAGTGTGATTTTAGTGAAGACAATTAGGATTAATTTTCTAACCAGTTCTATATAATGTTCTTGTGTGTGATTTTAAAATAATGTGTAATGTAAATTAACTTTGTAGTTAAAGAGATTAAATTGTGAAGGCTTTACAGATTGGAACTATTGACATATGGATAAACACAGTAAATATGATTTATTAATTCCTAAAATGATTAATGGAGTAAATTTATTTTAAAAAACACCAAATGGATTCCATAGTTAAAGTTTATGTTCAGCATGATTATTAATTTGAATTTCCAAATCTAATGGGGATTTTTTTGAGGGGGTGAAAAGGGAGTACATGGGGACTCTTTTCATTAATGATGTGCTTGTAAAAGTGAATACTTTATATAACTTTTCATAGTTTATATTGTGTGCATTATGATACAGGACCCGATTGATTTGTAGATTAATATTTATTTAGTAAAGGAAAATCAAAGGGATTAAGCAGTCATAATTTTAACTCTAATCCTACTTTGCATAGATGAGACAAAGGGAGGTGATTAATACTTATAGCTCATTGGGTAACTATCATTCATCTGCACCTTCCTTTAAAAAGAAAGAAAGGAGGAAAGTTGGTATATTCTGTTGGTATTGGCAAGCAACAGTTTTCTAGCTGTTAGCTGATTAGGCCATCCTTTCCCATTAATGAAGTAATCACTACAAAACCTCAGTATCAGGTAGAACACTAGCAAAACAGTACCAAAGATAGAATCAGAAAGAGGTACTACAGATAATTAGAGTTCCTGTTCTTGTCTCACACCAATGCAAACTATTAATTTTCAATTAGAGTGTTTGCAAACCTAGAAATCAAATGGGTAAAATGATCCAAAATTTGTTTATAGAGATGAGCCTATTTCTTAGGTTCATCTTGCATACTGATTATTACATTTTCCTGAAACAAAACAAAACTAGTATAGCTTGTTCAGGCTGAGATTGCTGATCTTGCTCAAAAAAGAGAGCAGCTGCAGTGGTTTCATTAAAGCTGTGGAAAGAAGACAGGAGAGTAAAGCAACAGTTTTTCACCATTATAATTAAATTAAAAATTCCAAAATCTATTATAATATTATAGCCATCATGTACATTTTCTCACTGGTTCTTCAGTGTAGCAAACAAAGAAACTATCATATCTTGAGGGAGAGGGAGAACACATCAGTCTCATGAGATTTCATTATAAAAGTTAAAAAACATCTGAAATGATAGCTGATTTAGGCCTTGAGGATCATAAGGGGAATAGAGGAGAAAATAATCTGGTCGAATACCACACTCAGTATTGTCTCATTTTTCCCCCTTTTAAATTTGCTGTTTTAAATGCATAATATATTTGGTTACATCTCTCTACTCAAACTTAATTACCTTCTCCCCTTTGTCGTGACATGGTTGGAAAGTTTTTGCCATGTCAGGAGAGGTCATCACACATTCTTTTGCAGTTCTCTTCATTAATTCCTCCTTGCAGAAGCATTTTCTATCGTGCTGGGAAGGTAGAAGGGTGTAATAGAAGAGCCCTGAAACATCAGCAGGAAGCTCTAAGCTGGTTAATGCAGTATAATTGTCTGGACATAGACTGGTCTTTGTTTGTGTGGTTCACTTAGAATCAGCTGTAATTAACTCCAGAGTGTTTCCAGATTGCCAGCAAAGAAAAATTACAGCTTTTCTGTTTTAAATTGGAAAGCTCACAAAGACATTAACTATGCAGATTGCTTTTTACTTTGATATATTTCTGTCCTGTAAGAAAAAGCTTATTTGGCTCTTTTTCCTACCCTAAAATGTGCGTTTGTTAAGTTATTTGATTTAGGGTCTATTAGAGTGTAATGGCTACTTAATAATTTGGTCTGAGAAATATTTTTCTTTCTAGTCCACCCTCACAATTCTGTGCATTTGCCTCAACTCTTACTATTTCTTATGGTTTTTGTTGTTTGGTGTGTGAGTTGTTGTTTTTTTTTTGAGGGGTGAGGGGTTGTTTTGTTTGTTGTTGCTTTGCTACACTGAAACCAAGTTTCTGACAGATGTATAGATGTCTTTACATACAGTAGCCTACAATATTAAGTATCCTTTACATGAAACAGGCTGAAGTAAAAGACACTTCTGTGCTATTTAAGCCCACATCCTATTTTCCCCCAGTTAAAAGCATAAGAAAAAAATGTAACTGTAAGACTTTTTGGTACAGGTAGTTTACCTGTATTTGGTTATCTAAAATGAGTGATTGTGAAAAAAAGGGCAGTTTAAAATCTGTTCAGCTCATGGTCAGCTAAATTCCTACCACACCCAGTTTAAAAGGTGGTGCGTACAGTAGTTTATAATTATGGATTCCAACATGGGCTAAAATGAAGTAGCAGTGTGAGCAAGTCTCTAGCTAATGCAGCTAATAATGCAGCGCTGTACACAAAGGATCTGTCAGCAATTGATGCAAAAAAAGTCCAACCAAAATCTTTTTTTCCTTCTTTCTTTCTTCTGAATTTAACAATAAGGAATTTAAGCCTCAATGTGGCTTTAGCAACCAAAGAAAAGAAGCTCTTGGTGTCTGCATAATACCACTTTGATGGATTTTTTCATCAGTCCTCTGTACGTGGCAACAAATAAACAAGTATAATTATACTTGTGAAGGCCTATTCATTGCTTTGTCAGGATTAGATATATGTGCAGTTTTCACACTGAGCCTCTCTTTTGTCTTTGCCTAACTCACTATGACATATTGATAGAGGATTTGGTATGGGGAAAAGGCCACAGCAGAGACAGTGATGACCTTTTGGAAACTTGATATAATTCAAGGATTTTTATTTATTTTCTTTTTTTAAAAAAGATTTTTTTCAACTTGTTACGAAATTCTGTTGTAAGTGGGCAACTTTTAACCCATTTTTAAAACAGCATAAATAAAGACTCAAAGTGTTATGAGATGGCTAAAGAGCAGATGGGAATAAAAACAATAGGCTAAGAAGCTTCTTGGTCTTCTTTCCCAGCACTTAGCACTGTGGCTAACCTAACATTCCTTTCCCATTATTCTGTCCTCTTGATCAGATCACGTTCTTTTTAATCATTTCACAAACACTGTCTCACTGGACTGCAGAAGAGGCTGGGACAATCTCAATTAAAAAACAGAGGTAAAACTGGCATTTCTGATTCTTTGTTCGAATGGGAGCACGGCATTCTAAATGCAGAGGAATTCTCCTATTGTTCAGAAAGCACCCCCTTTTCATTAGCACATCTGCTTGTAGGTGGGTTTTTGGTAATTTAGCAGAGCAGAATTTAGAGAACAGTTTCTCCAGGAGGAAGGCAGAGGTTAGCAATTTAAGTTTTTCTGTATATGGGCCATTATTTTTGAGGAAAAGATTTAAAATGATCAGAATCACTGGCCTTGTGAATCACTGAGAGAACTTTAAATACTAAGCAGACCAGCAGGTATGTATTTCTGTGATCCCAGCTGATAGCACTGGAGAAGATTTGTTTTCTTGTTAATGTCTCTAGGGATAAACATTTATGTGTCAGTATTTAAAATATAAAAGCATTGTTCATCAACATTTTAAGACAAAATAGTTTAATAAACACTTTAAATTGTACTTAAGTTTGTAAAGTGGGCTGAAACCTGTTACATGAACTTTCTGGAAAAAAAAATCTGTTTTGGTTCAGTAGCAGACCGTGTGTTGTGTTTTTTCATGACTTTGTTAGACTTCATTATAAGTTAGATAGAAGGGTCCGTGCAACCAAAGAAGTTTCTTTTTCAACACTGAAGATGCTGTAATCTCTAAGAGCATGTACATTCAGTCATCTCCGTAATCTTTAATTCCTCATCAAGGTATGATTTCATTTAAATAACCTGATAACAAACATGGCCACAAAGACTGTAAACAGCTGAAGCATGAAAATATACATTATGGTTATGGTGTGTTTTTTCTCATCAGTTCAAAGAATTAGTATTTGTTTTAATTGGAGTGAAATGCTCATTTGTTTATACAATTGTGATCAGAAGGCTGATGTCATTGTTTAGGAGTCTGATTAAGGCTGAAATTAGGTAAGGAGACTGATAGCTATAGATGGGTAGTTTATTTAATTTTTTTTTTTAAATAAAGAGTAACAGGAAACACACTAGGACACTTATGCTATGCTGGTTTTGTTTTTTACTTTAGTTATGTGATGGTAGATTTAAAAGTGAGGCCGGGTTCTGTTAAATCTTCCAGAAGGGAAATTACAGCAGCACAGCTACTCTGTGGGGGATTGTGGAGTGGGAATGGTGAGATGATACACTGCAGAGCCCATTTTGTATCTGTCGAGAATTATTAAATGCACATTAAACACCAGTCTGCTTGAAGTGCAGTGTGCATACCCATGACTATTCTGGCAAGTGTTTGTGTGTTATGAATTCTGTAGTATTATGGTATACAGTTATGTAGATAGAACTTCCTTCAAGCATCCTAAAGTAAAAGGAAAGCTACAGATAGAGTAGTCTGGGGCAGTTCCATTTAGCCCCACTTGGTGCATTGATTCACTCTGTTTCAGTTAGTTTTACCTGCTAAGGAGGTTGCATCCTGGCTAATCATTTAATGACTGTGGGAAAAGGAGAGTTATTTAATCTTAATATTAAAAAAAACATTTTATCATTGCTTAAAAATACAGTAGTTGCTTGTTTTAATCTGGCCTGGTCCACACACAGTTTTCTATACCGATATCACTGTGTTTAGTTAAGAGTGTGATTTAAAAAACAAAAACAAAACTGAAATAGTTACAGCAGTAGAATTCCTAATGTGGGTGCAGTTATACTTAAAGATGCCTTTATAACAGTGTAGTTTGTTCCCCTTCCTTTATGGGAAAAAGTTATACAGGTATAAATGTGCTTATACTAGTATAACTGCATCCACAGAAAGTGGGTTGTACTATAGCCAGTATAGTTTTTGTGTGTAGACAGGGCCTTAGCTGTAGATTATGTTAAACATATTGGCTGCTTCAGGATGCACATATGTTTGTGTAGATTTGCCAAATGCAAAGGTAAACATGCCTGTCTCTGGACTAATTAGAAAATTGTTAGTTTTTCATGCTCTTTGTGATCAGATTATTTCAATGGGTTTGTATAGTGCATGCCTGCCATGAGCATAATTAACCTGGAGCTCATCAGTGATTAAAATTACATACTAAGCTTTGTGATGTTTGATTCAGGAGCAATTAAACTGTCATTTTAGCCAACTCAGATACCAAAACTAATTTTGATTCATTTTCAATCTATGCAGATCTTCTGATGTATCTTAAACTGATCACTTCCTCTCTTTGATTTAGCTGACAAGATTAAATGTGATTTGTTTAAAAAAATTAAGCAACCATCCTTCATACTTAATATCTCAGTGACCTTCACTGAAGACACTTCTAGGCAAGGACTTTTTTTTTTAAATCTCAAAATCACACTGTGAGATTGGAACAGTGTACAGCTTTATATATTGTCTGGCAAAGTAAAATGTGTAAATTAGGTTGGCTTTCCCTTGCTCGTAAATGAAGAGATCAGCGAAAATATGAATGCTTAGAATATCTAAAACAATAGTTTTCAGGATATAATCAAACTTTTATATGTAATTGAAAATATATCTAATAAACTGACTGCTGTGTATATTCAAAAATTGATGAGCTCTATCACTCTGACTTGTGATGGGAATGAAGATTACTTACCTGCTGCATAAAAGCAAGACACAGTCTCTGTCATAAGCTGAAAATAAACACTAAAATTTCAGACCCCTCTGCTCAGCTGTTGTATACA